>NC_058133.1:396305644-396398489 GCF_016433145.1 Gracilinanus agilis | reverse complement strand
AGGAAGGAAGGAAGGAAGGAAGGAAGGAAGGAAGGAAGGAAGGAAGGAAGAAAATGCTTCAATCTGCATTCCAAGATCATTAGTTTTCTATTTAGATCATGAGTCCTTTGGACTTGTGGTGGGTCATTGTGTTGATCAGAGTTACTATTTCACAGCTCTACTACTATATATTAATGTACCTATTTTCCCACAGCCCCTCCAGCATTTGTTATTTTCTCTTTTTGTCATCTCAGGCCTTCTGAAAGATTTGGGATAATACTTCAGTGTTGTTTTAATTTGCATTTCTCCAATTATTAGTGATTTACAGTATTTTTTCATATGACTATTAATAGGTAGGATTTCTTCCTCTGAAAACTGCCTGTTCATTTATCCTTTGGCCCATTTATTCTTGTAGGTTTGATTCATTTCTCTACATATTTAAAAAATAAGATCTTTGTCAAAAATTTGCTACAAATTTCCCTCTCATTACCCATTTCTATTTTAACTACATTGCTTTCATTTGTGTAAAACCATTTAAATTTTATATAATCGAAACTATCCATTTTACCCCCTGTGAACCTATCTCTTGTTTTATCACGAACTCTTCCTCTATCCATGGATTTGATAGATAACTTCTTCCCTGCTTCATGAATGTTTTTATGTTGTTACCCTTTATGTTTAAATCATGCACCTACCCATTTTGAGCTCATCTAAGTAAATGGAGACATTAGTATCCTCCTAACTTTTGCCAGTCTGCTTTCCAGTTCTCCAAAAAGTTTTTGTCAAAAAATGAGTCCTTGCACAAATGGCTGGCCTCTTTGGGTTTACCAAACAAGTTACTGTGCTCATTTGCTTCTATATATTGTGCACCTAATTCGTTCTACCAATGAACCTCTCTATTTCTTATCCAGTATCAATCAATTTTGATGATTGCAGTATTGCAGTATAGTTTGAGAACTAGTAGGCCCTCTTCCCATATATTTTCACCAATTCCCTTGACATATTTGGCCTTTTATTTCTCTAGATGAATCATCATTATTTTTTCTAGTTCTATAAAGTAATTCTTTGATTGGTATGGCAGTGAATAAATAAATCAATTAAAGTAATATTATTTCTATTATATTAGCCTGGCTCCCATGAGCAATTAATATTTCTTTAGTTATTTAGATATGTTTTTATTTGTGTAAAGAGTATTTTGTAGCTTTGTTCACGTAATTCCTGTCTGTCTTTCTTGTCAGGTAAGCTGTCAATTATTTATACTGTCTATAATTATTATTCCATATATACACACTCTAAAGAAATGAATTTCTTTTTGTCTCTTCCTGCTAGGTTATATTGGTAATATATAAACATGCTGAAGCTGTTAATTGTTTAATTTAGTTATTTTATTTACTTTTTTTGTCTATAGTTGTCCCTTTTACCTCTATAGGCATTTACACACCTTCAAAAATGGTTTCCTTAGCTAATACTTCAAAACTAAATCTTAACAAAGGTGAAGGTAGGTCACTTTGATGAACATAATGTTGTTGTTCAGTTGTTTTAATCATGCCTGATTCTTTATGACCCTATTTGGATTTTTCTTGGCAGAGACACTGTAGTGGTTGCTGTTCCCTTCTCCAGCTCATTTTACAGATGAAGAAGCTGAGGCAAACAGAGTTAAATGACTTCCTCAGGGTCACACATCTAGTAAGTGTCTGAGGCCAGATTTGAACTCATGAAGACTCATCTTCCTTCTTTCAGGCCCAGCACAATATCCACTGAGGCACCTAGCTGCATGACAAACCTAATAGTAACTTTTTTTTTTCAATTTTAAATAGCAGCCATTGTTCTGAGTCTGTGCTATATTTGAGACGCTTATAACAAGTTTAGATAAGTAATCCTAAAATTCTTAGAATCTCAACCTTGGTAGGTCATCCAGTTCAAATCATCTCTGACCACAGATACCTTTTATATAAAAAAAATAACAGAATCATAGACATAGAGCTAGAAAGGACCTTAGAAGTAAATCCAGCCCTTCATTTTACAGATAAAGAAACGGAGATACAGAAGGGTTAAATGACTTGTCCAAGGCTACAAAGCCAGTAAGTATGTGAAGCAGGTTTCAAACACTGATTGTCCTGACTCCAAATCCAATATTCTATCTACTATCCTCCTAACTACGTTTTCTGTAAGGTTTCTAGAGAAGGATTACCCACTAGTTCCTATGGTAGCCCATTACATTTGGGGATAACTTTATTTATTAAGAAGTCTTTCTTGAACTCTGTAAAACTTCTGTGCATTTCTCCTAATTCTATCCTCCGGCATGAAATGGAACAGATTTAATCCTTCTATCTGACAGCTTTTCCAATACCTGTAGATTGCCACGTCTCCCCTCCTCCTACTAAATCTTCTTTTCTCTAGGCTAAACAGCTCTGGTTGTTCTTTCAACTTATCAATGATAAGCGATCTTGAAGCATTTTTCCATCATGATTGCCCCCCTCTGGATCCTTTCCAGAGTACTAATGTCCTAACTAAAAAGAGGTGACCAGAACTGAATGTAATAAAACAAATGTGGTAGAAACAGAGGACAGTAGGAATATCATACTATTATTGCCAGCATCCTGGGCTCTATCTCTCTCATAACACTGTCCAAGAAGAATTAGGTCAGAGTTAGCTTGAGACAAAATTTTAGTATAGATGAGTGCTGGGAAATCTTCTCCATCTTTGCCCTATGCCAGTTCCTTTTTTGTTAGGGGAAGCACAACATTTTTCCACCTGAATTAATTAAAGTTTTTTTGAGCAATAAAAAAGGCAATGAGGACTCCCTTGGTGTTCCTTGATGTGCAGGGTCTATCCTTCATATTCTGTCTTCTCAAGGAAGACAATCATTCCAGAAGCCCAGATTCTTGGAAATCAACTCATTCCTCCCAATGCACAAGTAAAGAAGGCAACTGCCTTTTTCAACTCTGAAGCATGCAAGAGAAAAATCAGAGATCATTTTTGAGAAGCTAGGTAGCAGAGAGGACAGAGTGCTAGACTTGGAATCTGAGAGGATCTGGGTTCAAATCTGGCCTCAGAGACTTCCAAGTTGTTTGACTCAGGATCTAGCCCTTGCTGATCTTCTGCCTTAGCATGGATAGAGTAGTACCTTGGGACTCCTTATTAGCAATTAGTTTTAATTTAATTAATTCCAGTAGGCAGGTCAAGTACCAAATGAATTTTTCCCATAAGGAATAATGTAAATTGAATTAGTTCATTCCAGACACCCAGAAAACCCAGATTTTATAAGGCATTAAATGCTTTATATTGTATTTTATCAAATAAACATGCAGAATATATAGATATAAATAAAAAACAATAACTACATTAAATAAAATAATTTCAACTTAACTTTATCTGTATTGAGAGGAGTTCATGGCCTAAGGAGTTGGGAGGGAGAAGAAGTGTTATTGTCTAGAAGAGGAGCCCCTTTCTGTAATATCTGAGGGCAAATGCCCTTTTGGAGTTCTTTCTCTTATACTTTTCTCATCTTTATCACCACAGAGCCCTGCTTGAGATTCCCCAGGTGTAAGCTTCACAAGAAATCTATTTAATGATTTTTAAAAAATTAATTTAAAAATAAAAAAAAAAACCCTTACCTTCTGTCTTAGCATCAATACTGCCTTTTGGTTCCAAGGCAGAAGAGTGCTAGGGCTAGTGCTGGGGGTTAAGTGACTTGCCCAGGGTCACACAACTAGGAAGTATCTTAGGTAAGATTTGAACCCAGGACCTCCTATCTCTAGGTCTGCCTCTCAATCTACTGAGCCACCCAGCCACCCACCAATGAATTTTGTTTTTGTCTGGGTTCCAAAATTTCTCTAAGGTGGGAGATGATCTGGTCATTTAACACACTTACAATTTTTCTTGTTAAAATTTCATCAGAGTGATATCTGTCAGACCTTGCTGATGGGCTCTGAACCAAGACAAATGAGACAGAGAGATTGAGTAAGATAGCAAAGCTTTATTGTGGGAAAGGGTGGAGGGTGGGAAGAAGAAGGGAGAGCAAGGTGGGATTCCGCAAATCTGCAGATGGCTAGGGGTCTCCACCTGGGTGGAGAAGGGGACAATCTTTTATTGGGTGGTGGTCTGGGATGAGGTCGTCTGGATTGGCCCTGTTGGTCAAAGTGGGGTACTTGTGTCCAGATGATTGGATAGCTCTCAGGGGGTTGGCTTTGGGGGTGGGGGGGTTGATTCCCAGGCTTGTATAGTTCTTAGTATGGCACAAACAGTATAAGTCCAGAACATCAATCCATCATGATTTGCGATGTGACAGTGCCCTATGAAGTAGAACTACTTGCTTTGTTCTGGAGTTTCAGCAGGTGTAGGAGAAGGGGGTGCTATTGGTCTCAGCAGGGATTGGGGAGGGAGAGGTTTTGGTCCCAGGATCTATCAGTATTTTTCAACAAAGTTTTGCACTTCCATCCATTTTGCACACATCTTCTTGATGAATAAAGTGAGTTTATCCTTCTTTGCCTCCTTCTCACCTGAAGAAAACTGCCCCATCACTAGCTGTTGCTGCTCCCTTTGAGGTTTCTGTAGCTCCTCAGTGCTGAGCTCTTCTTTATACTCCTGAACTAACACAGGATCCTTTGTTTTAGCCAGAGTGGGCATAACCTACCAGAGATCACAATGCCAACAAGTTCTAGCAAGAGAGTCAAGTGCCAATCAAACATCAAATGCTGTGATAATTTTTTTTCTCCTCAAACTGCATTAAATACCAAATTCAACTATTCTGAAACCATCAAGTGCCAAGGTTTGACTGTACTGACAGAAAAAAAATAGAAAAGAAAAGAATGCTGCTCCAATTTTGTACTTATCTGGCATAGACATGACTGAAATCAAGACATTATGAAAGGCAAACCAAGAAACTGCTAGAATTAATAGAAACTTTTTTTGCTTATAAAAGAAGAAGATAAAACTATTGATTGACCAATATTTTCAATAAAGTAAACACTATGAGGCAGCTAGCTGACACAGTGGATAGAGGGCAAGGCCAATCAGGAAGACCTGGGTTCAAATTTGACCTCACACATTTCCTAGCTTTGTGACCCTGGACAAGTCAGAACCCCATTTGTCTTGCCTTTGCCCTTCCTTCTGTCTTAGAGTTGCTTCTAAGACAGAAAGAAAGGATTAAAATAAAACAAAGCAAAAGCAAAATATACAGTTGTATAACATTCCAAATGACTAAAAAATTAAATTTTTTTTGCCCAACTCCTATGGAGCCAAATGACCAACTACTCTAAAGGCTGGTCCTACATGTCAAAGGAATGGGTTGAGATAAAGAATAACAACAACAACAAAATGCATTCAAGAGTCCAAGATCTAGCCCTCTCTAAATACCTTTCCTTTCATCAAAACACACCTGACCTCTGCTTTATTTCAAATTTTTTTTTTTTTTACTGAGTTGGTGATTTCATTGGTCTACAGAACTCCAGGTGAGAAACTTTTGCCAATGCAAATCAGAACTTTTGCTTCAAATCAAAGTCTTACGAATTGTCTAAGGCAGTGTTGGCAAAGTATTGGTCTGCATGCCCAGCTGGCATATCAGAGAGCTGCCCCTTCCCCCTCTTCCCAGTACCTGAGGACATTTTTTTGCATGTCCCACCCCTCCATCCATCTGCCCAAAGCAACCACTTCCTCCTTCTCCTCTCTTGGGTAATGGGGGGAGGAAGGAGGGAGCTCACAGACAGCTTGATTATGCCCTCTGGGCACTCAAACTCTAAAGCCTTCACCAATGCTGGTCTAGGGACTTTGAGAGGTAATGCAGGTTAGTGGGTAAAGAGCAGATAAAAGTCAGTAAGACATGTATTTAAATCCTGTCTCTGACTGATGTTGATTATGTGACTGGCTAAATTCCAAACCTATATGCTTAGATATGTAGATATATGGTAAATATTGGACAAGTACTATAGATAGTGAACTAGAGCTAGTCTTTTCCAAACCTGAAAATGCTACAGAATTGTGAGTTATGAGTTGTTTTTGTTTTTGTTTTTGTTTTTGCAATAAAACTATGAGACAATGAGTGAATGAAGTTAAAGGACAACTAGGAGGTGCAGTGGATAGAATACTGGGTTCAGAACCAAGAAGAATCATCTTCACAAGTTCAAATCTGGTCTCAGACACTTGTAGCTATGTGGCCTTTGTTTTTCTTAGTTTCTTCATCTGTAATATGAGCTGGAGAAGAAAATGGAAAAGGGTTGCATTATCTTTGCCAGAAAAAACCCAAGTGTGGTTACAAAGAGTCAGACATAACTGAAATAACAGAACAACAAGAAGTTGAGCTAGTTGGCTAGAATAGCAACAGACAGTTAAGTGTTGGATTCAAGATTTGAATCCAACTCCATCTGACTCCAAATCTATTAGATTTAGTCCCCTTAGAGTAGAGGTTCTTAACCCTTTTTATGTCATGGATCTCTGGCAGTCTGGTGAATCCTATGAATCTATTTTCAGAATAACGATTTTTAAATGCTTAAAATAAAATACATATAATTATGAAGAAAACCAATCATAGTTGAATAGATATGAACCTGTCCAAAAGCCCATAGGTTTGGAACTCTCTTTATTGTAGGAGACAAATGCCTTGTCCTGTGTGAGGGGCAGGGTGGAGCTGGTAGAGTGGGAGAGCTCCAGTCTTTTTTAGTTCTTTCTGGGACTTTGCAAAGCTTCAAGTCACTCCCGGCATTTCTGGTGCTTCTGTTTTCCTGCAATGAGAAGGAAGAGAGAAGTCAACTGCACTTAGGTTGCTCTAAGAAAACATTCTAGGAAGACAGGAAAGGAGGAGCTAGGTTGATAAACTAGACTTCAAGGAATTTCCTCTTGGGTGAGATCTAGATCTCTCTCTTAGTTGAGTTGAGTTGCCTCCCTCCCAGTAGAGAATTCCTTCACTCTGTATTTTCTGATATGTAACATCCTGTGTATATCTTCTCTGGTTTCTGTTTTGCTACCAATTTGGATAAACGAGTTTTCTTTGATAAGTGTTGTTTAGTCATTTCAGACTCCTCATGACTGCATTTGAAGTTTTCTTGGCAAAAATACTGGAGTGGTTTGTCATTTCCTTCTCCAGCTCATTTGACAGATAAGGAAACTGAGGCAAACAGGGTGCCTTGCCCAGGGCGACATAGCTAATGTTTGAGGCCAGATATGAACTCATAAAGATGTCTTCCTGACTCCAGGCTTACCATTCTATTCCCCACACCATTCTGTTAATTCTAAGCCCAGTGCTCTATCTATTGTGCTACCTATCTGCGTCTGAATAAGTATCATATATGTTTATGTGAAACATTGTGAAAGATGGTATTTGAAAAGAAAGAGGTCAAGACTTGGATATAAAGCTTGGAGTCTTCCTTTCCCCTTAATAATGACACAATGATCCAAATTCTTCTGACAACACTAATAACATAGCAGTTTCTATTTTATTACAGTTTTGGATCCATAACCCACTTATCTGCCATTCAGCTCTGCCACCTCCAACCGGTGTGATCTTAGGCAAGACCTAACTCTCCATTTTCCTATCTATAAAATGAAGGGCTTGGAATGGATGATCTCTAAGGTTTTTTCTAGTTCAACCTATGAACCTATAATTTCCTGTATTATTTTCACCTCTCCCAACAAAATTTCTGATAATCAATAATGGCATTAAAACAATCTTTGTTAAATAAAATATTGTTATGTTTACCTTAAGACAATACTAGAGTTTTATTTGCTTCAAAATAAGAAGACCTGCATAAAACATTGGGGGTATGTAATGGCAAAGTAATCCTCATCCAAAATGCATGGTGAAATGAATGGCAAGTTTTTCACTGTGTGGACTTGAGAAAATCTTTCTCTGAAGAGACTAATGAGGCAGATCCTGTAGATAAAATCCAGGACATCTGTGTCAACTATTTCCATTCAGAATTTTATTTTATTTTAATTTTATTTTAAGTTTTTATTTCGAATATTTTCCCCTAGTTACATATTTCATGTTCTTTCCCTCTCTCTCAAGCCCCCCCCCCCGAACTCCCCTTAGCTGATGCACAATTCCCATTCAGAATTTTAAAGCCATTAGGTATTTTTCTTTTCCTAGAGTAAAAAACAATCCCCTGCCTTTCAAAATCTATTTAAAAAACTGATTTCTTTTATACATTTTCCTATCACATTCATTTCTGAATATATCCTCTTTTCACTTGATCTAAAATCTCTCCCTTTTTACAAAGAACAAAAAACTAAATAAACAGTAAAACAAAATGAACCCCCAAATTAACTTTTTAACAATATGTATACTTCATGCTTTTTAAGTCTCCTCCTCTACTTTTTATAGATATTATTCACTCTTCCCTCCCCCCACCTGCATTCAAGGGTTTAAGATGGAAGGCCTCAGATAAAAGAGGTAAGTTTTATCCATTTTGTTAAAAATACCTCATTTTCTCAATGATGTCTTAAGTAAAACTGAAATCCAGAGATGAGAAGTAAACCTAGAAAACACACAAGTCCTCAAAGCCTGAACAGAAATGCAAACTAGACTTTGACCAGGTGGCATGTCAAGTACTAATGACCTTACATTAGAATGCCTGCCTCCAACCACTGAACTGATAATGCCTTTATGTGTGCAAGAATGAAAAAAAAAAAAAAGCTAATCTTATCCAGTCACTGAGAACTAGAGGATTTCTAAAAAGATCTTGAAAAAGCACTAGATATCAGCTATTTTCCAGTTTCCACTTGTTACTATGCTGGAAAAATCTAGTTATAAAATTGAAAATCAAAAAGATGTGTTCAAAGTAATGGGCATCAGTTGGGAAAATATGCCCCCAAGAAATGGAATGTACACATGCACAGATTTTTTTCTTTTTCTGATTTTCCAGGATATGGTCCATCTCAGTTTAAAAATATACCACCTTTTCTTCTAGGTGCCTTCCTGGTAGATTACCATGTAATTTGTGAGACAGAGAGAAGAACCTTCTGCCATTCATAGGTTCAATCTAAATTAATTGAATAAAGACTTATTTTGTGTTGTCAACCTGAAAAAGAAACAGAACCACCAAAGCAGTTACAAAAGAATATATAATATTTCTTATATTATATATAAGAATATATAATAATCAGGAAAACACACACATTGACTATAACCACCTATCCAGGGGGCTCAATGGGGGGCTTTGATGGCCTATTTTTCAGTCTGGGGCAAGGGATAATCTGGGACTTTCTTGAAGTCAAATTCTCATGGGACAAGGGCAAATTTGGGGTTTCATAAAATGAGGTTGTCAGTTTCTGCTATAAACAAGGCACTTTTACATACTTCCTACAGCCTAGAGAGACTACACGGAAACCTGATGATGACTTTAAGGAACTTCTTTAAACATGTCGACCTAAAAAGATTACTCATAACCGTCAAAGTAGTTATATTAGAACATGTCAAGCCAACAACTCTGGGTTGAATACTGTCTCGGGAAAGATGCCAATAATGGGAATTTCCACTGAACTGTAGAACTCAGGATCCTACATAGACTCAAGGGAATAGATTAAAAGAAGGACAATCGACTGGTTAAGTGAGGGCTTGGGATGAAGCAGTGATGGGCAAACTACGGCCCCCTGAAATGTTCTATTCAGCCACATGACATTATTCCTAATCTGACGAATACAATGAGTAGGATATAATACAATGAAATTTAGAAACAGACTGACAGATGGGCATTTCCTTTCCTTTGGCCCCCTCTTTAAAAAGTTTGCCCATCACTGGGATAAAGGATGTAGCCAGAGTTTGGGTGGCTTAGATAAAACAGGAGAAATTAAGACAAAAAGGGTACTTAAAGTTTGATTATATCTGCTAAGCCTGCCCAGGATGATCAGGGTTCTTGAGGGTTTATTCATTTTGGGACAAGGGGTCCCATTCTGGAAGTTTCTGGAAGACAGGTTATCAGGGACAAGGGCCAGTTTGGGGTTTTGGACAACAAGGTTGTCACACAGGTAAACAATGAGAGAATACTAACAAATAGTTTGTTACAGAGAATATTAACAAATAGGAACAAATAGTTTGTTACAGAGAATACTAACAAATAGTTTGTTATAGAGAATACTAACAAATACTAACAAAAAGTTCTAGAAACTGCTTCTAGGGAGAGGTGCCTGGGATTAACCTTGAAGAAAACTAAGTATTCTAAGAGAGACGAAGATGGAGTGCTATTTCAGGTACTGGGAACAGCTTGTGCCAAGGATAGGTGATGGTGTGTAATGGGTAGCGTATGGAGAGCAACGGATAATGATGGTGATGATGATGATGATGATGATGATGATAAATGGCAACAATGATATCAATAATAGCTAGCATTTATATAGTACTTACGCTGTGCCAGGTTCTGTGCTAAGCACATTGCAATTGTCATCTCACTGGATGCTCACAACAACCCTGGGAAGACGGCGTTGTTCTTATTTCCATTTCATGTGTGAGACAACTAAGGAGTTAAGTGACTTGCCCAGGGTGATAGGGCTTGTAAATGTCTGAGGCTGTATTTTAAGTCAGGTGCTCCCGGTTCTAGGCTCAGAGTTCTCTCTTCTGTGCCACCTAGCTGCCAGAGATGGAATTCTGAGTTCAGGGAACAGGAAGCTGGTCAGTTTGTCTGGAACAAGGGTGTGATTCCCCACTGAGAGCTGGAGTCAGACACCAAGCTTAACAAGCAGACAAACAAGGTGCAGCATGTGGGAGGACTTTCAAATGTTATTTAAAAAAAAGAAAAGTATGCTAGACTATATGGTTCTCTACAGTACATAGATGTTGTTTTGGGGTTAAGTCAAGTGCCTTTGATATTAAAACAAAAATAAACCTGTGATTTAAATAGTGAAGGGAGAGTCTGGTGAGGAAATTTTCTATCAATTCAGATTCACACTTTGCCCCTAGTGAATAATCCCTAGAACACAAGGTCCTCAAAGGAGGAACTAGAATTGGCTTTTCATTTTTCAGGTCATTTTTTAGTGTCTAGAAACAAACATTTATTACTATTATCTGCCAGGTGCTGTACTAAGCACCTTACAATGATCTCCTTTGATCCTTACAATAACCCCAAGTTGTTGTTCATTTGTGTGAGGCTCTTTGTGACCCCATTTGGGATTTTCTTGGCTATGACACTGGAGTAGCTTGCCATTTCCTTCTTCAGATCATTTGACAGATGAGAAAACTGAGGCAAACAGAATTAAGTGACATGCCCGGAGTCACACAGCTAGTAAGTGTCTAAGACTGGATTTGAACTCAGGAAGATGAGTCTTCCTGATTCCAGGCTAGGCTCCCTATCCACTTTGCCACCTAGCCAGGCACTATGCCAAGCACTTTACAGTGATCTCCTTTGAGCCTCCCAAGTACCCTGGGAATGGGCTTCATTCTTGTTCCCGTTTTAAAACTGAAGACACCGAATCTGAGGCAGACAAAGGTTAAGTAATTCACCTCAGAACACACACAGCTAGTAAGTATCTGAATAGGGTACAGCTCAATTCTTACCAACCCCAGACATTGTGCTCCATCCATTGACTCTTTGGAGACAGAGTGGACAAGGAAGGGCAAGAAATCAAGGGGGTAAAGGAGATACAGAGTGGAGCCAAGGATGGTGAGTATTAGGTGTCACATAGCTCAGGGATGATTGAAAAAGGAAACATGAACCAGTAGGGACGATGGTACCCTGTGCCAAGCAGAAGATTATCCTGAAAAGATAGTATACTAGGAAGTGGCTGAAGTCAGATTTGAACTCATGATGGTGTCTTCCTGATTCCAGGCTAGTCACCCTATCCACTGTACCCCACACCAATTGGGAGGTACTCTGAGGAGCCTGTGGAGTTGAAATGGATCGAGGTGAACCTATTTGATTTGAGAATTTCTTCTGCAGGGATCATCTCAGCCTCAACTTAAATATTTCCATTAAAGGGGAGGTCCACATATTCTGTCGCTGGACAGTTCTAATTGGCAGAAATTGCTTCTTCCTATTGAACCGACAATTTACCTCCCCAGAGTTCTAAGGAATCATTGAAAGGCGATCTTATTTCTTCTTGCCTTTAGGCAGTACTATATCTAAACAGGAAGGCAGAAGTCCTCAACAGATGGCACAGGGGAATTCCTTATGTCTCCACTTCCTCATCCCACAGTTTAAGAATAGAATAAAGTTTGTGTCTCAGTGCAGATGGACAAGAACTGGTCAGCTTTTTTGAATACCTTGCCTCTCTGTTAATTCATACTGAGTTTGTAGTCTACTGGAGTCCCCCGTTTCTTAAACTTGCACTGTTGTCTAACCATACTTCCCATTTCTTGAACTTATACAAGTGACATTTTGAATCAAAGTAGATTTTGTATTTTGGAGGGAATCCAACATGATTTCATTAGTAAGCCTAACTCCCAGTAAGAAAATTCCTTCTATTAATGCAAATTGGAAACTATTTTTTAGCTTAAAGTCTCAGAGAATTGCTTGAGGCACTAGAAGATAAAATAACTTCGCCTAAGGTAAAAGATAAAATGATTTGCCCAGGGTCACACAGCCAGTACTTGTTAGAAACAGAACTTGAATTTGGGATGATCTGATCCTAAGACTCTATCTACCAAACCAGGGTGACTCTAGTCTTGGAATAAGACTCCAGAATAGATCAAATCTATTTAAAAAATTAAAGGGTATCCACATTCTTTTTGAATAAGAATTTTTTGTTATGAGAATTCCTGGTACCCAATGAGCTACACTACTCAGAATATGATCTGTAATGGTTATCCTTTTTTCAGTTGATTCTGAAAAAAGAGCAACTTTCTGATTAGCTAGGTAGTATATACTAGACTTAAACCTGAGTTCAAATCTGCCATCAGACATCAGCTATGTGACTTTAGACAAGTCACTTAACCACTGTCTGCTTCAATTTACTGAAATGTAAAATGAGAATAATAACAGCGCCTCCCTCCCAGAGTTGCTGTAAAGATCTAATGAGATAGTATTTGTAAAGTGCCAGGCACATGATTAGCATTATATAAATATTACCTATTATTAGTACTAGTCATTATCCATAGTGCCTAGCACAGTAACTGGTACATAGTCTCTTAATAAATCATTGGTAATTGAATCAATTCAACCATACTATATCCTCTTCTCTCTCTCTCTTTAACCCCCCGCACCCCAACAAAACTCTTACCCTCTGCCTTAGTATTAATACTGAGTATAGGTTATGAGGAAGAAGAGTGGTAAGGGCTAGGCAATAGGGGTTAAGTGACTTGTCCAAGGTCACACAGCTGGGAAGTGTCTGAGGCCAGTTTGAACCCAGGACCTCTAATTTCTAAGCATGGCTCTCTATTCAATGAGCCACCCAACTGCCCATCATGCTTAATTGACTTCTTATTCTTACTCACCCCAAATATCTAACCTGTAATTAAGTCTTGTCATTTATATATTCTCAACATCCTTCCTAGAATCACAAGCCTGGTGCAGGTGCTCATCAGTTAATATCTGGACTGTTTCAATAGCCTCCTGTTTGGTTTTCTACCAAAAGTCCATCACCACTCCAATCGATCTACCACTGAACTGACAAGATGATTTTCCCATAGTGTAGCTCTGTTGATGCCATCCTGCTACTGAATAAACTTCCTGTAACTCTCTGTTGCCTTCCAGACCAAATACAAAGGCTTCTAATTGGCATTTAATGAGTTAGTAATTTAACATGTATTAAATATATATTATGTGTCAGGCACTTTGGTAAGTGTTGGGAATAACCAAAAAAAAAAAAAAAAAAAAAGAGAAGACAGTCCCTGCTTTCAGTGAGCTCACAGTCTAATAGGAGGGACAATATGCAAACAATTACTATATATATATATATATATATGTATGTATATCGGATATACAGGATAAATTGGAAGTAATTAATAACATGAAGGCAGGCAGCAAGGTGGTGCAATGGAGAGAATCCTGGACTTGAAGTCAGGAAGATTCATCTTTCTGAGTTCCAATCCGTCTTCAAACACATACTAGCTGCATGATCCTGGGTAAGTCACTTAACCCTCTTTGCCTCAATTTCCTCATCTGTAAAATGATTTGGAGTTGGAAATGGCAAGTATCTTTGCCAAGAAAACCCCAAATGAGGTCACAAAGAATTGTACATGACAGAACAACAACAGATTGAAGGCACTAGCTAGTATTAAGGGGAATCAGAAAGTCTTCCTTTAGTCATTAGAATTGTAGCCAGAATTTGAAGGAAGCCTTGAGGAAGAGATGAAGAAGAAAATTCCAGGAACTGGAGAACAAACAGTACAAAGGCAGGGGATTCGAAGGTGGGGTATCTTGTTGGAGGCCAATGTCACTAGAATGCAGAGTCACATGGGTGGCAGTGGTGGTGGTGGTGTTGGTGGTGATGGTGGTGGTAGTGGTGAAATATGGAACAAAAAAAATGCAAAGGTGGGAGGGAGCCAGCTTCTGGAGGGTTTGGGGTGCAGAATAGTGTTGTTTTTTCCTATTTGATCTTGGAGGCAATAGGGAGCCATGTGGAATTTACTGAATGGGGGTAGTGTGGAGGGATATGGTTAGACCTATACTTTTTTCTTTTTAACATGGAATGCTTCACAAATTTGCATATCATCCATGTGCAAGGGGCCCTGCTAATCTTCTCTTTATCATTCCAGTTTTAGAATCTATGCTGCCCAAGCAAGCAATTAGGCTCGTAGTTTCTTTATTTTTACCTTGAGAGAAGGAAAAGAAAAAGAAAAAGTGGGGGGCAAGATGGAGTGTTTTTTGCTGAGCTGTCCAGCAAGTAGCATCCCCCTGCTCTGTCCTGCTGTTAGACCTGGTTTTCTTTCCTCTCAAAGTCCTTTGTTCTCTATCTTGGTGTGGTAAAGGCCATAGATCTGAAGTTTTGCTCCATCTAAGCCACCATCTTCCAAGTGTTTTTTGCTGTGCTTCTTTGGCTTTCTCCTCTAGCCACCTCTCCGGTGCCTGTGTTCAACTCCCTGAGTCCGGTGCCAGCAAGACTCTCTCTCCAGGCCGGTGTTCCTACCCCCAGGAGATTTCAGGAGCTGCTGAAAACTCCACACAATCCATGGGGGAGAGGTCCTGGGATTCCCCTTCTATATCCTCAGACTCGACATTTTAAGAATTCAGTCCTTTTTCTTGGTGTACCTCTTGAGCTGTCCAGCAGTAGCATCCCCTTGCTCTGGCCTGTTGTTCGATTTGGTCCTCTTTCTTCTCAAAGAGCTTTATTTTCTATCTCGGTGTGGAAGGGTAAGGAGGTTTTAAGATTTGCTCTGTCTAAGCCGCTATCTTCCCCACTTTATTTATTTTTTTAAAAAAAACTTTCCCTTCCATCTTAGAAACCATACTGTGTATTGGTTCCAAGGCAAGAGAGTGGTAAGGGCTAGGCAATGGGGGTTAAGTGACTTGCCCAGGGTCACACATCTAGGAAGTGTCTGGGGTAAGATTTGAATCCAGGACCTCCTGTCTCTAAATTGACTGAGCTACCTAGCTCCCCCTTAGGCCTATACTTTATTTTTTTAAATGTTTATTAATATTCATTTTTTAGAAAAATTAACATGCTTACATAATTCATGCTCTTACTTTCCCCTTCACCCCCGACTTCCCTCCCCTCCCCCCCATGGCGATGTGCATTTACCCTGGTTTTAACATGTGTCATTGATCAAGACCTATTTCCAAATCTTTGATAGTTGGATTGATGTGGTCGTTTCGAGTCTACATTCCCAATCATGTCCGTTAGGCCTACACTTTAGAAAGATCTGCTTGATAGCTGAGTGGAGAATGAACTGGAGTGGGGAGAGCCTTGGAGCAGAAATATCAACCAAAAGTCTATTACAGTAGTTCATATGTGAGATGATGAGGGCCTGAATTAAGGTGGTAACAGTGTCAGAGATAAGAAGGAAGTATATCCAAGACTTATTGTTTAAAAAAATTTTTTTTTTTTTTTTACTGTGTATTGGCTCCAAGGCAGAAGAGTGGTAAGGGGTAGGCAATAGGGGTTAAGTGACTTGCCCAGGGTCACAAGACTTATTGTGAAGGTAAAATTGACAGGACTTGACAATAGACTGGATATGGACAGATGAGAGCAAATAAGGAGTTTAGGAGGACACTTCATTGGAGAATCTGGGTAGTATCATCCACAGTAATAGAGAAGTTCAGAAGAGGGGAGGAATAGGAAGAAATGGGGAGTTCAGTTTTGGACCTGTTGAGGTCCAAAAAATGATTACGTGATATTCAGCCATAGAAGTCCAATAAGCAGTTGGAGATGAAAGACTAGAGGTTAAGAGAAAATTTGATTTGAGAATCACCAGCATAGAGATAATCATTTAATTTGGGGGAGTTGATGAGATTATAGAGTGAAATAGTATTGAGGGGGAAGAGAAGAGGGCCCAGGACAGAGCTCTGGGGCACACCCAGAGATGGCAAATGTGATGTGGATGAAAGATTCAGTAAAGAAGATTTAGAAGGTAGAGTCGGATGGGTAGGAGGAGAACCAGGATAGAGAAGTGTCATGGAAACCTAGAGAAAAGAGAGAATCAAGGAAAGGATGATTGACATTGTTGAAGGCTTATAAAAAAAATCAAGATGTTTGAGGACAGAGAAAAGGCAGTTAGAGTTAGCAATTAAGAGATCATTGGAAGGAAAGCTAGGTGACTCAGTGGATTGAGTTAGGCCTACAGACTGGAGATCCTGGGTTCAAATATGGTCTCAGACACTTTCTAACTGTGTGGCCCTGGGAAAGTCACACTATTTTGCCTTGGAACTAATACAGTGTATTTATTCTAAATCAGAAGGCAATGATTTTAAAAAGAAAAAGAGAAAAGAGTTCGATAACTTTGGAGAGAGTGGTTCCACTTGAATTGTGAGTATGGAAGTCAGATGGAAAAGAAGTGAAGGCATTGATTGCAGATGGCCTTCTTTAGGAGTTTAGCCACATTATTCCCCAAAGAGATAATAAGGAAAAAGACTTGTACAAAAATATTTATAGCCTCGCTCTTTGTGGTAACAAAAAATTGGAAAATGAGAGAATGTCCTTCAATTGGGGAATGGCTGAACAAATTGTGGTATCTGTTGGTGATGGAATATTATTGTGCTCAAAGTAATAAAGAACTAGAGGAATTCCATGTGAACTGGAAAGACCTCCAGGAATTGATGCAGAGCGAAAGGAGCAGAACCAGGAGAACATTGTACACAGAGACAGATATACTGTGGTAAAATCGAATGTAATGGACTTCTCTACTAGCAGCAATACAAGGTTCCTGAGGGACTTGTGAGAAAGAAAACTAGCCATTCAGAGGAAGAACTGTGGGAGGAAAAACACAGAAGAAAAACAACTGCTTGAACACATAGGCTGATGGAGATATTATTGGGATGTAGAGACTAAATGATAATTCTAGTCCAACTATCAATAATATGGAATTAGGTCTTGATCAATGATATATGTAAAACTCAGTGGAATTGTGTGTCAGCTAAGGGAGATTAGGGGGGATTTAGGGAGAGGGAAAGAACATGAAATATGTAACTAGGGGAAAATATTCAAAATAAATTTTTTTTTAAAAAAAGGAGTTTAGCCACAAAAGGGAGGAGAGATACAGTATGATAGCCAACAAGAATGATTGAAGAAAGTGAAGGATCTTGAGGATGATGGAAAGCAGACAGTAGACAGATTGAATGAATATAAGTGAGAGAGTGAGGATAATAGGGAAAGTAACCTGTTAAAGAAGACTATTGAATGGGATCTTTTGTGAGTGTTGAGGGTTCCAGCTTGACAAGGAGCAGGGACAGCTCTTCATGTGAGAGAAAAGTGAAGGAGTCGGTTGAAAAGAGTATCTGAGTGATGTGAAATGAGTAGAGACTAAAAGGGAGCTCTCAGTAAATTGCCTCATTTTAAAAAAATTGAAATAAGGCAAGATTCTCAACTTCTCAAGGTTCTCAACCCTCAAAAAGGATAAGGGACAGGGAAGCTATGGGGGATTTGAAAAAGGATGAAAGATTTGGGAAAGCTGGTATGATAAGTGGTAGAGTGAATTAATTAATTAGATATAGAAGAATTGCCCTGCTGCAGTGAGGGCCCCCTTGAAATTATGTAGCATAAATTTGTAGTGGACACAGCATAGTTTTGCAATGTTCTCCTGCTCCATTTAGTAGCATATAGTAAGAAAAAAAAAGGCAGGAGATGATAGGAATAGTCTAAGGCTGAGGCTCGGTTTGACAAGATTGGCATTATAAGAGTGGGTAAGAAACTCAAGACAATGTAGAGGGCAGCTAGGTGGAGCAGTGGATAGAACACTGGCCCTAGAGTCAGAAAGAGCTAAGTTCAAATCTGGCCTCAGACATTTACTAGCTGTGTGACTCTGGGCTAGCCATTTAACTCTGTTTATCTCAGTTTCCTCATCTATAAAATGAATTGGAGGAGAAATGGCAATCCACTCTAGTATCTTTGCCAAGAAAACACTAAATAGGATCACAAAGAGTCAGACATAATAACTGAACAACAAAATCCAAATCCAATACCTACCTCTCAGGATTGTTGGGAAGATCTATAGTAGAGCTGAATTGGCTCATGAAGGGTTAAAAATGGGAAAGGGAGATATGTAGCTAGTATAGGGGTGCTGGCCTGGCAAAGAGCTGAAGGACTGAGGGATTGATGGTCATGGTGAGGACAAAGAACAAGGTTTGAAGCTACAAGTCAGAGGGACAGGTGAAATAACAATAGACTGTGATCAAATAAATAACTTTCAGATTTCATAAACAGGGAAATGGTGCTTTTGTGGGTGATTGCAAGATCAAAGGTATGGCCAACTTGTATAAGTGGCTGAAGCGAGATGGAAGAGGTCATGGGAAAAAAAGTTGAGGAACTGGGAGCTTGGTGTTTGAGGAGATAACAACATGTATATTGACATCCTTGAGTATGGTGGCAAGAGCTGGGGAAAAGAGGAAGATTGTGAATTAGGTGCTGAACTCATTGAGGAAAGAAGAAAGTGTCAGAGGGGGAAAGTCAACTGTTATTGGAATTCTGATTGGGTGAACCACCAAAAAGGAGAGGTGAGAGTAAGTTCAGCAATGGGGAACAAGGACTATTACAACTATCCTATCTCTAACAGTGAATCTGAGGAAAATGAGAAAAAGTGCATCCAGTGCCAAAAAGGGAGCCTGGGTAGACTGTGTCTTATGGAGAAAACCAGGACTCAGTGAGAGCTAGAAGATGAAATGAGGGAGAGAGAAAAAGATGTAAGATGAAAGCAGATTCATTATCTGCGGCAACAAAACTCTTCAGATCTTGCCTTTTCCTACCTTTCTAGGCTTCTTTTGAATTCCTCCCCTACACATACTCACTCAATGGTCCAACTATACATTGGTCTAGCTATTGTTCTTTATACACAACACCCATTTTCATTGGCCATCACCTGTACTTAGAACACCTATACTTGGAACGGTGGATGGCCAACACTCATACCTGCTCTCCCTTCTGGCTCTTGGCTTCCTTTATCTATTCACCTCAAATTCTTCTTTCTGTAGATTTTTCTGTTCTCTTACTTATACCTTCCTCTCTGCCATCACTATCTCTCTACTCTGTATCTATCTTGTCTGTAGTGGTTTTCATCTTGCCTTCTCCTCCAATTTTGTTTTGCTTTTCTTTTATTCCTAGAATTCAGTAGTGACTGGCATATAGGAAATGCCTACTAAATGTGTGTTGCCTGATTGATTATATACAGAATGAAGGTATTTAGAGTTAGGTAATTGTCATTGATGATGTTTAATGAATAAATTGTCCTGTCAGGAAGCCTCCTTTTCTGAGTTCAAATCTAGACTCAGACACTTAACTAGCTGTGTGACCCTGGGCAAGTCACTTAACGCTATTTACCATAGTTTCCTCATCTGTAAAATGAGCTAGAGAAAGAAATGGCCAGCTTCTCCAGTATTTTTGCCCAGAAAATTCCAAATGGGGTTACAAAAAGTAAGACACGATTGAAAAAACTGAATAACAAATACCCTGGTTATTCTAATATCTTGTTTTCTAACTCGTAAATGGTTTTCTTTGTTCTCTCTCAAGCTGTCTCTGCTTTAAGAAATGGAGCTATATACTGGGGATATTCTTGTTTTATCTTGGCCGATAATAAGGGACAGCCTGATAAAGTGGAAAAAGCAATGAATTCAGTCAGAAGAAGGTTCAAATCCTCCACCGCTTAATACCTTTGTCAACTTCGACGACTTACTTAATGTCTCTGACCTTCAGTCTCTACGTATCAAGAATGAAAGGATGGGAGGTCCCTTCAAGTACTAAATAGGTCATCCCAAGAGTAGCTTTTTACGCACGAAAAATACCTTTAAAGAAAACATCATTAGAAGCTTAGGCTTTAGTGAATTAGGAGTCATTATAACTTAAAATATGGTATAATTTAGATTGTGGGTAGGGATAGAGGTAATAAGACATTAGAGGAAAAAGAAATGAAATTTCTTGATTTAAATGTGCAAGGATGAGTTCTCTGGACAAAGTTCATGTGACTATATATAAAACTTTAGAAGTGTTGCCCAACCAGAGTGTCACAACTCACTGTGCAACCATTCCTTCCTGGTGGGAGTGCTTCACTGGGGTTCAGTAGAGAAGACTTTTTTCATAACCTTCGACAGACAATTTCTGGAGCCCATGAGTAATCAAAGCAATATGGTGGCTAGAAATAGCATAGTCCCGTGACTCCAGTAGGGGTGTTCTGGAAAATGTTTAATAACTGGTTCTTTTTTTGGGGGTGGGGGAGAACGTATGTATGACACACTTTTAAGGTTAATCTGCATTATTAGCATTTTCCCCCATTATTTTCTTAAGTCTGGCCAATTGGCAAAACATTTATACCAAACCACTATTTGTGGCATTTTCTCACACTGAAATTATAGTGTATAGCTCTGGTGATGGAATATTATTGTGCTCAAAGTTATAAAGAACTGGAGGAATTCCCTGTGAACTGGAATGACCTCCAGAAATTGATGCAGAGTGAAAGGAGCAGAACCAGGAGAACATTGTACACAGAGACTGATACACTGTGGTACAATCCAACATAACGGACTTCTCTACTAGCAGCAATGCAAAGATCCAGAGCAAGGCTGAGGGACTTATGAGAAAGAAAACTAGCCACATTCAGAGGAAGAACTGTGGGAGGAGAAACACAGAAGAAAAACAACTACTTGAACACATGGGCTGTTGGGGATATTAATGGGGATGTAGACACTAAACAATAACTCTAGTCCAACTATCAATAATATGGAATTAGGTCTTGATTAATGATACGTGTAAAACCCAGTGGGATTGTGTGTTGGCTAAGGAGGATTAGGGGGAATTCGGGGAGAGGGAAAGAACATGAAATATGTAACTAGGGGAAAATATTCAAAATTTAAAAAAATTAAAAAAAAAAAGATGGTTCAAGCTGGTTCTAGCACAACCCCTGACAAGAAACCTTAACTTTATTTCCAGTTCTTCCACTAACTAGTTGTGTGACCTTAAGAAGGTCACAACTCCTCTGGGCTCTAGTTTTCTTGTCTATCCAATGAGGGATCTAGATGAGAAGGTGCCCAATATGTTCATCAGCTCTATGAGTCTGATTCACATTCAATCATATTCTTTTAAAAGGCCTGACCTCATTCCTGGTAGATTATGTCATTGGGTAAGAATGAGTCCACCACCTAGTTGTGACTCAGAACACTGGAAGATTGGGAAACCCTGCCTTGGAAGTCAGGCTTACCTTTCTCCACCAATCATAAATGTCAGGTATCAAGATTGTCTCCTTCGATATTTTATTTCTTCTTAAATGCTGACTTTTCTGAAAAGTGACATTTACTTAAAAGATGAAGAAATTGGGAGGGAAAGCTGAATTATCATCCAATTGTAAAACCTAACTGTGCAAATTCTACATCTTGTCCATAGTCATACATAAATATTTGAACTTTTTTTGATATAAATAATTAAAAGCTTTACGAATGAAAAATAATAATAAAGCATGAGTTTAAATGAACTGACTGAAATGCTGGAATATTGTTATTACGTGTTAAATTTTGTTTCTTTGGAAAGAAAACAGAAAAAAAAATGGGAAGGGCAAAAAAGTTTCTAGCCTTGCCAATTACTCAAGAAAGGAAAAGTATATTGATACCTCTTTATAGATAAGGCTTGAGGATGGTGCGGTCAGCCCATATGTTTCCAGCCTGGAATTCTATGGCAACCTTTTAGCACTAGGGAAATTTCATTTCCCCTTTTGGGAGCAGATACGATTGTGAAACAACAGTGCTAGAAAATGGCATTGACACAAGTGGGATTTAGAAACGTCCCCTTTGGGGGGCAACTGGGTAGTTCAGTGGATTGAGAGCCAGGCCTAGAGACAGGAGGTCCTAGGTTCAAATCTGGCCTCAGACTCTTCCCAGCTGTGTGACCCTGGGCAAGTCACTTGACCCCCATTGCCTACCCTTACCACTCTTCTGCCTTGGAGCCAACACACAGTATTGGCTCCAACACAGAAGGTAAGGGTTTAATTAAAAAGAAAAAAAAATAAATGTCCTTTTTCTCCTGGTTCCCTGGGAAGTTTGATGGCTTCATATCTGATCTATGTATGTTCCCACCCCTGGTTATGAGGCCTCTCTATCTAATCTACCAATAAGCAGCAGCAAAGAAACGGTCAGTAAAGGCCCCCGACAATAAGCTGCCCAATTCCTGACAGGTTCTTTGACCCTCTCCTACAGACCATAAGCAAATTTCTTCTTACTGCTGCTGGAGAAAAGAGGCTTCGGAAGTTTTCCCAGAAGAATTACAGTCAAAGGAGAAGCTGAGTGGCTCAGTGGATTGAGAGTCATACCTGGAGTCAGATGGGAGATCCTGGGTTCAAATGTGACCTCAAACACTTCCTAGCTGTGTGACCCTGGGCACGTCACTTAACCCCCATTGCCTGGCCCTTATCACTCAATATACAGTACTAATTCTAAGATGGAAAAAAAAAAAGAATCACAGTCAAGTCTGAATTAATTTACTTTTTATTCCTTCCCTTTTCTGTCAGGAGGGAAGCAAAGTGTTTTTTAGGAAACAGAAATTCTCACAGTAATCAAGAAGAGTCCAAATTCTACAATGTGAGATGCAGTGAATGTATCAATTCAACAAGAAATTCTATTTTACAAATAGTAGAAGAAATGTACACTTAAATAACCAAGAAGTTTATAATAAAATAAATAAGGTAGATCTCATGAAAATATTTAAACAATTATAAAGAATAACTTTAATTTTTACCCCTTTGAAAAAAAGGCAGCAAGTCTGATTTTTTACAAGCTGTGCACGTTGTGCCCAAACAACAACCAAAAAAATAGGTTATTATATACTTTTCCTATTCTATAGCTAGGGCAATATGTCATCCAATTATAAAATAATCCCTCATATATAATATAAGGACACACGACTAGATCTGGAATTGGAGGACGTAGGTCCAAATCCTATCTCTTACGCCTTCCACCTGTGTGACCTCGAACAAGTGATTTTGCTTCTCCGGTTTCTGTTTCCTTCCCCAAGTGTAAAACGAAAGGGTTGGCCTAGATTACCCCTGCGATCTCCTCCGGATCTAGAACTATGGTCCAAAGTCAAATTATATATGTACACCGCCGGCGTTCCCCTCTCAGATCGTGCCCGTTGCTTTGAGGGTGAGGACAGAGAAAGCCAGTCATCTGCGGTAAATGTTTTGTCTTTAAAAAGGTGCATATTGAGGAAAAAAAGAGCAGCGTGTGTTTTTTCTTGATGAAGTGCTGATTTCTCCTTGTCCCTTAAGATTCAGCAGCTACCGACTGACTGCCCGACCCACGGACAGGTCCGCTTTTGTCGTGTCCCGCGGGAAAGGGAGCAGGCGGACGCGGGGAAAGAACACTGTCCGGCTCCTGCCTCTGCCTCTCCTTTTAGAAGGTTTTCCCTGAGCTTGCTTGAACATCCCCTAGAAGGTTGTTTTTTTGGCTTAGAGAATCCAGGTCCGTATCCAGGACATATGCTGAGCCGGAGGGGGCTACGGCAACACGAGGTTCAGCAATCTGCATGCCTTCCATGTCCATCTTGGCCCCGTGATGCCGGACGGGGCTCGCCAGGTGAAAGAGAGGTATTCACGCCCAGCACGAAAAGCGCTGTGTCCAGGGACGGTGGACATCGCGAGTTCCTCCATGACCCGGGTCACAGAACATGGAAACGACGGTATGAACTCCCGGAGGGGGAGTGGCCTTGAGGTGACCCCAGAAATCATCAACCACCGCACTCAAGACTTTTTACCCTAGAGCAAGAGGTCAGATTTTCTGGGGGAGCCCCAGGACCCCACAGCTCCTCAGGGGACTAAGTCTGCTGCTAGGACTCTGGTGAACAGCTTACTCTCCTATGCTAAAACCTCCATGGCGTACCTGATTCCCGGGGCTAGCCCTTAAGTGAGACACCCGAGTGTTCACAGGATAGCACCATTTTGGCCAAAAATTTTTTTAAAAAATGCTATTTTATGTTTGGGAGATGGTCTGGCTGTTTCTGATTAGCCGTACAGCTGTTTGAACTGGTAGCATTCGTTGCAGTACCCATTACACTTGGCATTGCCAAAGTGATCGCAGGCTGGGGCTCGGCACCGTTGCTTGGGCAGCTCTTCCGTCACGGGCTCCCCTCTCTGGACCCCAGGGCCTAGTCGCTGGCTGTGCCTCTGGCACTCCGGACACAGCTCGTCCCCTCTGTGAGCCACAAAGTTCTTACATGTCGCCTTGGCACATTTTTTTCTCTGAGAGCTCTGGGTTGCTCGCTGAACATCTCGGCACTGGCTGGATCTCTGAATGGAGGAATTCAAAGGGATGGTCAGTTTTTAGAGCCCAAGAAAGGAACAAAGAATTAATTTGATGTTTTTCTTGGGGGGATCCTGAATTGATGATCACTATTATTTTTCTTTCCCAGGACCCCATGGAAAAAAATACTCATGGGCTGATTTTCCTGTCAAGGTCTTTAAAAGGGGAATGGGTAACATTCCCTTATTTTTTCTTTCCCAGGACCCCATAGAAAAAATACTCATGGGCTGATTTTCCTGCCAAGGTCTTTAAAAGGGAGAAAGGGTAACATTCCCTCTCCAGCATTTTCAGGACTAGGAAAAAAACAAAAGAGGCTTCTCTGAGGTGGGTTGGTTTCCTCAAATTTGTAACACACAGATCTTGCCAACTTTGGGGATAAGAGTAAGAGAAAAAAGTTTACTATTGCTTTACATAGCTTTACTATACTGTCATCTCTCTCTTTGTCATTCACAGAAAGACCAATACATAGCAGGGCCACTTAACTACCTCATTCGCCTCAGTAATTGTGGGTTACAGAAAAACCTGAGCTTTAGACCTCAGATTAATAAACCTATTTTTTTTTTCCTCACAAGTGCCTTCCCTACAACTTTGAAAGCCAATTTACAATCAGGGCCTTTTTCCCTTGCCATTCTAATTAGGATGTCTGATATTATCTTCCAGCGATAACATGGGCAATTATCGAGAATAACTACTGACTAGGGATCTGCCCTAATCTACATATATTCAAAGTGGAATTATTCTGAAACATCATATTGTATGTTTGAGAAGCTGCAAATTAAACAAAATTTAAAATTTAAAAAAAGAAAAAAAAAGAAAATGTATTAAACATATTAAAAATATAATTTTTATTTTTATTTTTCCTTTACTCATTTGAAAAGGACTGCGAATGCAAACTCCAGCGAGGAGCAGTATTTGTCCTGACTTACTGTTTCAGTACTGCCTAAATTGGGAAGCTGATGCTGGGGTGATTGTTGAGACTGATTTGCAGGGAAGGGATTTAATTCTCTGAAAGGTTTGGGGTATATTTTTTTAGGACACACAGGAAAGATCTCCCTGTTACTGTGGAAAGAAATAACATCGCTCTGCTGGTCTTAAGAACCCCCTTCTACATCTGTGGGCAGGTAGGGCTGGCTGCCAACTCTTAGGTACCTCTGATTGTCTCACCAGCTGTTCTTCAGTCCTTTTTGCTTCATGAAATCTCTGGTTCTGGGCTTCGATGAAACATTTCTGACAGTATCCCTCAAACAAGGTACTTCCAAGTGTGCCACATTCTCTCCCTAGGCAGGGGATGATATTCTGGAATCTGGAGGCTGCGGGATCAGTCTGACCAGAAGCAGGGGGGTCACCTAGAATGAAATTTATGTCATTCAGTATAGATTTCCAAGCAGTCATGAAGATTATAAAGCTTACAACGAAATCAACTCCAAGTGCAGAGTGGAAACTCAAAAAGAATAAAAATGGAGAACAGGCATCTTGTAATTTGACAGCACCCTTCTCTTCCCCCCCAAAAAGGGCAAACGCTATTACTGGAAGATCCTTGTTTTCATAAATGAATCCCTAATTTCTGATAAATTACAGAGAGTTTTCTAAATAAAACAATCTCTGAAAAAGTGACAGTTGCTTGAATATTTCTGCATGTCCTTCAGACATTCAAAAATGATTGGGCACCAGAAGGGGGTGGGGAGACAAATCCCTACGCCATCTGTTTCTATACAGCCTGCAAGCTAATAATGGTTACATTTAAAATACAATAAAACTTTATTTAAAAATGTAAAAATCATTCTTAGCTGCCAGGCTCTACCAAAACAGGAGGACTGGCTGTAGTTAGTCAACCTCAGTATTAAAGGCTTTTCACAATTCAAAAAGTGTTATGTACATTGAATATGGCCAGCAGGGCAAGCCTCTACAAAGGAAGCAAATCTCCTCCCCTAATCCAATCTAATTTACTAAGTATTTATTTATTTAAATTTCTTTAAACCCTTACCTTCTGTCTTAGAACCAATACTAAGTATCTTTTCTAAGGCAAAGAGTGGGTAAGGGCTAGACAGTTGGGGTTAAGTGACTTGTTTAGGATCACACAGATTTGATTCCGGGTCCTACCCATTCCAAGTCTGGCTCTCTATCCACTGAGCCACTAGCTGCCTTCTACTAAGTATTTATTGCTATGAGCAAGGCATAGTGCTGGGTTCTGGGGAATTCAAAGGCAAAACAAATGAAAACCCCAGGTCCTGCCTTCAAGTTTCCATTTTGATTGGTCCCTTTCTCTTCTCTTATTTCTCTTCCAGAAGAAGTTTTATCAAGGTTTACTTTTGGGAAATCATTAAGACAGGAGAATTCCCCAAAGAGAAAGACAGATGATATTCTCTACCACATAAATGTGTTTTCATTCTCATTCTCTCATTTCTGTAGTGTTTTGGATTTGGTAAACCCCTCATCCTCTGCTCATGTCCTTTACCTGCAGACACGTACACGTTTCTCCCTAACGGCAATAAAGCGTACCATGCTGTTGTAATATAGGGGCCACAGTAAGAAATGTGGAACCACTATTTCTCGAAGGAATCATTTTCATGAGAATCAGAATCGCTTTCACTTGAGTGGGATTCATGTGACTTACTGCAAACTCATTTCCCACTTTATATTTAGGATCAGGGAATACCAGTTTTCTGTTCTACCTCCACAGCTTCCTTGAGTTCAGCCAAAACAATATTTAACAGGTCATCTCGTATCCTGCTATGTCACCTAGAAGGTATCCCTTTCTTCAGGTTATAATATTATGGCAAAGCCACAATGGCTCAGAGAGACATGAGCAGAAGGAAATGGCAAACTACTGCCATGTCTTTGTGAAGAAATCCTCAGTTAGGATCATGAAGAGTTGGACGTGACTGAAAAATGACTGAACCACAGGTTATCTCTGTCATTTGCTATGTATAAACCACTCCACAAGCCTTCATTAGTTGTGGTTCATCCATTTCAGTCATGTCCAATTCTTTTGTGACCTGGATTGGGGTTTTCTTGGCAAAGGTACTAGAATGGTTTGCCATTTCCTTCTTTAGCTCATTCCATATATGAAGAAACTGAGGCAAATGGTTAAATGACTTGTCCAGAGTCACAAAGCTAGTAAGGGTATGAGGCTGGATTTGAATTCAAGTCTCCCTGATTCCAGGTTGGCTTTCTATCCACAGAGCCACTTAGCTGCCCTTTTGTAAACCTTAAATCCCTGGACAAATATCAGTTTTGTTTTTTTTTTAAATCGTATTGGGGATGCACTTACGGTTATTTTCCCAGTATTCAATGAAGCACAGAGTACAGAAACCTCGGTTTTCCGGCGTCCCAAAGAATTTACATCCAGCTTTTCGACATTTACTCGTCCCGGTCCTGGTCTCTGGATTCCGTCCGGCCTGGGAAGAAGCCTCGTGGCCAGTTCTGCGGTAAGGATGCTGAAGGATACTCTGGCTCAGCTGGGAGGGATCAGAGAAGGATCTCTGATGGCAGGAAGGAGGGAACCCGGAGCTCGTGCCAGAGGGAGCCTCCGTAGTCCTTTTGAAGCAGGTGCTACAAATGCCATTAAAGGTCCTGGTGACATCCTGGAGACACGCCTGGCACTTCCCGGCGTCCAAGTGCCGGTGGCCGGCCGGGTCGCAGCCCGGACCGAGCCGTCGGGTGTGATGGCAGCGCTCACAGAAGCCGTTGTGCTGCACGTTCAGGGTGAAGGGGCAGCCGGGGCTTTTGCACTTCATGGCCGTCGTTTCGCTGAACAGAAAGAGGCTGGGGGCGGTTGGGGGTGCCGAGTGAGGCCCCATCGCCGCGGATTCCTCAGGCTTCCACCCGGCCGGCTCGCGAGCTTCGCCCTGAGAGGTGCCCAGGCCCACGCCTGTGAGTTTCTCCACGCCTGGCTTAGAGTTCTGCTTCTTTGGTTTGTTTTGTGTATTTTGTCGCCTCTCAAAACACTCGTGGCAAAAAGGCTGTGTGTTCACGGACATGAAGAAAGGACAGTTCGGGGTTTCACATTTGACTTCCATGAGGGAAAGCTGGGGCAGGTGGGGTTCCAGCCCATTCCTAACACAAGCCTCTCCAAGATTCAGCTCATTGTTCTCCTGCCACTTCTTGTACTCGTGCTGGACGAGCTCAAAGTAGTCTTCTACCAGATTTATTTCTTTGGGCAAGTTCGCTTCATCCAACCTACAGACCAAGAAAAGTAGGACAGCATTTACAACACTGACCTGCAGGGCAAGAATCGAGACAGGAAATTTGGCAGAATAAGCATGATACAGCCCGGTGAAACTGAACCTTATATTAAAGGACCTTCATGTCCAAAATTCCCTGGTCCCCCCATCAGTTCAATGGCGAGTGTACCAGAGGCTATGTTAAACACACGAAGAGCTTTCTTGGCAGAAGCTCTCCTTTGATTATGCAAAATATCATGAGCACAACTCTAGTCCAACTATCAATGACATGGAATTAGGCCTTGACCAATGATACATGTAAAACCCAGTGGAAGTGTGCATCAGCTAAGGGGGATTAGAGGGGTTTGGGGAAGAGGGAAAGAACATGAAATATGTAACTAGGGGAAAATATTCAAAATAAAAATTTAAAATAAAAGTATCATTATCACAGCCCTGCCACTTGGCAAGTCACTTTATTTTTCAGGGACTTTGGTTTGTTCATTTGTAAAATGGGGTTGGACTCAAGAACCTCTCCAAGCTCTAAATTGATGATTTTATGATATTTTCACTGTCAAATTAGGTTTGTTTAAAAGAATGCAACATCTAAAAACTGCTACCATCTAGTCTTTTTGTACTAAATACCTTCATTACCCTGGAGTGCTGGAGGATTGGGAGGAGGAAGGTTATTCTTAGTTACTTGAGCGTTAACTCCCACCCACCCCCAGTCCCAATTTCCCATATATCAAAATGCTGCTGAGATAACAACTAGCCCATGGTCAAAATTTTGATCCTAGTTTTTCTAAAATTAAAAATTACCCTAAGATTTCAGATGCCTGTGCTTCTATTTGTATTAACTTTCTATGGTGGTCACTAATAAATAGGCATAGTTCTCAGACTTTCTCTTTTTGCTTCTTTACCCCTCTAATTCAGAGGTTTGCTCCAATTTGTTAAATTTCTTAATACTGGAACACTGTTTCCTTCATCCACTCTCACTGCCATCTCCTATTTATAGCTAAAATCTTCAGGGAGAAGCAGAGTTTTCTTTACCTTCAAATCAACTGAATTTGACAAATATTTATTAAATGTTTTCTACAGACCAGGCACCAATCAGGGTGCTGGGAAAACAAAATAAAGGAGATTTTGCTTCTGTTCTCCTGCCGAACCCAACATAAAAGTAATTTTGAGGAGCAAGTAGACAACTGCTAACTTTGGGACAGGAAAGGTCTCCTGTTAGACCTAGAATTGGAAATGAACCTCAAAGGAAGCTAAAGATTCCAAGAGAAAGAGGCCAGAAAGGACAGAATTCCTATGTAAAATCTCAACCACATGTATAATACACTCTTGGGGGCTCTCAAGCACCTCTTTAATCTAGTGGCAATCATTCCGATGCTATCAAAAATTGCCCACAAGGTCTCCCACCAGGGCCTTGTGAACCTTCGTTTCTGCCATTATTCAAGAGATGATGACAGAAGAGAAGAGAAGGAAGTGTCTCAGTCTCTTTCTCAAAGAACCAAACCAAGCGCAAGAAAGGTGGGTTGTATAATTGTGAAGTCAAACAACTTTGAAAGATCTAAGAACTCTGATTCTCTATAGCAGGGATTCGCAAAGTGGGCGCCACCGCCCCCTGGTGGGTGCTGCAGCGATCCAGGGAGGCGGTGATAGTCACAGGTGCATTTATCTTTCCTATTAATTGCTATTAAAATTTTTAAAAAATTTATTTCCAGGGGGCTAAGATTTTTTTCTGGAAAGGGGGCGATAGGCCAAAAAATTTTGGGAACCACTGCGCTACAGAAACCAACTACAGTTCCACAGGACCAATGATGGACCCTTCTACTAGCCACCTCCTAAAAGGAGATGGATTCAATATTCTTGTTACATTTTTGATACTTTAATTTGACATATCGATACACATCTGATTCAAGATATACATTTTTGGACAGAGCTATTATGGGAATCATTTTGCTTGACTATAAATATTTCTCAAAAGGTTTTATTTCCCCTCTTTACTGCAAGTAGGGGAGGGCCAGAGGGAGAAAACAAATATTTGTCGGTTGATAAAATAAAACGTGGGTTGTAATTGTCCTTTGTCTACCCACTTTATTAGAAGCTATTTTCCCAGGAATTTCTATAATTTTGAAGAATATGTATAAAGTTCATCAAAGTAGGAAATACTTTTCTTGTTCAAACTGGCCCTTTTCTTGTTCAAACTGGTTTTTTGAAAATGATTTGCATTGGCTGAATCTAAGCTGAAGATTCAATTATATATGAGTATCGAGGTGGCTTAGTGGATACACTGCCAGGCTTGGAGGTGGGAGGTCCTGGGCTTAAATGTTACCTCAGACACTTCCTAGCTGTATCACCCTTGGCAAGACTCTTCTGTCTTGGAACTGATACTTTAGTATAGATTTTAAGACAGAAGATAAGAGTTTAAAAAAAAAAAAAAAGAATCAATCAGATGGGAGCAGTGAAAAGGCCTGGGATCAAATCTGGCCTCAAATCTACCTGTGTGACCCTGGATAAATCACCTAATCTGGCTCACCTATTACCCTTCTTAGAGTTTTTACTAAGATAGGCATAAGGACTTGGGAAAAAATAATCATTCATATGACATTCCTAATTCAAGTATGCCTCCAAAAAAATGCTGTGGTTCAGTTCTCATTTTATTTCTCCATGGAGGGAAGGAGAATCCAATAAAGCTACGGTTCAGCTTTAGGTGGGAGTTGTTTGAATATTTTCTTAGTATAAAGCATAAAAATGTTAAATAAACCAGCCAACAGGAAGTCACTTACTTTGAAGCATTGATTAAATGAGTTGTCCCATGGTCCCAGCCTTGCACAGGGATTTCTACCACTGTCAAGTATTCTTTCAGTAGCTTCTCCTTCATCTCTGTTTCTGGCTCTGTTAGAAAATGAACCTTCAAGTCCTCAAATCTTCCTCGTTCTCTGTTAACAAGTGGAACAGCTCTGATTTCTGAGGAGAAAATGACAGGTGGACATTTTACTCTACTAAACTTGGTGGTGCACAAATCCTAAATGTGCTGACTACATTTTTGAATACACTAGAAAAGAGTACTGGATTCAGAGCTCAGAGGATCTGTTTTCAACTCCTGACCTTGCTACTTATTCTGCCATCTTAGGCAAGTCACTTAATTTTCCAAGTCTCAATTTCTTCAAATGCAAGGTGAAAGGATTGGATTAGATGACTACTGATAGCTTTTGATATATGAAACTATAAGTAGGAATGATAACATAAATAAATGGTGAGTTCCACAAGAGTGTTGCCTAATAACTAAATCATCAATTAAGTGGCAAAAAGGACCATAATTCCTCTTCCATTATGTTCATAGCCAGCACTCAACCAGAGTACTAAATAAGTATAATTTAAAGAGATCTTCCAGTTTCCATATAGAAATAGTTCCCTGGTTTTAGGTAAAGGAAGCATTACATTTTATCTAATAATGGGGTGATGCACAAACTTTGTGAAGGGCAGTAATTTTACTTAAATCAAGAATGCAACAGGCTCTAAAGAGGAATAGGGACAATTAACAACATTTAAAATAAACAAAGTGTAACTTCATTTTCCTACCAGGTCCACTGTCCTTCAGAGTAACAAGCGGTGCAAAGTGCTGGCTGTCATAGCCAAGGACGATGGGATATTTATAACATTCCTGAGCAGGCCAATGGAGAGGTAAATAAATTCCACCAACTTTCAAAGGAGCAAAATTAGAACCAGATTCCAAGCTTCTCAGCATTTTGTCTGTGTAGGGAAAGAGAGGGGAAAAAAAAAAGTCATTGAGAGTTATCCACAAAGTTCCTTTCAACTATTCGCTGAAATTGCACTAGGTCAATATGGCTTTTTTTCCAATCATGAGACACACAGTGAAATTTTAGACTGCATTCTAGAGATGAAAACTTTAAAGTGGAGAAGCGCTTCAATGGACACTGATGAAAATTTACATCAATTGAATCACCTCGGCTGAAATCATATGACTCTCACCTGAAATAACAATAATTGGCCTTCTGAGGATATTGGAAAGAACAAATATGTGGATTTCTTCAAGTGAATTATACTGAAGGCCGCCCCGGGCCATTGATGTATCTGGTGATGCCATTTTGATAAGATTATCCCACTCTTCATTCCAATTCTAAGGAAAAAATAAAAAGATAATGTAAAATAATTCATTTTTCTTTCCCCTCTTCCTCACCCCAATCCATGGCTATTCATTTGTACTACTCAGCTTTATTTTCTCTCTTTTCTATAAAATCATTTAAATAACCTAATAGTCTTTACTCCACTCCCATTTTACTTTATTTGTGACTTTTTCCCATTATAATGCAAACTCAAAACTGGAGCCACTTGTGGAGCTGCAGGGGAAGCTGGGAACATATGCCTAAACATCCTTGAAGTGACATAAAATTAAAGATTTTCATTCAGATTGTCCACAAAAATTCCATCCTCGTGACTTGGAGAGAGATGGGTTAGATTATACATACGTGCCTGAATCTGACTCACTGGCTCAATAATGCATGCAAGGGCTGTGATGAATGAAAATCAAGAGAAGCTCCTGGCCATCCCAGGAGATTCTTCTCTCTTAAGAGAGATCCTCAACAGGAATTTGGCCACCACAAGGTCATTTGGGACAGCTGTGCCCTGGCCTGCCTTCCCTTCCCTCAAACACGCAGAGAGAATTATCTGCTTGGAATTTCCCCCCGAAGTAAGAATCTTCTTACCCTGGTGTCATAACGGAGACCCGTTTCCACAAATTCTTGGGATTTCAGAGACTCCAGCTGCCAACGGAATTTGAAGTTACGGATGTCGGTCTCCTTCAGAGTGCTGTACAGCGCCTTCCTCAGGACCAAGTCAGTATCTTGGACACCCCACATGTACTGTGATGTAGCATGCATGAGGCAGTTCCCATCCCCTGGGGGAAAAAGCACAGACGGGTTAGTTACAGCCCTTCCTGGATAATGTTCCCCACGGAAAGCAGCTAAGTGGCTTGGAGGCGGGAGGGCTTCTCGAGACCATCCCTAAGTTGCGTTCTTTGGCCCCTTTTAGCCTTCACGTTCCTCCATCCCTGGAACAGATACCAGGGCTAGAGAATTCCAAGGAAAAAGACAGAGAGTCAACTTGCAAATATCAGGAAGCAGCTCTGGCTTTTCTTACCAGGCATGGGACTGGGACTGCTAGTGACTCATGCTGAAGTGACTTGGCTATACACTTTACCCTTGGTGCTGGGAGTTTCCTCTCATTCGTAATGCAGGGCTGACAAGACAAGGCTGTCCCACAGGAATGTGGCGTGGCGCTCGGCTTGTCAGCAATAGTAAAGTGCTTATTAAAATGGCCAAGTCCTCATTAAAAATCATAACGTGTCATGGAAATGAGGGTTTGAAAATCCCTCGGGTCAAGCAGCCAGGGACCCCGGCAATTAGGGTTCGAGTGTTGAAGGCACTACTTCTTTTTTTCTAAAACCCCTCCATCTCATGTACTGAGTCCAAGGCAGAAGAGCAGGAAGGGGTGGGCAGTGGGAGTTCAGTGACTTGCCTAGGATCACACAGCTAGGAAGTGTCTGAGGCCAGATCTGAACTCCCATTTCTGGATCTGATTCTCAAACCACTGAGTCACCTAGCTGCCCCAGAAGGCACTTCTTTCTCCTTTTCCCCCTGTAATGTTTATCTTTATTTTATTTTAATAACAAATTTCCACATAAGTTTTCCAAATTTATATGATTCTTGTTGTCTCCCTCCTTTCTTCCCTTCCCCCTCCTGAAGCTGACAAGCAATTCAATCTGGGTTATACATGTATTATCATTCAAAACATATTGGAAAACATAATTATATATTATATGTCATATAATATATAATATAGTTTATTATATATAGTATAATTATTTTTATTTTTTAAACCCTTACCTTCTGTCTTAGAATCAATACTGGATATTGGTTCTAAGGCAGAAGAGTGGTAAGAGCTAGGCCATGGGGGCTAAGTGACTTCCCCAAGTTCACATAGCTAGGAAGTATCTGAGGCCAGATTTGAACCCAGGATCTCCTGCCTCTGGGCCTGACTCTCAATCCACTAAGTCACCTAGCTGCCCCCTATAACTATTTTTAAAATGCATTATTTAAGAACTATTCAAAATTTTAAAATGCATAAACTCCATATGGATCTTGTATTTTCTCAAATTCTCAAGCAACAGATATGCTTCCAAGAAACTCATAAAACTGCACAGTGCTTTGCATAGAATACATGTTTAATTTGTTGAACTGAATTGAGACAATCTCACACACACACACACACACACACACACACACACACACACACACAATCCTTAATTATTTGAGAAGCCTATGGTTGCTTAAAAATAAGATGAACTGTTTTCTGATGGGACCAGGCCAATAATTTTGAAGTCTCATAATATTTGCATCCTGATCAAGTTCCTCAAAATACTTAGCTATACCTCAAACTAACATTCTTTCCATTCATTTATTTGTTTGTGTTTTGTTTTGAATCAGGAAAATTGAACAGAAAGGCTGGCTAAACAAACATCCAGACAAATAAACGGAAAAGGATCGCTTAAGTCTTGTGTCTAGGCCAGAAGTGTGGCAATTATTCTGTTGAAATTTCCCCTTTGCAAAATCTAGAGCAAAGATAAGGCTTTTTTTTTTCCTTGTTCTTACTTTCAGTTCTTTATTGAGACTCACCAGTACAAAATTCCCTCAGTAACACTTGGAATTCCCCAGTGCCAAGCTATTTGACTAGCAATTGAGCAACAACTATTGTACTTTTTGTTCTGGTGTGTAGACATTTAAACTGTGAAGCGCATACTGGACTTTCCAAGTGGGTGTGGTTAGAGTGAGCTGGAATAGGCCTATTCATTATACAAGTGAAATCGCAGCAGCCAATAGATGCTGGAATTTTTCTCATGAAGTTTCAATTTTATACCACCTACTCCCTTCCTCATTCACTGTAGTCTCATATCCTCAAATGCAAACATTGTGAATTACCGACCATCTCTTTCCCCCTGCTTCCAAACAATCTAGTGCTTTTATAGAATCTGTCCTAAGGTGAAGGTAAAAAAAAAAAAAAAAAAAAAAAACCAAACATAAAACTGCATTAATAAAAATCCTAGAAGAAATGGTGCTTGTTCTTTTTTTTTTTCTTTCTGAATACCTCTTCCCTTTTCTGATCTTATATTTTTAATTGTGGGAGAGAGGGGAAGAGAGGAGAAGAACAAGCAACTATAACCTTAAGAAAAAGCCTAAAAACTCTTTGTCTCAAAAATGCCGCCCAAATTCCTATGAAGAGGTATGTTTGTATCTCTTTCTAAAATAAATGCAAAGGGGGCAGCTGGGTGAATTGAGAGCCAGACTTAAAGAATGGGAGGTCCTAGGTTCAAATTTGACCTCTGACACTTCCTAGCTGGGAAGTCATTTAATCTCCGTGGCCTAGCCCTTACTGCTTTTCTGCCTTGGAATCAATACTTAGTATTAAAAAAAAAAGTAAATGCAGGTTTATAAGAATACTTTAATTAACAACAAACATTTCCTATGCATTTTTTCCTCAAGAAAATGAAGCATTTACAACCAATAAATCTGAGTTAATTCACAAATACTTGCTGATTACCTACCCCGTGCAAAGTACTCAGCTATAGTTGTTTGGGGTTTCACAAATTCCGAATTCTGCAAGGCCACGCCCCTTCCTCAATCCCCACCCTTTCCTATGACTCCATCCCTCCCAATAATGAATGAGGAGGCAAGGAAAACCACTTCCCAGGAGATACCGCAGCCTGGCCAGATCTCTACTCAACACCACCGCTGAAAACTCTTTGTATCTACAGAAGGACCCATTCTGGGTTAGGAGCAGTGTAGACTATCAGTCCAGCTCCCCTTTGACAACAACTGATGCATTATCACCTGTGTAGAGTGGAAAGAGAAATGGTCTTGGAGTGAGATAAGACCTAGGTTCAAATCCTGCCACTGGTCCCTATGTAAAGATGGATGTCACTGAACCTGAATTTCAGTTTCTTCTGTAAAATGGGAATATCAACAGCATCTATCTCTAAAGGGTTGCAAGGATCAAATGAGATAATGTATGCTTTAAAAAAAATGGCTGGGTGGGAGGGAGAGTTGCAAACCTTATTACACTATATAAATTTCAGCTATTCTCATTGTTGTTGATATGGTATGTTTCTATTATTTCTTAAAGGAAGAGTAAGGAATCATTAGATTATAGATTTTAAGCAGGAAGAGATAGCTATATCTTAACCTGGATTTCACAAGATCAAGGGTATGTAGAGAAATTTCAAAGGGTTCATGAACTTGGGTAGGGGAAAAATATCTTTATTTTCACTAACTTTTGATTTATATTTTTGCATTTAAAAACATCTGAGAAGAGGTCTATGGATAAAAGGTCTTTAAGCATAGAATATCCCTAATCAAGGAAGATGCAAAGCATTGATGCGGTTTAATTTCTGGATAATTGCCTTTTTAGAATGTGCATAAACATCAAAGTCCTCTATTCTTATCAATCAAATTATGCTAATTTTAGCAATATTACTGATGAGAGGAAATACTGTGCTTCCAGCTTCTTACTCAGGAATAAGAATCTTACACATCCATTGCCTGCAATGTCAACATCCACAGTAACCAACCAAACTGTATCCAGGGAAATGATAAAAATTCCCTAGAAATAACTTCAAACTAAGTAACAAAACAAATTGTGAACCTGTTGTGATTTTTAGCAAGAATCATGCAATTCTTTCAAGCTGTCTGCCTGCAAAGTTTTGGGGAGGGGGTGGAAATCAAGTAAGCCAGGAAGAAAAATCAACAGGTAAAGATCACAAGCAACAACCAATGGAAAACAGCTCCAGGATGGGGAGAATATGGTATGTTTCTATTATTTCTTAAAGGAAGAATAAGGAATCATTAGATTATAGATTTTAAGCAGGAAGAGATAGCTATATCTTTACCTGGATTTCACAAGATCAAGGGTATGTAGAGAAATTTCAGAGGGTTCATGAACTTGGGTAGGGGAAAAATATCTTTATTTTCACTAACTTTTGATTTATATTTTTGCATTTAAAAACATCTGAGAAGAGGTCTATGGATTTCACCAGACTGCCAAAGGGGTCTATGACATAGAAAAGATCAAGCTCTTGACTTTAGAGGCTACTGAAGTGGAGCTTAGGGAGAAAGCTGGCAAAATGCTAACGACCATGAACCTTCCACATTTATATTTAATATTCCCTATGCTCCAAAGTACAGCTGAAATAAATACTTCGTGTAAATAGTGGGTCTTTCTTTGAAGAAGTTTAGGCTCTTTAAAACTCTGTTTACTAAGGCCATGATGAGCATTTCTTAGTGGCAAACTGAATGAATTAAAAAAAATGGTAGCTGGATTTGCCTAAGGTCACATACCCCTTTAAGTGCCCCAGTCCAATTCTCTTAACCCTTCAAGTGCTCTCTACATTGGCTTTATAAAAACAAAAACAAAACAAAAACACCTTGCATCTAGACAACACCCCTTCCAAAGGTTTCTATATAAGCTGAATCATACACTTAGTCATTTTATATTTAATTATGATGAAGGTTTACCTATTGCAACTAAAAAAACAAGTCTTATGTGGGAGACTCAGCTTGTCAGTGTCTCCCCTCACACCACCTCCATCCCCCCCCCAAAAGAAAAGAAAAACCTTAACTGGAATACTTTACTGGGAGTCCCAGTCTCAAGACAAATTCAGAGGTGGAAGGGGCATCAAACTCACCATTCGTTTTTAGGGCCACCAGCTTCCTGACTTCCCGGCACCAGTTGAGCTTTCTCTGACTTTCTAGTGAGGTCTGGATGCTTCTGTCAATTAACGCTAGAAGGATAAACTCCCGGAACTGAGGACAAAACTGACAAGTCCTGAACATCTCCACTGTGCATCTGTGCATGGTCTTAAAGTGATAAATTATCCCATTGGTAGGCTTGACAATATCTTCGGGGGTTCTTTCTCTTATCTTCACAGCTTTTCGCATGTTGCTCAGATACAAAGCCTGGGGGAGAACCTGCTGCTCAGCCATATTGCTGTATGATACCTGAGAAGGAAAAAAACAAAACAAAACCAAAAACAATCCATTTAGGATAGGCTTAATATCTACTTTGATACATTTATCCTAAGGAAAGCAGAATTCATATGTTGCATTACCCTGGTACGGAGACAAAAGATCTGAATCCCTGTCACCTTTATTCCCAGGATGCTCGTTGGTACCAAAGTTGTACTCACACTGGACTGTTGCAAGTTACATCACTTTTAAAGATTAACCTATACGGGAGTAGGAAGGCGGAGAGTGGGCACTGAGGAGGAGGGGAATAACCCATGTTTTAGTAATGCTTGACATGGAGCCAATCCCGCCCGTGAGCAAAGGTACACAGTATGTGTCTCCTCGTTGCTTCTGACTGATGCAACGAAGAACTGTGCACCATAAAACATCAATTACCCCTTTATGGGCTCAGTATAGCCACTGGCTGTCAGCAGGGCCACCCCCAAGGACCAACCAAGAGATCCTATCACCGCTAAGCTGTTGGCATTTAGAAAGGAAGCCCTTTATTCCTTTACTAGTATGGAAAGTGAAAACAGTGCTTTCATAAAAGCTCAAAAACCTGGAACTTTAAGCATCAGACATATTGATCATCTCTTCTTTTGGGGCCTGAGTGTAATATTTTGAAAGAAATTTGAGGTTCAGTGCCATCAGAGTACTAATGATGAAAACCATTTCTCTCAATAACAATACCTGACATTTTCTCCCATGACTTGTCAAAGCCATCACATATTTTATTTTTTAAAACTTTAAAACAAAAACAAAAATAAAAACAAACCAAACTTTTTTTCCCCAAGATCATAGACTTAACAGTTGGGTAGCAACAAACCTTATAGGAGGCCAGTAAATCTAACTCCCTCAATTTTACAGATGAGGAAGCCAAGGCTGGGAGAATTTAAGTGACTTGCTTACAAACACATAAGTAGTAAATTGACACAAGCAGGATTTGTACTTGGTCCTCTGAATCTAAAACCAGATTTCTTTCCACTGTGCCAGACTCTCTCTCACCTCTATCCACTATTTCTTTTGAGCTTAGAAATATCCCTGTGAAGTAATCCTCTTATTAGTAGTAGTATTATTAGCCTCTATTTTATAAAAGACAAAACTGAGGAAGGGGAAGGTTAAGGGATTTGCCTGGGGTGCACAGTTGGGAAGTATGAGAGCAAGGGAATTCTGGTCTTCCTGACTCCCCAGTCCTGCAACTTTATCCAATATGTCATATTGTCTTCCTGAACAATCAACAAGTACTTATATTCTGGCCATGATGCTAGATGTTGGAGAATATAAGTACAATGAATGCAACAATTCCTAGGAGATTAAATTTCTAGCATGCTAGAAACTGATATACAGAGTAAACAGTCAATAATGCTTCAAAACATCCCCAGGATCCCTTAGGAAGAACCTCAGGTCACACATTGGTCTATAAAAATTAAGCACTTGTAACGGTTAAAATTGGAGGTCAATTATTACTCAGCTCCAAATCAATAAAATGTGCTGCTTGTACTCTAGATACCAACTAGTGGCTATGTGTCACTCTCTCTCCTTCACTCCCAGGGGCCTTCATGCCTAACCAAATAGTACAAAAAAATGAGGGCCCTCAAGAGGAAATGGAAAGAACTTTTAGAATCTCTAGCAGGGATGCAAAATTTAAAACAAGAAAGATGGAAAAGAGGTGAGGCAAGCAGAGTCTAGCTACTTGGGATGAGATGAGGTTCTAGCTATCAAGCCAATTCTGGCTGACACCCTTTTGCTTTTTCATTGTGGTACATGTACCAGGTGTCTGTGTTGCTTCCACTTTCCCCATGTCTTATCATTATACCTCACTTAAAAAAAAAAAAAAAAGACAAAAATCCCCAAACAATTCCTAATTATCCTGGTATTTCCCCAGGTAGTCCCAAAGCATCTCCCTTTCTTTATCTGATTCCTGAACCTGCTCAAAAATGAGCAGCAAGAACAGGTTGGTTCAGGCAATGTATCAAGAAATCCTTTTCATTGCACTCTTTCAATGCTGAAAACTAGCCTACCTGCAAAGGCAAATATGAGTATATCTTCGGGAGGCTGGGATCTTTTTGCTTCTTACCTTGGCCTACCAAAATGTACAAGCTGTTCATTATTGCAGACAGCTGCCACCCTATATGTTTTCAAATCCTGATGATCACTATGAACCCTGACACGTCTTTCATTACTATTATAAATTGTGATTTTCTCCAGTGGAATTTTTTCATTCAATTTAAATCATTTTTCCTTCTCTTAGCCAAATATTAAAATGATGTTCTCTCTTGGCAACAAGGAGGCCAAAGTCTGGCACACAAAACCATATATGCAAGTGTGGTGGCAAAGGGACTTTCAAAATGTATTTATGAAACTCATTAACCTGAGAGGGAAATAAGCTAGGTAGCACTAAGTCCTTAGTAGAGAGGACATCTGGACTTGGATTCTGGCTTTCTAGCTGTACCTAAGGTAAGTCACTTGAACTATTTGGATTTCAGGTTCATTTAAAAAGGAGAGTAATAATGCTTATAGGACCTCCTTTATAGAATGGCTCTAAGCAAATAAAGTACTTTGTAAATCTTAAAGCACTTAAAAATGGGTTATCATGAAATGGTCTTTAAAGCATTCTGAAAAAGTGAAGAATGATTTCTTTTTAATTTCTCTAGTCCTAGAGATCTTCCTAGGTCTTTCTTAATTTGCGAGAGCCAAAATACATCCATATAAACCCATTCAAACATCACCTTCCAAGAACATAATGCAACCTCAATCATCACTATGGCCCTTCATCCTCCAAAACTACCCACTGAAACAAACTAGAACACACCATTCCAAGTTTCCAGTTCTTGGAGCTCAATACACATGGGACAACTACCTAGCAAACATTTCTAAATAAAGATTGCTATATTTTTATAGGAAAAAAAATTACAAATGTGTTAAAAAAAGTGATGTTTTGTAATATTTCTTTGACTCATTTCACATAAATTTTCCTAAATACTGTTTTTGAGAACTACAAAATTCTTTAGAAGTTATTCCTCTCCAGGGGCCTCCTCTCTTTTTTTTTTCCTTTCTATTTTGTACAGGTGTTTTGGTGTGGGACATGGAAATTTATGATTTATTTAACAAAAAACTAGTTCCATCTTTGGAAAGCACTAATCCAAAGCCATAAAATCCCAAAATTGCATCCCAAGAACTTCTGGAAGCAGAGTCTAACATATTAAGCTAGAAGAATATATAAATTACTGATTAGACCATGTTTTAATCTTTTTTGAATCTTTCATAGTAGCCAACATGATGCCTTACACTTAGCATGAGTTCAATAAATACCTATTGAAAAATGTATGGGAGCCTAATCATGCCTCAATTTACTTCAAAGGCAATTACTCTTTTCCTTTTCTTCCAATTTTAAAGATTTAAATTGGTATCTTTTAAATCTTTCACTGCAAAATGGTCTCAGACTTCAGGACTATAACTCTTTCCTAAATCAGATGGGATGACAACTTGCTCTCACAGAACAGGGCTTTTGAATCACTTTATCAGACAAGGTTTCACAAAGAGAAGAGATCTGCAAGTAGGGAGATTTGGATTCAAACCAATCCAGGGGGGCTAAGCTCCATTCTTAATACCCTAGCTTTCCTGAAGAGGCCAGGTGGCAGGATGTTGGACAACCAAATCTGACAAAGCTGGCTGACCGAGGGGTGGTACTGGAACAGAGGTATTTAAATATCTCCTGAACTTTTCCACAGATGGAGCCTAAAAAAAAAAAAGTCAACCCTGTCTGCTACACAATCGTAAAATACCTGGCAGTCAAAACCTAGGGAAATGAGGTGGCTAGAGATCCCAGTGTAAAGTTTCGCTGTCATTTCCAATACATTATTTTTTATATTTTGCACAGCAGAAGAATGCCAGCTTCTATGGCATTCTCTGTGGCCTTTTGCAGAAAATGCAGAATTTCTGCTTTGAAGTGGCAAAGCAATTTTTAAGCGAAAAATTGTAACTGCATTTAAAGTCAGTTTAGTTCAACAACTATTATCAACATTGTCCTTTGCAGTTAAGTCCTTGAATTATCTTTAATTTGACTTAAAGGTGCAGACGTTGGGAGTAATCCATCTGTGCAGAGAGCTCAGGCAACCTCTCTCAGCCCTGTCCTCTCCCTCTCACTCTCCTCATCCCAACCCCACAAGCTGCAAGCAATCAGTTCGCTGTCAAGCAACAACGCTCGGGGTCAACGTCTGTGCCAAACTCGTGCGGCCAGACCCAGTGCCAAAGCCACGGCTAACAATGAATCACGCCCACCGTTGGCCCCGCATCCAGCCATCTCACTGGGAGATTTGGTGGCCGGTGGGGAAGAGAGATAAAGCTCGAGATTACCTTTGAAAACGAACTGCAGAAGTACCGACTTAATGCACAAGAAGGCCGGGTGCAGAAGTGAGGACAGAGGCGGCAGGGAGCTCCATGGACTGCCGGAGGCTCACTGGCTAGCAATGCAGGGTCCAGTGCTGGTTCTGACTGGACTACCGGCCTCGGTCCCTAGTCCGAGTCGCTGAAGCTGCTACTGCTCCTATGGATGGCTTTCACAGCCCGCCACCTCTCCCAGCTGCTCCACCCCCGCAAGCTCCTAGATCCTAGCAATTGAAGTAGACGACTGCGCAGTTCTCTTTTTTTCCTTTCTGTTAGCCCCGGATAATATACCAGCCGGGGGATTTCCACCCTCTACTCCGGGACTTTCCGACATGTGACTGTGACGCCCAGCGGCGGCTCTCAGCAAAGCAACTCGGGCAAGGGGCGGGAGGGAGTGCAAAGGGCGCCCGGGGCAGGCAAAGCTGAGCGAGCTAGGTAGCGGGCTGGTGGCCACCAGGGGGCTCCCAGTCTGTGTCCAGAGGGTCGGAGTCCGAACCGCTGCTGCTGCTACGGCTGCTGCAGCTGCAGCTGGCGCAGGCGCCGTCGTCGCCGCCGCCGCCGCCGCCGCCGCCACTGAGGATGAGAAATTCCTCAACCTTCAAACCCGGGGTTGTCCCCGCGTGACTCAACCTGGGCATTTCGGAAGCGCTGGCCCAACGTCATATCCATGTGGAAATCGCGGTGATGGGAATGAAAACGGTTCTTTTTTTCGCCGTCTTTTTTTTCTAGCTATGTATATACATATATGTGTAGATATAAAATAAAAATCACCTACTTTGGAAAAGAAAAAAAAGTGTGTGCGTGGGAGGATAGAAAATCCTCGAATCTGCCCACGCACTCACTCGCTAATTACTGTCTCCCTGGGGGAGGCTGTGGGATGCTTGGTCGGGAAAGGCTCTTGATGCTCGCATTTAACCAGTAAATAGTCCAGGAGTCATCAGGGACTGTTTGGTTAAAGAAGAGGATTATATCCCCTTCCCTTCGTCAAGACTTTTCAGCAAACAGTCCCCGTAGCCACGCATTCCGGGTCCGAGATTCTGAGAAATTCTTCCACATTTCATCCCTGCCAGAGAATGGGGACCAACCTTATGGGGTAAAATGGGGAATTAGGGCATGCTTAGATATTGCATCTTTCTCCCTCTTTTCACTGAACCTCAGTTCCTATGTCTGCACTGTTGCCCCAGGTCATTAAGCTGTATCAATGCGAACTCCCCTTCCCCCCATACCCCCTCCCGCAAGAATACCCCAAACTTTCAAACCTTTTATGACCTCTAAGTAGCTCTGTGTCCTCTTCCTTAGAAAAACCCCTGCCAGCTAGTGACTGATAAATTTATTGGAGATAGAGACAGGGACTGTGATATGACTGATATAGGGAACTGCCACATGAGGAAACTCCCTCTGCCCATACAGGTCGGCACCTTCTCTGCAAATTATAATCTTAAAAAGTGGTCTGGAGCATTGAGTGATTTGCCCAAAGTCAAGTAGTCAGAGTTGTGCCAGAAGCAAGATTCAACTATATATCATCATCATCATCATCATCATCATCATCATCATCATCATCTTCACTGACTTCTTCATCCTAATGATCACCATTATAGGCAGGATAATTTAGAAGTCATGAAGATTTAGGTTTAAATATTGCCTAAGGGAAATACTGAGGGGGAGACCCAGGCCAAGTCATTTTACCCTCTAGGCAATTTTCAAAGACTATAAGACTATAACTACTTAACACTGGTAGAGGAAATTTTTCATTAGGGAATTCTCTATATATGAATGCAGAGATTTATTAGCCATCATAATTACTAGTAGTAGAAGTAATAATATGCTTTTAAAAAAATAGCTTACATTTATGTAGAGGTCACAAATCACTTTCAAACACTATCAATCAGGCAATATTTATTAAGTATCTGCTACATACCAGGCACTGTGCTAAGCATACAGAGGCAAAAGACTTTTTATTCCTAATTGGAGGGACAACATGGAAACAAATATATCCAAAGCAACCTATATATATAGAGAGAGAAAATGATGATGATCTATTATTTTTCAGTTGTGTCTGACTCTTTGGGACACCACTTGGGGTTTTCTTGGCCAAATCATACTGGAATGGTTTGCCAGTTCCATCTCTAGTTCATTTTACTGATGAGGAAACTGAAGCACATGAGGTTGTAACTTGCCCAGGATCATCCAGCTAGTAAGTATCTGAGATCATATTTGATTCCAGACTTGGCACTCCATCCATTTTACCACTTAACTATACCTCATATGGGATAAATAGGAAATAACTAATAAAGATAAGGTATTGGAATTAAGAAGCATTAGAAAAAGCTTCTTGCAAAGATAGGATTTTAGGGGGACAGCTGGGTGGCTCAGTGGATTGAAAGCCAGGTCTAGAGACAGAAGGTTCTGGGTTCAAATCTGGTCTCAGACACTTCTAAGCTGTGTGACCCTGGGCAAGTCACTTAACCCCCATTCCCTAGCCCTTACTGCTCTTCTGCCTTGGAACCAATATGCAGTATTGATTCTAAGGCAGAAAGTGAGTTAAAAAAAAAATAGATAGGATTTTAGTTGGGACTTAATGAAAGCCAAGGAAGTCAGTAGGCAGAGTTGTGAAGGGAAAGGATTCTGGGAATGGGGAACAGCTAGAGAAAATGCCCTGAGCCTAGAGTTAGTGTGTATTGTTAGTGGAACAGCCAGGAGGCAAGTCACTGGACTAAAGTATACGTGGTGAGGAGTAAAGTGGAAGAAAATGGAAAAGTTAGAAAGTTGCTAGTTTATGAAAGTGCTTTGAATGCCAAGTATAGCATTTTGTTTTTGATCTTGGAGATGAAAGGGAGTCACTGGGGTTTATTGAGCTAGGAAGATATGGTTGGATCTTCACTTTAGGAAATTATTTTGGTGATTGATGGATTGAAGTGGAGAAAGGCTTCAGGCAGAGAGATCTACCTGCAGACTATTACAATAGCTCAAGGCATGAAATGATGCCAACTTCCACAAGAGTGGTAGCAGTGTTGGAGAGAGAGGGGGCATATACCATGAATGTTGCAGAGGTAAAACTGATAGGCCTTGTTAATAGATTGGATATAGAGAATTGCAGATAGTAAGAAGTCCAGGATAACACCTAGGTTGGAAGGCTAAGAGATTGGGGAGGATTGTATTGCTCTCTAGGAAAGGTAGGACGGAAGGTAGAAGAAGGATTTAGGGGAGGAAATAATGATTTCTGTTTTGGACAGGTTTATTTTTAAGATGTCTACAACACATTTAATTTGAGATGCCTAAAAAGCATTTAGAGGTAGAGATTGGAGGTCAAGCAGAGAGGATAGGGCAGGATGGATAGATTTGAGAATCATTAGCTTAGAGATGATAATTAAATCCATGGGAGCTAATAAGATCACCAAATGAAATATTGTAGAGGGAAAAGAGAAGAGGACCCAGGATAAAACCCTGAGGGACACTTCAGATATACCTACAGCTAGAAGTCATGATCTGGATGAAGATTCAGCAGCAGAGATTGAGAAGGAGCAGTCAGCTAGGGAGGAGGAGAACCAGGAGAGACATGTTTTAAAAATCTTGAGAAGAGTATATTAAGGAGAAGAAAGTGATCAATGGGGTCAAAAGCTGCAGAGAAATCAAGGAGAAAGTATTGAGAAAAGGCCATTAAATTTGGCAACTAAGAGATGATTGGTAACTTTGGAGAGAGCAGTTTAGATGGAATGACAAGATTAAATCCTGGATTGTAACCAAGTAAGAAGAAAAGTGGGAGAAGAGAGAAAAGGTTAAGTAGAGGGGATAGAAAGATCAAGTAAGGGTTTTTCAGGATAGAGGAGACATTAGCATGTTTGGAGGCAAAGGGAATGAGCCTGTAGATGGGAAGAGATTAAAAATAAATTATAGAAGGGGGATTTGAGAGAAGCTAATCTATTCAAGGAGAAAGGAAGAATGGAGTTGATTAAACAGTTTAGCTTTTGTTAGGAGTAAGACTCCTTCCTCATGTGAGACAGGGGTGAAGGAGGAGATAGTAGCAAAAAGCATTTCTATATAGGAAATGAGGAAGAGAGGAAAAGAGGGAGCTTGTGATAAAAGACCTCAATTTATTTTGTAAAATATAAGGCAAGGATCTTAACTGGGAGGGTAGTGGGAATTTGAGCCAATTTGAGGAAGGATAAAAAAGATTTGGAAGAGCCCCTAAGAGAATGGGATAGTGGGTTGATAAGGAAAGTATGGTAGGATTGCCTAGTACCATCGAGAGGCCACTTGACATTATATAACAGTAATGGTAAACCTATGGCATGGGCGCCAAAGATAGCACACAGAGCACTCTCTGTGGGCACAGGGCAGCCCTCCCTGCCCCCTGCCAGAGTTTGTTACTAGAAAGGCAGAGGGTTTCCGGCGGAGCTGCTTCCTTCCCCACCCACCACCCCCCTACCCCATGCCTGATGACATTTTTTTTTTCATATCACCTGCCCCTCTGTCCAGCAGCCCAATGGGAGCACACGGGGTAAGGTGGGTGGCTCAGGAGGCACAGCTGGAGGGGACTACTAGCTGAGGACATTCCTCACTTCACTGAGGGGGGGCATGGCACACAGTATCTAGGGGGACAGGCATAGGCACTCGGTCTGGGGTGGGGTTGGGGCAGGGCCTGGCACTCTATCTCTAAAAGGTTTGTTATGGCTGTTATATAACATAAATTTGTAGTGCACCCAGTCATAGCAAGATTTAGTGATTATTTTCTATCTTTGTTCAGAGGAATATATATAGGATTGAATGTAGCAATGGTGAGCGTGATCCAAGGCTGAGGCTTAGCAGGGCAATAAACTGGGGTTCTGTTGACAACAGCAATAAGGATTTTGACTGGGTGGTAGATATAAATAGCATGAATTTCAAATGAAGAGAAGTTATTGAGTGAGAGAGGTAGGGGGAGAACTCAGAAGTGGTACTAGGGAGCAAGGAATATTCTAACTCTTCTACCTTGACCACTGAGCAAAGGAGAATGAATAAAGGTATAGCCAGTACTGGAATGATCACATTTGAGACCACAAATCCATGAGGAACAACCTAGACTGCATGGTGACAGGAGGGACTTGAAAGGCATAGGTGATTTAGAACAATTTGCTTTTGGAAGCCAAGACTCTAAGAATATATAATTAAGTGTTTTAAGATATCCTGTGACTAGGTGGAAATGAAGATAGGATTCAACATTAAAACACCCTTGTCTGTCAAGAATGCCAAAGCAACTCTGACATTGCTTTTATTTGTTCTCACTTTTGTGATGGAGGAGTCTAAAGAGGTGATATGATTGATGGATTTAGAATTAAGGGACATGGGCTTGAATCCTGGCTTCCTGTTTCTATATAACCTGGGAGACGCTAGGCAAGATACTCTCTGGGTCCCAGTTTCCTTCCTTGTAAAATGAGAAGGCTAGAAAAGAAGATCTCTGAAGTCCCTTTCAGTTCTAAATACTACGAAACCTATAAATTCTGAACGGGTCAAAGTCAAGTTATCTTTATCCTTGTATCCTAATATATTTTCTGGTGCTCTATCTCAGAAACATTTTAAATAGCTTTGAAGTAAATGATGGAGAGTTCGAAGATCCTTGTGCATGTTGTCAAATGTTTGTGTGTTATTTCCTTCAAGTAGAATGTAAGCTTTCTAAGAGCAGGGACTGTCTTTTTTTTCCTCTCCTTCAGGCTTGGCACATAGTAAAACCTTAAAATATGTATTTTCATTATTCATTCACTTTTTTTCCCTAATGTTAGTCATACTATAGTACTCCCCTCTATCTCTCTTGCTATAGTTCAGTCATTTCTCAGTCATGTCAGACACTTTATAACTCCTTTTGGGATTTTCTTAGCAAAGTTACTGGAGTGGTTTGCCATTTCCTTCTCCAGCCCATTTTATAAATGAGGAAATGAGGTAAACAAGGTTAAGTGGCTTGCCCAGGGTCCCACAGCTAGTAAATGTCTGAGGCTGGAGTTGAACTCAAGAAGATGAGTCTGCCTGACTTCAAGCCTGGCATTCTATCCATTGTGCCATCTAACTGTCGATACTCCGCCCTATACTCCACCCTGAACAGAAAATACAGAATTGAAAGATATTTAACCAAATATTTAATTATAACCATTGCACTCACTCACTGTGGCCCTCTGCCCCTGCAGCCTGTCTGAATTTTAACCCTCAGACAGTTTTGAACTAGAATTTCTACATTAGCTATATCTGTCATTTTTCTATCCCACCCTTTCCTTCTAAATTCAGAGGCAAAGGAGTGAGGAGAGGGCAAAGCTAAAAAGTCATGCTTTCCTAGAGGAATAAGTGCCCAATTGGTATCAGAGTTACAGCTCAAACCTTTTGTTGTTTTTTAATATTTCGTCTTCCTACTCTATGCTTTTGCAGAAGGGCTGCCCTGTATTTCTGGAGAACACTTCCTCCTGACTTCCTTCTAGAATTCCTATCTTCCTTCAAGTAAAACTCCTGTGCTATCTTTTATGGGAAGCCTTTTCTGGTTCTCCTCCTTGTTAATGCTCTCTCCCTCCTCAAATGATCTGGCATTTACTTAACTATTTACATGTGGTCATCTTCTAGTAGAGTGGAAGCACTTTGAGGACAGGGACTGGGTTTTGCTTTTATTTTATTTTATTTTATTTTTTGTTTTCCCCCCTTGGATTTCAAGTGCTCATGACACTTTGCACAAAATACTTGGTGCATAATAATACTTGTTGATTTGAATTAGATACCTTTTCCTTGCCTTCTGTCCTTCCATGTAGGGCTTTAGTTGGCTTTAAACTTTGCCCTTTCCCATCTTTTGGTGCTCAGAAGATTGGCAAATACTAGTGGGGATTTCTTGGTGGGGAAACAGAAAAGGGTTTAGGAGAGCGGGAAAAGGGTAAATAGAGAGGACTCATGGGAAAGGAAAAAATAAAACTCAGGGAAATTTGTGTAATGAAGTGAAACTTAGGAGGTATGAGACCTAAAGGACAGCCTAGCCCAAAGATCCTAACATTGACCTATCAGAGTGGAAAGAAATCTGTGGGGAGGGGAAAGCATAAGATGCCTCTAGTGTTGGTTTTTGATGGTGCTGAGGAGAATGTCCTGTCTGTTTCTTGGAGGCGTGTGGAGTGTTATTTTATACCATTCTTTTTGGGGGAATAGATCAGAAAAGTGTCCCTTTTGGGAAGTTCCCTGTTACAGGATCTTTTACTGAGTAAAGAAGAAATCAGGATTCTAATCACTAGGACTTTAAGGATAGGATGACAATATTTTTAAAGTACTGGTGATGATCTCATCTGGCTTTTTTTTTTTTTATTGTGACAGTATCCGTGGAAGCAGGTGTACAGTACACATGTTTACAATGAACACTGAAGCAGAGATCTAGTGAGTCACACCTAGAGGAAGCTAGGGAACCATGGAAAATGGATGTCTGTATAGACTGATGTGATAAATGAATCAGAGGACTTAAGTCTGTCCCAGTATAAAGCAGAGTTGGCAAAACCCTAGATTTTATCCAAGACACTATTGATGTCTAAAGACAGTTTGGGAGGTACCATAGCATTTGAAATCACATTAACTAAACTTACAGAATAATAACAACTAATATTTATATTATACTTTAAGGTTTGCAAAGGATTTTTAGATATTTTATTAATTTGATCCTTGCAATAGCCCTATGAAGTAGGTGTTATTATTATCCCACTTTACAGATGAGGACACTGAAGCCAATAGAGGCTAAATTAGCTACAATATACTATGCATTGAAATGAATGTATTTAAATGCAAATAGTTATTAAGCAAATTTAGTGGGTTACTCTAGTGATGAATATTATGGTTTTTTAAAACTCTTACCTTCCTTCTTAGAATCAATACTAAGTATTGTTTCCTAAACAGAAGAGTGTAAGGGCTAGGCAATAGAGGTTAAGTAACTTGCCTAGGGTCATACAGTTATCAATATTATGTTTTTAACAAAAATTATTTTAAATAATTAGAGGTCCTTAGATATAATGACCATAGGACCACTGATTTAAAGCTTAAAGGGTATTTCACTAATGAGAAATCTTACTTGGCCAAGTGTTACAGATAATAAATAGCATAATTGAAATTTAAAGTCACGTAATTTTATTACAAATCCACTATTTCTACTTTTCTGTAACCCACCAATTTTATGTGGCAATCAATTCCATTATGATGAAGATAATGATGCATTAACAGGTTCTATTATATTGTGTGACTGACAATTCCCATCCAAAATGAAACCTGAAGGTGCACAAATTTATCTTACCTAGTAGTAGGAGCTCTCATGAAATGTTGGTTTTGAGTTCTGAATCAATTTTGTAGATCATTTCCTTAATAACTATAACTTTATGCTTGATTGAGATTGGAAACAAGTTTAAAATAGATTAATCTTTAGATGTAACAGCTTTAGACACTCACTAGCTGTCTTACTCTGGATAAGTAACTTTAATTCTGTTTGCCTTAGTTTCCTTTTTTAAAAAAAAAAACAAACCTTTGAATTTACCCTCAGGGCACTCGAACTCAAAAAAGTTCACCAACACTGTCCTATACTCTCTTACTTAATGACCTTATCAGATCACAAGGGTTTAATTTACCTCTTTACCAATGATTCCTGCATTTAGAATTTGAGTTCCAGCCCCTTTCCTGAGCTCTAGTTCCACATTAAGTACTGCATTTTGGACAATTCCAACTGGATGTCCTGAAGACACCCCAAGCTCAACACATTCAAGAGTAAACTTATAATGAAGTATCTTTCCTATCAAACTCGCTCCTCTTCCAAATTTCCATGTTTCTCTCAATAGCAAAACTGTCCTTCCAGTCAACCAGGTTTGTAACCTTGGTGTCTCCCTCATCTTTTCACTCTCTTCCACCTCACATATCTAATTAGATGCCAAATCATGTTGTTTCTATTGCCTCATTATCTTTTGAATTCATCCCCTTTTCTCTACCCCTCTACTCTCTTCAGACTCTTATCACCTCTAGCTTAGACTACTGCAATACGTTTTTAATTGGTTCCTTTTCCTTGGCTCTCTCTTCTCTAATCCATCCACTATATATCTTCTAAAGTGATTCTTCTAAAGCACAGATGGGTCCTTATCATCCTTTTACTTGATAAACTCTAGTGGCTCCCAGTTATCTCTAGGACTAAATATAAACTTGGCTGGCAATTGCAGCCCCTCACACTTTGGCCCCAGCCTACTTTTCCAGCCTTATTCTACTTTATTCTTCACATAAATTAAGATCAACCTGACCTTCCTATTATATCTAATACATGATGTTCCATCCTATCTGTGTTTTTGTACAACTTGTCCTCCATGCTACGTAACTATAGTTACTATGGCTGGCTTTCTTCATGCCCATATCTGATTTTCTTTGTGGTTCAACTCAAGTTCCATCTTCTACACAAAAACTTCTCTGATCCCCCTAGGCCCCAGTGACTTCTGCTCAAAATTATCTTGAATCTACTTTGTAAGCTTCTCAAGGGTAGGAACTGTTTCGCTCTTTGTATCCCCAGCACTAAGCACAGTGCCTAATAAATGTTTATTGCTTAATAATTGTTCATGAATAATAACATAATATTTTATAACGTACATATATCAAAACTTATTTTACCATTATCTTGTTGTTTATGGTTTTAAAATTGCTTATACTGTTTCAGTAAAAAAGCTTTGAAGAGTCTCCTCTTCTTTTTAAAAATACTTTTGAAGTATATTCCCCAAAAAGGAAATAGATAGGATGTATAGATGGATAATTAATGATAATTTCTTGAGTACTTAATGATATTCCTGGTAGACTTTTTTTTAAAGCAGATTGTAACTAAGGCTCATGAAAAAAACAAACAACAACCCAATTAGAAACACTTTGGTTAAGAGATTTGTCTTAGTTCACCTAATGAGTTAATACTAGAACCAGTAACATGAACAAAGGTTTTTAACTGGAAATAGAGATTCTGGACTAACACTATATTTGGCTGTCTCATTACCAGGTTGGCTGAAAGCATGATGTGCTGAGACCAGAAAATATATTAGAAAGTTTATTCTCCTGAGAATTCTAGGTCAGTGCTTTGCCAGCACTTGGCTGAAATATTTGGCAAAATATTAAGTACTCCATGTCAAGACAAAGTCACAAGACTTCATTTAATTACTGTGATTGTTAAAGTTATTGCTGGTGATAGAATAACAAAAATAGTAGTTGTGTGTGTATTGAGATAAGTTATTAAGCTTTGTCTAAATTTGATGATATACTGGATATTAATGAGAAAGAGAGAGAAAGACAATGCACAAGAGAGAGACAGAGAGGCAGAGAGAGACAGACAGAGACACAGAGAGAGCTCAAAACTATGATCCCTATTAATTTAGAATAAAGTAAACCTGGATAGATTATGAAGGCAGCAAAGTTTGTCTGTAGTGCCCTTCTTTTTTTTAAAATCACCTTCTTTCCAAGTGATATGATACAGACTAGGTGGTTTCATTCTCTGTCCCACCTTTTCAAGGATGCTCTACTGGAGTATGCCATTTAGACCTGTTCTTCTTTCCTGATACTAGCAACCTTTATGTGTCCTTGATCCATTTTACACACAGACACACAGACACACACACACACACACACACACACACACAGAGACACACACACACACACCCCTTTCTTCATGCGAAAATTGTACATTTAAACCTGGAAGAGAACTTGGAGATCATCTAATACATCTCCTTATTTTACAGATGAAGAAACTGAAGCCTAGAGAGAGATTAAATGATTTACTCAGTCATTTGGATAGTAAATGGAAGAATCAGGATTTAAAACCAAGTCCTCTGACTCCAAGTTCAGTACTGCACTGCCTTCTTATTTATCAGTTTTGAATTCCATTCTGTAAGGGTCTTTTGAGAGAAAATGCTACACAGACATGGTCATTTTTAGTGGGTACTAGTTTGTTTAGTGATTACCTAGTTATGCTGTGAAAATATAACAAAACGATCTACATGAATTATGGAAATTCAGCCATCATCATTATTTACTTCAATATTGTAACAAACATTCCATAAACAGTATGTGCTTGTTAAAGGGGAATATAAGAAAATGATAAAAATGAAAAAGTTTCTGCTGTCAAGAAGCTTCCATTCTATTGCTATTCTGTTAAGATTTTTTTTGTCCTATAATTTCTTAACATTTTAAGAGAGCTCTTGAGACAAAATATCTGAATCTCTGTCATACTCTCTGGAACCTCTATTCTCACCTCAACTCACAAACAGTGACAACATTGCAGCACTACTGGGAATTATAAACACTTTCAGAGGTAAATGGGAGAAAGATTTTTAGATGAACAGTGAAGCCTCCCAGTACAAATTCAGAAAGCAGGAGTTTATCTTCTAAAAAAGGGCAGATGACAATATGGGAATATATGAGTGAAGTCTTTAAATATTTTTGAAAAGTAAAACTCTATCATAAAGTTTTTCTACAAGTTGTCTGGCCTTAAAGAAAAAAATCTACACTAATTGTCCCTTGTTTTGTTTGAAATGAGCCAAAACATTGCATCAGTTCAATTCAGTTAGAAATTTCTACTTGGCACTTAACTCATCATCAGCACATCTGAAAACCAAACTCATGACTTTTTCTTCTGAACAGATTCCTATTCCAGCATCCTTTTGAATCCTGCCATATCTGTTTAATTAACAAAACCTTTGCATTTTGGATGAATGATCTTTCCATGTCTTCCTTCTCATTTCTACTCCTATCATCTTAGTTCAAGCCCTTAATACCACAGGGACTCTAGCAATAGCTTTCTAGCAAGTCTTTCTTCTTTTGGGCTCTTTGCTTCCAATCCATTTTAGAGACCATAATTTCATTATACGACAACCTTTAGTGTCCTTCCAATTTTTATTTTAAAATATTTTTCCATGTTTACATATTTTGTTTTCTTTTCCTCCTCTCTTCCCTCTGCCTCCTCCCAGATCCAATAAGCACTTCCACTGGGTTGTACAAATGGTATCACTTATACCTATCTCCATAGTCCTTCCAGTTTTCAAGACTATCTTTGTTGTTATTGTTCAGTATGGTTTTTAGTCTTGCCCAACTCACTGTGACTTCATTTAGGGTTTTCTTGGCAAAGAAACTACTGGAGTACAAACTCCTAGAGTAGTTTGCCATTTCCTTTTCCAACTTATTTTATAGATAAAGAACTGATGAAAACAGGGTTAAGTGACTTTCTTAGGGTCACATATCTATTACGTGTCTGAGGCTAGATTTGAACTCAGGAAGATGAGTCCTGATTTTATAACCCAGTGGAATTGCTTGTCAACTTAGGGAGGAAGAAGGGAAGAGGGGAGGGAGAGAACATGAATCATGTAACCATGGAGGGTAAAAAAAAAAAAATTAAATAAATAAATAATCCATATATGGTAGTCTCAGATAGAAGGCAGCTAGGTGGTACAGTGGATAGAGTGCTGGACAAGAAGTCAGGAAGAATCACCCTCCTGAGTTCAAATCTGGCCTCAGACGCTTTCTGGCTGTGTGACCCTGGACAAGTCACTTAACCTCCATTGCCTAGCCCTTACCATTCTATACTGGAAGGTAAGGTTTTTTTGTTTGTTTGTTTTTGTTTTTCTAATGAATTAGAGAAGGAAATGGCAAACAATTCCAGTATCTTTGTTGAGAAAACTCCAAAAAAGGTCATGAGAAGTTTAACATGACTAAAAAAGGACTGCATAACAACAAAAGTCTCAAATAGGAAAGAAGTTGTAACTATTTAGGAAATAATCTTAAAAATGGATTCATAGTCTAATAAGCTTAGCTATTATTCAAATGATAATTTCCTGGGGCAGCTAGGTAGCAGAGTGGCTAGAGTGCTGGGCCTGGAGTCAGGAAGGCTCATCTTCCTGAGTTCAGATATCATCTCAAAAACAATTACTAGTTTTGTGATACTGGGCAAGTTATTTAATCCTATTTGCATTCATTCCTCATCTGTAAATGAGTCAGAGGAGGCAGCTAAGTGGTTCAGTGGATTGAAAGCCAGGCCTAGAGATAGGGGTCCTGGGTTCAAATCTGGATTCAGATACTTCTTAGCTGTGTAACCCAGAGCAAGTCACTTAACACCAGTTGCCTCATCTTTACTGCTCTTCTACCTTAGAATTGATATTTAGTAGAAGGTAAGGGTTTAAAATAATTATCACATTTTGCTTTTTGAAGCTTAAAATGTGCTTATTAAGGATTTATTGTCTTGGAGGATAGTATTTGCACTCAAAAAGGTTACATTCTAAGGCAAGAAAACAACATATATAGGGGAATTGTGAAGAGGGCTAGTTGTCTAAGTCTGAGTAGTAACAATGATGGCAAATGGAAGAATGGGGATGTCAATTGATAAACTCTTTCTGGAAGCAGTTTTAAAATTGGTTAAAATGTCCAGAATAGGTGATAGAAAAGGGGTGGGCAATAGATTAGAAAATCGTCAAAGTGAAAGGGTCTGGTCTATCCTAGGGTTTGACAAAGATTCTGAAGTTAACTGGTCAAGACAGAAATGGTAGACAAGAAACTCTTCTAGGACATGGCTTTGGATGTCTGGCCTTGGGTGAAGCAATGGCAGCAGAAGTGGTAGGTCAGCAAATGACTGGAGTGAAAGATACATTTCAGAACTCTTGGGGTGTTAATGTGTGTTCTCCCCAAATTGATTTCAAGCTCTTTGAGGACATAAACTATACATGATATTTAGTTTTATCCTTCCTCTAACTGCCTTCTACCCTTCCCCAACCCTAGTACCTGGTTCTCTGCCTTATAAGAGTCTAAATAAATCTGACCTCCTTTCACCATTTTTTGACTTTTATTTTTCATTTTTTCTTTAGTTAATGAATTTAGAATATTTTCCCATGGTTACATGATTCATGTTCTTTCCCTCTTCTTCTTCTCCCCTCCTAGAGCCAATAAGCAATTCCACATGCATCACTGTTCAAAACCTATTTCCATATTATTAATATTTGCAATAGAGTGATCATTTAGAATCTACATCCCCAATCATATACCCATTGAACCATGTGATCAATCAAATGTTTTTCTTCTGTGTTTCTGCTCCCACAGTTCTTTCTCTGGGTATGGATAGCGTTCTTTCTCATAAGTCACTCGGAATTGTCTTGGATCATCACATTGCTGCTAGTAGAGAAGTCCATTATGTTCGATTGTGCCACAGTCTTTCACCATTTTTTAAAGAGTTTATTATTCCATAGACTTTAAAAAAATGAATAATGTATAAGAATTCTTCATGGCTAATACCATAGAAGCAGAAGAATGGCTGTTAGTAGGAAGTATTTAACCAAGATAAGGCAAATGCTAGACAGGGCACAATAAAAATGAACAGACTCACTCCTTTATACTTTAGGACACTGGTTCCCAACCCAGTGTAACCAGAGAAGTGTATGAATCTTATCAAAAGGGAACAAGGAATATTTGGTAAATTACTATATGATCCTATAAAAATCAATCAGTTTGATTTTTTTGAACATAAAAGAAAACATAAACTACAGCATTTATTTCTTTGCGTATTGAATAGGGGAAATTGGAAAAGCTTATGGAAATGTTTGTAGCATGGTAAATTCTAGAATCTGTTTCTTTGAATATTGAATGGGAGGTTTGGGAAGGTTTGCTGAAAGCCAATAGAATAAAAAAGCCCCCCCCTTTGATTTGGGGACTTACAGATTATGATCAGTAGCTGGATAAATATTTAAATACACACAAATGCTTTATATAAACAGAAAGGCAAGGAAATGTCATGGGCTATCAAAAAACGTCACAAATTTGTCAAATTTAAATGTGTTTAGGTGCAATTCTTGTTTCCTGAAATGTTTTTTTTTTAAAAAAAAAACAATCTTTGGAAGATTATTAGACTAACAGGAAGAAAAATCATTGACTTCCAGATCTATCCACTTCAGTTCCTCTAAGCGAATCTAGAAAATGTACCAGATAAAATTATGATCATGGAATTCAAGAAACAACCACAGTGTGTCATTTTTCCAGCCCAATTTGGATAGGGAGACAGATAAAGATCTATGGACAGTGAGGATGAGGTCTGACCAGGAACAATATGGATCATTCTAGCTAAGGAGAGCCTGTACTGTACCAGAGCAAAAAGAGGTCCCAGCAGAGATGATTCAAGTTACTCAAGTTTTTTAGGATACAGGAATAAGTATAAACTGGCAAGTTTGTTGCTTTCTATCCAGTTCTAGGTTACAGATTCAGGGCTGAGGGCCCTAGACTATTGACTGAGCTAAAAGCAAGTTCAGAAGTAAGGAGAAGTTATGTGGCTGAGACCCTTGGAATTAAAGCAAGGTCTAATTTCCAGCTTTCAGCACAGTCTGAAGCTTGCAATGACATCAGTATGGCAGGAGTCCAGGACAAAGGGGTGCCTACTCTTCTGTCACTCTGAACCAGCAGAGATTTCTGGCTGGCTGGATCTAACAACAGTCTACTGGAACTTCAAATGGTGCTAGACCACAGGAGATAGGTGTCCCTTATACTGCAGAAGTCACAGATCTAGTTCCCATTGAAAGGAAAAAAGAAAAACAGCTTTTGACAGTTGCTTGTTATTTTATTGTTTAAACTTATAGTTGCTGCTTAGCAACTGAGCCTTCCTTGACCTGTCATTTAAATTACATAATTACTCATTCAAAAGCAATTCTTCTTTTTTTAGTTTATGGAAGTGAAACAGGAATTTAGTGGTCACCTGGGAATTTTTACTAGAGGTGGAGCTTGAAACATTTTCTCTATGTGCATCTTTCATCAATTAATCAAAATTTATTAAATCTCTACCAGGTACAAGGCACTATTTTAGGCCCTGGGATTTGAAGATGGAATTATACATAAATATTCAGAGAGTTGATATACTATTGAGGGGATACAACATGAACACAGATCAGCATGATACAAGATTCAGTGGAATGAGTACTGGACTGAGAGGCATAAAATCAAGGGCCTCAAAGGCCATCTAATCCAACCTCATCATTTTTCAGGTGAGGAAACTGAGACCCAGAGAGGTCCAAGGTCACACAGATAGTGAATCATAGAGTCATTAAAGCATAGATTTATAGGTGAAAGGAACATTAGATCTCATTTTATAGATAAGGAAATTAAGATTTACACAAATTAAGTGACCTGGTTAAGGTGATATAGATTGTAATTAAGTCAGAGGATATTGGATGAAAACTCAGTTTATCCACTTTGTGAGTGGACCTTCTGAACAATTTCTTGAGACCTCCATTCAACTTGATAGTGTACAGGGCATGATTCTGTAGGATCCCTTGCTGAAAAAGCACATGGATTTCTTCTGATAGGTTAAAAGTGAAGGAGGCTGTCTCCAAGATGATTGGGGCTTTTGGCCTCTAACAATGAGTTGTAAAATGACTTTGCCTTACCCCCACAATTTTTCCTCTTTCTTGGACTTTCTCTTGCTTGTACTTTCAGATCTGAGAGCATCAAGGTGACCATCGTGAGAGAAGGAGGACTTCTTGGCAACCCCTCCCCGACCACTCCAGAGACAGAAAATAGCAAATGTTGGGGGAAACACATGATGAGAAGTCTTTGCTTGTCTAGGTGAGCCTAAGAGAGAAGTTCATGGACGTGGTTACTTTCTATTTCTCAATTTCCTTTTTCTGGGCACACATCAAAAACTAAGTTCTGGTAAATTGACTTTCTATGGAAGTTAATGAGTTCCCAAGAAATCCAGAGTTTCTGAGTTAAAAAAAATCAGGTACCAGCTTCTCTGGCAGGGTATGAGTTCCTTACCGGAGAAGTTGGTCAACAGTGTAAAAAACTGCAAAAGGGTCAAACAGAAGAAGAACTGGAGCAAGAATTTATTAGTTAAGAGATCATTGGCAAACATAGAGAGGGCAATTTCAGTTGATGATAGAGTCAAAAGTCTGATTGTGGATCATAAGAGAGTGGAGAGGAAGTAGAGCCAGTGAATGTCCACAATTCTTCCTAGGACTTTAGCAGTAAATGGAAGGAGAAATATAGTATGATGATTTGAAGAAGTGTCAGTCAAGTAAAGGTGTTTCATGACTGGAGAACATATGAGTATGTTTGAAGGCAGTAGAGAAAGAAGTAATAGATATGGAGAAATTGAAGAAAAAAAAGGAAATGGCAATGAAATTGATAAGGCGAATTTCTGGAAGTTACCGGAAGGAATAGGGTTTAATGGCACAAATGAAGTCAATAGCCTTGGTAAGAAGAAAGGCCACTTTGTTCTTAGAGACTAAAACTGTAGAGGACAGGAAAAGGTAGAGATGTAGAGAGGTGCTGAGGTGTGGGACAGGAAGATGAGATAGATAAGTGATCTTAGGGTAGGATGTCTCAATTTTCTCAGTCATGTAGAAAAGAAGGTCTGCTCGGAATGAGAAAACAACAGATTTGCCATTAAAAGGAAACTCTTTCCCTTCAAAAAGCACTTTAGAGTCCTAAAAGAAGTATTATAAAAGAATAAACTGAAGTTCCATCTCAGGTCTATAGACCTTTCCCCTTGCCTGGAATGGTCTTCATCCTTATGACTCTGAGAATCTCTAGTTTCCTCCAAAATTAAGCTAAAATGCTAGCTAGATTCTAAATAAAAACTTTGCTGGTTTCCGAAGATATTAATAGAAACACAATTGCTGACATTTATATAGCACTTACTATGTGCTTTACAAATATTTTTTCATTCTATCCTCACAAGAAACTTGGGAGTTTTATTATTATCCCCATTTAACAGATAAGGAAATTGAAGCAAACATCAGTTAAGAGACTTGTTCAGGGTCATGTAGCTAAGTAAGTGTATGAGACTGTTTGAACTCAGGTCTTCCTGACTCCATACCTGGTGCTCTGTCCACTATGCTACTTATTAGTGTCTGTATTCCCCCAAGTCATCTTGTATTTCTTTTGCATCTAAAATAGATAGGTGGCACAGAGGGTAGAGTGTTAGCCTTAGAATCAGGAAGACTCAAGTTCAAATCCAGTCTCAGATATTTATTAGCTATGTGACCCTGGGCAAGTCACTTGACCCTATTTGCCTCGGTTTCCTTATCTGTAAAATGAGCTAGAGAAGGAAATAACAAACCACTCTAGTATTTTTGCCAAGAAAATCCCAAGTGGTTCATGAAGTGTTGGACAGAACAATAAAAATCATATACCTATGTATTTAAATTGTCATCCTTGACCAATTGTCATCCTTGACCAATTGGCAGGTCTTTGAAGTGAAGGACTGCCATATTTTTGTATCTTTGTATCATCACAACCTGGTATACACCGTCCAGCATGGAGCAGGCATTTAATCAATTGGTTTTGATTGATTGGTAATAAGCATTTCATAATAATGCTAATAGGCATTTTAATTTCTCTGAGATAGGCATATCATTAGTTATTTTAAGCTTTTGTTTTCTTTTGATCAAAGACCAATTGGTGTCAATAACTGTATTGGACTCATGGACATTCCTTCCCCAAAGTGTTCCTTTCTTTTTTCCTAGTCTTATTTTTGCTTTGTCTATTCTGATCATGGTTTGGAAGCCATGCCATAGCTATGGCATAATAGACTTTCAATCTCAACTCTGAAAACAACGAAGAATGAATTATTTCTATGTGTTCTTTCAGACAAAATAAGGAGGTGCTGGTGCTTCTCACTTTTGAATCATTCAGAAAAGCATTGAAGGAATACTTCCTTGTGAAGTTTAATTATGCTTTCCTTCACAGGCCATCATCCTCTTTCCTCCTGGGGAAAAAAATCAACTTGAACCATTTTTCATGTCTGCAGAGCAAAGACACATAATTCTTCCGTTCTAAGAAAGTGAAGGAAGTTACCTGAAAAGGTCCTAGTGAGAGGTGACTCAAATAGAAGCCCTCTTGAATAAAAACATAAATTACAAAGATGAATTTCTGGAGTACATTATCCTGGGCACAGTGACCTTAGCCATTTGCAGCTCAACTCAATATTGAACATTTCAGTCACAAAGAAAGCAAATATAACCAACAGAAAAAAAATCACTGTAATCATCCAGGACTTTAAAAATATGTTTACCAGAAGAGTCAGGAACTGTAAGCATTAGTCAACTTGTGATATTATTAATAAAGAAACCACTAATAATCTTTTGCTGTAGGAGTGCTATTCCAGATAAAGTAAGCAGCATGCTTTGATCTATAGTTAAATCATTGCATCTTACTCAGTGTGCTATTTGCTTAAAAAAAAAATACTAAGCTACTTTAGATTAACAAGTAGGCATATTGAATGACTATAAAACTGATGGAAGTGTCCAAAGGCTCACATTGTGGATTTGCCAATGAAATTGCCAATTGAGGAACCTTAAGGAGACGCCTTGTTATTTTTGGAGCTAATAGTCCTCTACCTGCAAAATGGTAAGAATGATAAGCTCTCCAGGACTCCTTTCACAGGTCATAGACTTAAAATTGGAAGGGACCTTAGAGGATACCAAATCCAATTCTTTGTTTTTATAGATAAGGAAACTGAGGCCCAGAAAAGGGAAATGACTTTCCTAGACTTACACAGATAGTAAGTTTCAGAATCAAGATTCAGACTCAGGTCCTTTGATGTGAAATTCAGGACTCTTTTCACTGCACGGTGCTGGGATGTTTGGTAATTAGGCACTGACTAATGGAATGTCTCTGACAGACATATTAAAGTCACAAAAATGGCCCCAACGGGCTTATTATTTTAGGCATCCATCTAGGAGCAATGAACATGAGTGAAAAACTACAGGAACTTTATGGGAGAACATCTCCATGGATAACGTCATTGTTTTCCTCCCTTAAGAAGGATAATTGCCACATAGGGATGCTTCTTCCCTTTAATAGTCTTCTAGTTTCTTCCCCTTAATAGTCTCCTTTTTGCTCAGTCTAGGCCAACATATCCACAGTTGTTAACCATTTCCTGGGACTGGATGGAGAGAATCATCAGGGACCTGCTGTGATCTGACCATGGGCTGGTTGTCATGCCATATATATGAATGACTGGCTTTCAATCTCTACTCTGAAAACAATGAAAAATGAATTATTTCAATGTGTTTTTGTTCATTCAAACAAAATTAGAATATAATCGTTCTTCTCACATTTGAATCATTCAGAAAAGTGTCTCTGAAGCAGGCAGGCAGGAATGGGTGAGGAGAGGAAGGACTGCCTCTTCTCCCAGATTTATAATTCTCAAGGAATACTATCCTCTGTGCCTGCTCCATCCTTTAATTGAGTTTGTCTCGAGCCCAAGAATTTCTCAATTGTTTGGGAGTTTGCCGCTGCTGAAGGCTAGATTTTTCTTTCTTTCTTTTTTTTAATTAATTAACTGGTTTGTTTGTTGGTTACATTAAAATCCCCAGATATCTCCCTCCTCTCTCCCCTCCCTAACTAAAGAGGGCATCATTTGATGATAAAATAAATATGACTGGCATTCTATTTATCGATTCTTTCTCTGGAGATGGATATTCACAAGTTATTCTTCAAACACTATATATGTTGCTTTTTATAATGTTTTCTAGGTTCTACATATTTCAATTCATAACTTCATGTAGGCCTTTCCACATTGCAAAAAAAGCCCTTACTTTCTGTCTTAGTAACTGGCACGACAAAAGGACAGGGGCCTAGGCAAACAGGGTTAAGTGACTTGCCTAGGGTCATAAAGGTAGGAAGTGTCTGAAGTCAAATCCAAACCCAGGTTCTCTGGGTTCCAGGCTGCATGCTCTATCCACTGTGCCACCTAGCAACTCTCTCCCACCATATTTTTCTTTTTTTAAATGAATCTGCTCATCATTTCTTATTAGACTATTTCTTTGATTTTTTTTTAATCCTATTTGGTTTTGCCTTTCCTTAGAGGTTCAGAAGCTTTGTATGTTTCTATGAGGTCAAAGAGGAGCAGAATCATTCATTTTCTCCATCTTTCTTTTTTTTTCCCCTTACTTTACCTAAGGAGTTTTAGAAACTTCAGTGGGATTCTAGGAAAAACATTTTTCCATTTTTGTCCTACATTCTGAATGGTACTTTTCCTTCAAGTTGTGAGCCACAGTTCTATCTTCATTTTAAAAAATCAACGTATATATGCTTGCCCTTATTTTCTATTTCTTTTAAATTTTAGTTTCTTCCATCTCCCTTTTGTGCATCTGCCTTCTCTGTTTAATGGTATGTATTTGATACATGTAAAACCCAGTGGAATTGCTTGTTGGCTATGGGAGGGGGGAGGAAGGAGGGAAAGGAAAGAACATGAATCATGTAACCATAGAAAAATATTCTAAGGGGACAGTTGGGTGGCTCAGGGGATTGAGAGCCAGGCCCAGAGATTAGAGGTCCTGGGTTCAATTCTGGCTTCAGACACTTTCTAGCTGTGTGACTCTGGGCAAGTCACTTGACCCCCCCATTGCCTAGCCCTTACCGCTCTTCTGCCTTAGAACCAATACACAGTATTGATTCTAAGACAGAAGATAAGGGTTTAAAAAATTCTAAATTAATTAATCAAATTAAACATTAAAGGTATGAATTACCATTAGAAGCATTGTGCAGGGGAAAGATGAAATAACTGAGGAAACAAAAGTCAGAGCTTCTGAGCATATTAATTTATTAAGCAATACATGCTAATTGCTCAACATACCAGGACTTGGCTCCTCAGCTTTTTCACTGGACCCCAAATACAGGAGGAGACAGATTTTTATACAGTAAAAACAACAAATTAAATAAGACCAATTTAATTAAAAGAAAACCATTAATCAGGATACAAAATTAGGTAATCTGATTTCTACTTGGAGGAAAGATTAAAGACTTTCCAAATTGGAAGGGGGGAGAGTGAATTGGTGAAATTCCACAAAATCAGAAAAAGAGGTTTTCCACTCTCTCCAAGTGTCTGTGTTTAAACAAGGAAACATGGGAATAATTAACCAGTATGGGGCCAGTTTTCAGATTAGACATATGGGTTGCTTGTGATGTATAATTGTGAGAATGCTCTTTGCATCAATCTTCAGATCTGACTGGGCTTCTGGTTAGCATAACCTGGGTCCCTAATTAAGGATTTCTGAGCAGCAGGCGCAGGTGGTCCAGCTTCTAGCCAAGCAGGACTAGTTTCAAACAATGCAGCAAAGTCCTCTCACAATTCCTACAATTGAATAAAATTTTCTCATAAGATAGAAATTGGACTAGACCCATAACTGAATAGAAAAGGAACTAAGCTAGCTCTAGAATTGAGTCACAAGATGGAGTTGGTGTGGGTTCACTCAATTCCCACTACCTCTTGCTGTTTTAATCCCTTCAATTCCCTCCTTATAAAGACAAATTCTTCATGCAAAGTGAATATCTAATTGAGTTGCTTTCTCCCTTTTGAAGAACAGAAATTTGCAAATTTTCCTCAGTCAAAATTCCCACAAAGTATTTATATATATTTATTTCTTAGACATGCTTCATAAATGTACACTCTTGTTTTTGGAAAAATGTGTTATTAACTTATCATTAAATACAATTTACCATGACATGATTTTGCTAAAGTCCAAAGATTAAAATTTCATACAACTCTTTGACTCTCGCGTAGTTTAACTGAAAGAACCCACAACCAAGAAGTATTAATTAAAAACTTAGCTAAGTGGAGATACAAAGAAAAGTTAAACCAGTGTCTGTTCTCAAGGAGTTCAGAGTCTGACGAGGGAGAAGGCATGCAAACAACTATGTACAAACAACACCTATAGGGGGTAAATGAAAGATAATTTCATAGGGAAGGCATTAGCATTAAGAGGGCTCAATCTCTGGAGTCACAATTCCTACATTCATAATGTGGATCTGTGATTTATTGTCTTTGGAAAGATCCCTTAAACTCCCTGGACCTCAGTTTTCTCATCTGAGGGGGCTGAACTAGATGGCTACTGAATTAATTTCCAACTCTATTCATTCATTCATTTATTTGTTTGTTTGTTTGTTTGTTCATTTAGTTATTAATTTATTATTTTTATTTGGAATATTTTCCCCTAAATACATATTTCATGTTCTTTCCCTCTCCCCCAAACTCCCCCACACCCCCATAGCCAACACACAATTCCACTGGGTTTTAAATGTATCATTGATTAAGACCTAATTCCATATTATTGATAGTTGGACTAGAGTTATCGTTTAGTGTCTACATCTCCAATAATATCCCCATCAGCCCATGTGTTCAAGCAATTGTTTTTCTTCTGTGTTTCTCCTCCCACAGTTCTTCCTCTGGATGTGGCAAGTCACTTAATCTTTTTTGCCTCAATTTCCTCATCTGAAAAATGAACTGGAGAAGGAAAGGGCAAAACACTCCAGGATCTTTGCCAAGAAAACCCCAAATGGGTTTGATGATGAATTAGCCACTAATGAAAAATGACGGAACAACAATATGATCCCAGGAATATGAGTAAGAAAAACATATTTCCATGGATGTTTGCTTAGCAACACAGCACAGGGGCAATGAGACTAATTAATACAAGGCATGAGGATTGCATTCTCCAGGGAAAAGGCTTTTTATGTATATTAAAGAAATATCTAGCCAGATTCCATTGTTTTGGTCTATTCTTCCCCTCCCAGGTATCTGCTTTTTTTGGTCAGTCAGTCAGTCAGTAAGCTATTTAACAATGATTTTTTCAGGGTGAAAGGCTAGCCATGAACTCCTCTGGCCCTGTTCGGTCTCTTGTATGTCCAGATTGGTCAAAAGCACTCCCTGAAGGACTTTTGGCCACCTGGATGCCTTACCTAGGACAGCAGTCTAGAGATTTCTATTTCATGGGCAGGGTTAGAGCTTGCTCTCTGACTAAGTGACTGTGGAATTTAGTACTCCTGGGATTCTGACGTAGTTTAATAAATTACTCACTGTGTGTTCTAAAACATGGCAGCCCCAGAGCTCCAATCATATATTTAATTTCCATTTAGTAATTGTCTGACAGACCCTAACTTCAACATGTGGGCTTGAGACCAAGAATAAGGAAACTCCCCAGGAGCCAGTGGTGGAAGTTGGGTGGTGATAGAAATCGGTTCGCTCTCTCTCCCAAATGGCTTCTGTGGTCTGTGGGGTGCTATAGGGAACCACGTATTGCTTCAAGGATTCTAGCAAGGCAGAAGCTATTGCTTTTAAGATCTCCCTGAGCCATTTTGCTGGGCACCTCTCAAACATACAAGCTCAAACCAGCTAGTGAGAACAGAGGGGTACATTTTCAGCACCTTAGAAATGGATTCATCCTACAAATCAGGGCTTAATTCATTGTTTTGTTGATTGTCTAGACTTCAGAAAGTATGGGAGAAAACGTTGATGAGGCAGATTAAACTGAAAAGTATGTCGTGGGTACATTTCCCCCCACTCTAAGAGCCAGTTGTTAAATGTTTACCAGTGCCATATTAGAAATATCAGAGTCTAGAGCATAATTATTATTCGTGTGACAGTTTAGAGGATTGTAAGTTTTAAAATTAATATTCCAAAACTTTACAGGATCAGGGATCTAGAGAAGGAAAGAACCTCAGAGGCAATACCTCATACAGGTGAGAGAAGCTTTTGAACCCAGGTCTTCTGACTCTGCTTGGAAAGAGCATTCCATACCACTCCTTCTACTTACTGTATAATACCACTGAAATAACTAACTGAAATACCACCCTCCTCTTTTCCCTATAACACCATACAGTACTGTATCATACCATACCCTGCCTTACCATGTTGTACCATATATACCATACCGTATTGTACCACTCCTACTGACTTCCTGGTCTTTTCACAAAAACTATAATTTGGGTCGAAAAACTATAATTTTGGGGAAAAGATCAGAAAATAAGTAGAAGAAAAAATTTTCTTTCTACCTTCTGTGCTTCATTTCTTGGGCATCCAGTGTCACATTCTACAGAACAGAGATGCAGGTATTTATTTAAGGAAGAGATCTTGTATTCAGAGAAAATTCCAAAGCAGTTTGTAAACTAGAACTGTAACGGCTGTTGAAAAGCATGTGGCAATCTCATCATATAATTTGAGAAGGAAATAAAAACAGATTCTTTATCTAATTGAAGCAACTGAGGAATCTTGGGTAAAGTGTGATTATCTCAGTTGGTATTTGGCCAGTTAAAGAAGGATCAGCATGCTTGTTCTTGCAAAAATTGACAGGAAACCTGGAAGAGGGAGGCTTTCTTTAGACTGGTAAAGGACCTTTCATCTTTGAACCTTAAGGCGTTTTACATATCCAAATTATTTATACTTCCTGTGGGAGTGGAAATTTTCTTTTTCTTTCTTTTAAACTAATGGATAAATTAAATTAGATTGAAAGACCAGCACAAAGTTACAAAACAAGACAAAAAAAAAACAAAACAATTTGTTAGCACCTTGTTTTCTCTCTAGACCACAGTTCTAGCTTCATTTTTCTGTTGTTATTCTCATTAAGTTGATGAAACATAACTTGGAAAATAAAAACCAGGCTTCTTTTCATTTACTTGGTTGCCGTCATGTATATTGTTCTCCCAGCTCTGTTTACTTCATTCTATATCACTTCAAACAGGTTTTCCCAAGTTTCTCTAAATTCCTTATATTTGTCATTTTTTTTTTACTGGACAATAACATTTCATAACATTCAGATGCCACAATGTAAATGAAAAGGTTGTGAAAAGGAAATAGGTCTGAGTAATTGAAAAACCAAAAAAAGGCCTCAGAGCAAAGAATTAGAAACATGCCTCCCACTTTTCTTCAAGGAGTCAGAGAGCTACAGGGGAACTGTTATAGACGTCAGGCTAAGTTACTCTGACAGTTGTTTTTGCTTAATTATCTTTATTGTTTTATAAGGAAGGGTTAAAGTTCAGAGTGGGGGTGGAGTCATCAGGAAATGATTTGTAAAAAAAAATTTTTTTTAAACCCATACCTTCTGCAGGCAGAAGAGTGGCAAGGACTAAGGCAATGGAGGTCAAGTGACTTGCCCAGGGTCACACAGCCAGGAAGCGTTTGAGGTCAGATTTGAACCCAGGATCTCCCATCTCTGGGCCTGGCTCTCAATCCACTGAGCCACCCAGCTGCCCTCTGTAAAAATTTATTTTAAGAAGAAAAAAATACAATGGTAATTAATCACTGTATTTGTTACCTTAACAGGTTCACAATTTAGACAGGTTTATAAGTCATAAATAATTTTATATATGAATTTTGTGTGTCTGTATGTGGAGAACTAGGTCTCTTTGTATTCTGAGACTGAAAGGCCACGGACCCAGTCCAAATGCGGATGAAATAAGAGGTTAAACTTGTTTCATTTCCTACCTGAGCTACTTCATCTCCCCTTAAGATGCAGCCCTCTTTCCCCATCTCCCTGCCCCATCTCCGAAGTAACAGAGTATCAGTGCACAGCCATTACTAAAATGACACTAAAATGATATTGAAGTCTCTTCTGGATAAGTGGTTGTGCAAGAAAGAGAAAATAAAAGTAAAACTATATGAAAATGCCTTCTAAGAGAGGTTTTCGAGTTAGTCATTTGATTATCATTATTTTTTTTTAAAAGCCAGCCCTCTGCTAGTTGTGCTCGTGCCATGGCTAGCACTGTCTTCTAGGGAAGATTTCATACCCTTAAGTAGGAAATAATCATAGAATCTTAGAACCAGAGCTGCAGGGGACCTCAGAGGCTATCTAGCCCAACCTCCTCATTTTACAGACAAGAAAATTGAAGTCTAGGAAGGCTAATCGATTTGCCCAGAGTTACATAAATAGTGTCAGAGGCAGAATCTGAACTCGGGTTTTTATTGGATAAATATTCATAAGGCAATTTCTCAGGAGAATAACGTTCTCCAAGATACTTCAAATCCGACTTGCATGTCAAGCTAAAAGAGTAGCAAAAAGACCACAGAAACCATTACAATCATTTGCCAAAAGGACTTGACAAGATAAGAAATCAGCTTCCATTCTATAATTATGTTAATCTGCTCTAACACTATTTAGAACACATGTTCATGAAGTTCTAAAAAAGCTTAAGCCAAATTAGCCAAAAATCAACAGAGGAAAAAAAACAACACAAGGCAAAAAAATACTGTTCTTCGTATACAGAGATAATACTGTTTATTAATCTCTGGTAAATGTTTATAATCTCTCAAAAAAAAAAATCCAAGCATTTCACACTTTTAAGCTAAATGTCTATCATTACCATTTTCTCCCTCACTTTTTTATTTTCCAAACCCTTACCTTCCGTCTTGGAATCAATACCGTTTATTGGCTCCAAGGCAGAAGAGCGGTAAGGGTAGGCAATGGGGGTCAAGTGACTTGCCCAGGGTCACACAGCTGGGAAGTGTCTAAGACCAGATTTGAACCCAGGACCTCCCGTCTCTAGGCCTGGCTCTCAATTCACTGAGCTACCCAGCTGCCCCCTCTCCTTCACTTTTAATCAACAAAACAATAAATCAAGCCCTGATTTGTAGCTTGATAAGTGTCACATTAAAAATGTAACAATTGGAACAGTTAGGTGGCTCAATGGATAGAGAGCCAGGCTTAGAAATGGGAGGTCCTGGGTACAAATCTGGCTTCAGACAGTTACTAGTTGTGCAACCCTGTGCAAGTCACTTAACCTCAAATGCCTAATCCTTACCACTCTTCCGAGTTGGAACCAATACTTAATATTAATTCGAAGATGGAAGATGAGGGTTAAAAAAATGTAACAATTGATCCTCCCTAGCTGGCATGATTTATTTTCCTGTTTATAAACCCATCATGAGTAGGATCCAGCTTTAGGGGAAGAGTTGTTTATGTGAGACAGACAGACAGACAGACAGACAGAGCACACGTCTCATGAGTGTCCAAAAATGTTAGCTGAAAATTTTCCATGTTAATTGACTTCTACAAAAATATGCCTTGTCACTTATCGCATATAGCAGTTAGGTGAATGGGTCATAAGAATCTTGTGGGGTTATGGATGAACAGAGCACTTAGAATGAAAGTATATTATGAAATATCTTAAACACTTTGAAAACAATAGCCATTAAAAAAAAAAAACAACTCATTACCTAAAGGGAAAAACTGTATTTAAGAAATGAGTCAAGTGGACTGGTGTTTCTTATTTGTTATAAACAAATGCCCTAGGCCAAATATTTTGAGCCACTCAAGAAGTAAAATAATTAAAAAACATTTTTAATAAATCTCAAAGCCTAGAACAGAGGTATTTACGAATTAAGTTGTCCATGAAAATTTAAAGAAGCCTGTCACTTTACCCATTCCTAAATAGATCACCCTATAGATACTTAGGGTAATCTATTTAATAATCAAGCAGACAGTTCTTGTGGCAGTTATGCCTTCTGAAAAAGATGGGATAATCTCAAATAAGATATGATGAGAACAGGTCAATAGAGAGGAAAAGAGCTCAAACTTTTTGGTCTCTGGACTAAATTACACTCTTAAAAATTAGTCTATATTCTATAATATCTATAGCAGCTCTTTTTATAAAGGCATAGAACTGGAAACTGAAGGGATGTCCATCCACTGGGGAATGGCTGAACAAGTTGTTGTATGTGATTGTTCTAGAATACTATGGTGCCATAAGAATTGACAAACAAGATGATCACAAAATAAACTGGAAAGACTTGGGTGAAGTGATGCAAAGTGAAGTGAGCAGAACCAGAACATTGTATATAGTAAGAATGATATTATATGATGATCAACAGTGAATGACTTTTACTGTTATCAACAAGGCAAAAATTCAGGACAGTTCCAAGGGACTCATGATGAAAAGGGATATCCACTGCCGTAGAAGGAATAGACAGAGTCCAAATGAAGATTGAAACATATTGTTCTACACTTTATTTCCTCCATGAATTTTTCTCTCATATAAGTAATATGTCTCTTGTTTCACAATGTGATAAAGAAGGAGATATGCATCATATGATGACATATGCAAAACATATCATTTTACCTGCCTTCTTGGGTAGGGGGGAAAGTGGGAAGGAGAGGCTGGGAAGAATGAGACAGATTTTGGGGCATAACTAATGTGAGAATTTGTTTCCATTTGATAAGCATATTTGTTATACTTTATTATATATTTGTAACACAAAACGAATTCTATTTTCCTAAGGAAAGTATTACTAGAATAATAGAACAGTTTTTTTCCAGAGTGAGTTGTCTGTGGCAAAAGAATCATTTATTTTACCTTTTCTCTTGGTAAAGGATATAGATTCATTTGAAAGTATATTATAACATGTTCAAATAGCCATATAATATGATTTTTCCAAGAAACAAAAAAAAAACATTGTATTAAAAAATCACTGAGGACTCTCCAAAGAACTTTTGTCCATGTGGACTATTTTTATTGATATCTACCATATTAGAAATTTAAATGATTATTCTATGAACAGTTTTGACCTTATGGATAGCCTGAAAGAGTGTCAAGGACCCTCTGGGGTTCTCAGAGAACACTTTAAGATCCACTGAGGTAAATTCTTTAGGAAGGCACAGAGCAATAGTAATTAATTTTTATGCCTGGGACAGTGATAAAAAATGACACCAAAGAAAAACATCAGGATGTTACTTCAAGACCTATGGGCAGAGATTAAAAACTCCTGAATACTCTGAGGCCATTCCATTGCCCATTGAGGCTGGGGGGGTGGTGGAAAGTCTGGGTTCTTTGAAGTGTTTGGAAAGGAAGCCCACCATATGATTGCTTGCTATTTGACTATTATTCTTAATAAATAGGTGCCAAGTTTTGTCGATTCAAGAGATCAAAGTCAGTGACGGTGAACCTTTTAGAGATGGAGTACCGTGCCCTGCCCTGCCCCCAGAGACCTTGTACTGTGCCCCTCCCCTCTACTGAATGCCAGGCACACCCCAGCCCTCCCTCTTACCCCACACAGGAGAGGGAGAAAGTGTTCCCATTGGGCTGCTGGGCAGAGGGGGGGGGTGAGGTGAGGAATGTCCTCAGAGAGTGTAGAGAGGGGCAGAGGAGTGGCTGGAGTGCTCCACTCTCCTCCAGCTCTGCCACCTGTGAATAGCCCATCTTACCCCCTGTGTGCTCCCATTGGGCTGCTGGGCAGAGGGGCTGGTCATCAGGCACAGAGAGTGGGGTGGGAGCAGCTCTGCCCAAGTCCCTCTACCTTTCTAGTAACCAACTCTGGGGGAAGGTGGGGAAGGGAGGGTGGCTGCATGTCCACAGACAGTACTCTGTGTGCCATCGTTGGCACTCATGCCATAGGTTTGCCATCACTGGCCTAAGTGGATACAGTATTGTACTTGGAATCAAGAAGTCCTGAGTTTGATTCTTGTCTCAGATATTTATTGGCAATGTGACCCTTGGAAAGTCATTTAATTTCTCGAGGCTTCATTTTCCTCATCTGTAAAATAGTGATGCCAATAGCACCCTCCTGATAGGTTGTTGTGAAAATAAATGGGATTATATATAGGTGCTTGACAAGTCTTAAAGGTATATATGCTAGTAGCAATAGCCTTTCACATTTGTATTTGCACTTCACCCCAGTTACAATTCTAGGAAGGCACATACAGACACACACACAATTCAGGCATAAAGATTGAAAATTTCACAATTTCCCTAAGAAATTATGAAACTTTTATTTTAAAAATCCATAAATAATTTTGAGAAATTCCACACAAGTATCTCCAACTTCACTGAAGTTACTGAACTAGTCTCTCCTGGGAATATTTAACTACTCTTACATGGCAAATGAGACACAATAGTTGTTTTTAACATTTTAATTCAGACTTTAATAAACACCAAATAGAATTGGCACTTCCACCCGCATTTCAGTCATATTTCAGTTGTTCTTGACTGTTCATGATCCCATTTGGGATTTTATTGGTAATGATGCTAGAGTGGTTTGTCATTTCCTTCTTTAGCCTCTTTGCTAGATGAGAAAACTGAGACAAACAAGGTTAAGTGACTTGCCCAAGGTTAAACAGCTAGTAAGTGTCTGAGGGCAGATTTGAACTCACAGAGATGAATTTTCCTGATTTCTGGCCTGGCACTCTATCCCCTGAGTTTCTCCATATGCATAGTAGAACACAAAAAGAAGATTAAGAGTGAAAAAACACAGATCAGGTGAGAATCAGTTGGAAATTATGATTCAGATAAAAAAGTTGATTTCTATCCTGAAAGAAATATCCTTTTTGCCACTGGATTTCAAATTTACTAAATCAGCAAACCAAGATTATTTCATTTGCAGCAACCTTCACAAGTTGAAACAATGTTCTGATATAAATTCATTTAAAAAAGAGAATGGACATGGCAAATATAGGTAAATATATTCTCTGGTAAGTGATGCCTTCAGCCTCATTTATGGATAGTTAAACAGGCAATGTGAAACAGAAACAGTTTTGCCCAGTGAAGTTCAGAAGGAAATGTCATTTGAACCAGATCTCCAAAAATTAGCAGCTCTAGTTATTTTGAGTCCATGAATCTGTAGAAAAATTTGGGTGTTTCCTCACATTATGACTATTACTTTTCCCATAAACATTTAGAAATGCTTATATAACTTTTATTATTTATCTTGGAAAATTAGGTCCTAGAAAAGGGTATTCCCACTTATGCAAACTCATTGCCTTCAGATGATTTTTCATTAGAAAATTGATTTCATTGTGTAATCCATATTTGGTTGTTTCCTCTTTGCTTAGATCAGCTTTCCTGGATGTTACCATTGCCTTCTCTGGGTTTATTGGTATACAGGATAAGCACTGAAACAGTGTAATTTTCTTTCCGGGAAAATGAATTGCACTTCCTTATAGTTATGAATCACATCTGCATCCTAAAATTTTGACTTGAATCCAATTGTTATTAACTTAGTTAAATAGCCAACTCTACATTACCCAGGGCAAGGGAGGAAGAGCCACTTTTACTTCTGGATGTGCCAGTGATCTTCTGTACATTTTTAGAAGAGTAAAAAAGAGCATTTCTAGGAATATGACCATGCTCATTAACAGAGGGACCAAGATGGATGATTAACTAAGAAATATGATGAAGGATTTATTTTAAACTTTCTTTTTGACCTATTTGATACTTTGCTTTTTTTAAAAACCCATATCTTTTATCTTAGTAGCAATTTTAGGGCTGAAGAGCAAAAAAGACTAGGGAAATAGGGTTAACTGTTTTGTTCAAGATCACACAACTAGGAAGTATTTGAGACTGGATTTGAACTGAGATCCTCCCAGCTCTAGGTCTGGAACTCTATTCATTGTCCAATGTAGCTGTGCCTCTGATTTTTTTTTTTTTTTTTGCTTTGTTTTGTTTTCAAAGATGTGAAACAGCAGAAAGAGTGTTTGAATTTGTAACTAGAGAAACTTGGCCTGGATCTCATGTCTGATACCAATATCTGTGTCACTGTGAGCAAATTGGTAAACCAATTTTGGGCTTCATTTTCTTCATTTATAAGAAAATGAAAGATCTAGAGTAGGTGCCCTCTAAATTTTCTTCCAGATTTGAAAATATACTCCTGTAGTATTATGAGATGTTACCTATTAAGGTTTTATAGGTGTCTCAGTAAATAGAGCACTGGGCTTAAAGCCAGGAAGATTTATCTTCATGAATTCAAATATAACCTCAGACACTTACTAGCTGTGTGTCCCTAGGCAAGTCATTTAACTCTGTCTTAGTTCCTTATCTATAAAATGAACTGAAGAAGGAAATGGCAAACTACTCCAGTATCTTTGCCAAGAAAACCTCAAATGGGGACATGAAGAATCAGGCATGCTTGAAAAACAACTAAACAAGTTATGAATATGCTACTTAGAAGAGGTGGTATAGTGTTCCATGGAATTACCTGTTTAAGAATCATTATAAAGAATTCTCTAGTTAAGTGGAAGAGTCTCATAAAGAGTCTGAAATTGCTTTGAATAAATATGATATACTATTGTGAATTATCTCCCAACAGTTTTTTGAGTCAATATAACCAAACATTGAGCTTTAGGAACCCTACTCCACCAAACATCTTTTATGTGACTTTCCGCCAGTCATTTAGCATTGAGCTCCATGACAGCTGGGTTTGATTTAGGACATAACATTTTGGAACTGAAAGAGATTTCAGAAATATAGTCCAACCCTTCATTATTATAAGTAAAGAAAATAAAGCTGGGAAATCATAGAGGAAAGGAAAACTAATAGTCAAACTTATTTTTTCTGACCACAGATTTAGACCTCTTTTCACACCACCTTTTAGTGGCTGAAAATATGTTTATTAATAATGACCTACAAATACATAGTAAATCAGTATTTGCTTAAGCTAAATTGGAAGAAATGGGGGAAAAATAATTTAGAAAGTTAATTACTCTGATACTTCCTAACTGTGTGACCCTAGGCAAGTCATTTAACCCCCTTTACCTAGCTCACACTTCTTGAGTATTGTTAGGAAGACAGAAAGAGTTTTTAAAACAGCTAATTACTATTACTCTTTGATTTAAAAGAAATCACTGAAATAGTTGAAAGTTTCCAGCTAAATTGATTCTAAAATCTTTTGGGCATTCAGTAAACAAAAATAACCTGACTTGAATCCTAGTCTAGAAGGAAGATTTCTGTAAGGACAAAAAGACAATTTAAGTTGACCTTAGTTCCTAAATTCCATTGGTTTCTGATACAAAAAAATAATGAGCAGACTAACCTTCAGATCCCTAGAGGATTCATTAAGAAGTCTATCTGTCTGTCTGTCTGCCTGCCTTTCTGCCTGCCGGTCTGTCTTTCTGTCTGTCTGTCTGTCTCTCTCCTTTCTTTGTATGTCTGTCTCTTTTTCTTGGTCTCTGTCTCTGTCTCTTTCTCTTTCCTCCAGCCCTCTATCTAACCCATCATGTGGCTGCCTCTCCTATCAGTGTTTTTTCTCTAGATATGAATAAAAGCATAAAGGGAAATCTTTGTGAACATGAAACATGACACATGAATAGGAAAATAAGGATATGGGCCTCACTAAAGCAGAGCATATGTTTCAGGAGAATAGGAATGTCTGAATATGTGTAACGAGAACCCTCTGAAATAGTATTTGAATTATGGTTCTCTATGAAAAACTATATTTGAGGAACTGGGAACCAAGGCAAGTCTCACAGCTGTCCAGAACTGTGAATTACCTCTTTTAGGCTACAATGCAGAATTAAGTATTTTCTTTTTTTTTCTTTTTTTTATGGTTAAAGAGGAAGCACATTTTATTTAATTGAGACATGGGTATGAAAAGGATAGAATCTCCCCCACCTCAACTATTCCTTCTTTTATTTCGAGGATATTTTCTTAATATTGGTAATTAATGGAAAAAGTCTGATAAGAAATGAGGCCCTGGGAAATTGTGATAGTTCATTCAAAGATAGTTTTCTTGCCTGGAGGATGGAGTTAAGAATTGACTTGAGTGTTTCCATCAAAACTCGGAGAATGATTAATTAAGGAGATTGCATGGAAGTTGAAGGAGGGTTAATTTTCTTATGTCAATGCATATACTTGAGGGGTGTCGATCTGGAAAAACACAGACCACTAAAGTAGTTGCAAAGAATAAGTCTTTAATCAGGACAAGGGAGATAGAGTTCTTATGGTCACTTCACAGAGTCATGGGCAACACCACATAGGGCCAAGCTCTGGGACTCTGGGAACAATGCCTCCTGGAAAATATACCATGAATGGGAATGTCCATCATGGGAATGTCCAAGGAACTGAAGAATTTGGGGTGTTATATACACTTTGGGGAATAAAGGAAAGGAAGCATAACGGATTGGCTTAAATCCAGGCTAGGGAAGGATTCCAGCCAGAGGCCGGACTACCTGGAAGAGACTAGAGACACAATGGGAGAAACTTCTAAGACACCAGGGTGCTTAAGATTAGATTATATCTGCTACTTCTATCTAGGGTGAGATCACTGGGTACTTGAAGATTTATGGTTCAGTCTAAGACAAGATTCAGTCTGGGAGTTTTTTGAAGGCCAGCTCCCAAGGGACAAAGATAAATTTGGGGGTTTCATAAAATAAAGTTGTCAGGGGGTTGTTTACGTGCAAGATCCCAAGTTAATTTGAAGTGTTAGATCCTTGTAACTTTTTTCCACTTACTTGACTTCCTTCCAGTCCCAGCTTCTACAGGAACACCCTAATCCCTCTTAATTCTAATCTTTTCCCTCTGTTTATCATTGCCTATTTATCCTGTACATAGCTGGTTTGTACAAAGTTGTTTATATGTTGTCTCCTCCATTAAACTGTGAGCTTCTTGATAGCATGGACTTTCTTTTGCCTCTTTTTGTAACTCCAGCATTTAGCACAGTGCCTGGCCCATAGTAGGTATTTCATAAATTCTAGTTGAAAAGCAGCTAGGTGGCTCAAGGAATAGACCTGGAGATAGGAGGTCCTGGGTTCAAATCTGACCTCAAATACTTCTCAGCTATGTGAGCCTGGGCAAATCATTTAACCTGAATTGCCTAGCCTTTGCTGTTCTTTTGCCATAGAATCATAATATTGATTCGAAGTGAGAAGGTAAGGGTTTAAATCAGTGGTTCCCAAACTTTTTTGGCCTACCGCCCCCTTTCCAGAAAAAATTATTACTTAGCACCCCCTGGAAATTATGAAACTATTTATTTAACTCAGAATAGAATGTAATACAAAAAAAGTGTGGCCAACTCCGCCCTCCTGGATCGCTGCAGCACCCTCCAGGGGGCAGTAGCGCCCACTTTGGGAATCACTAGTTTAAATAAATGCTAGCTGACTAATGGACTTATTTTTGGGGTTGTTTTCCATGGGACCAGTGTGTTTCTGCCAGACAGATAACTATGTTTTTTGAGTCTGAGAGAGGATCTGGATAGGAAGGAGAGGGATAAGTTAGGCAGACGTATGGAATGGAGCAATGCAAATTCTGTGGACCATATACTGTCTTTGTGGTTAATGATTTTGGAAACTATTTACAAGACCATCTGCTGGAGAAGAGATATGTAGTCTGAAGATAAGACATTGTGACTAGTTTATGATCTACCCTAGTAAGAGAAAATCTTTTAAACAAAGATGTTTGATAGGGTTGTGTTTTTATTTTTGTTAGGCTAATGTCGAAGTTCCTTAGCAAATCTACACAAGCTATCCGAGGAATACCTGAGAATACTTCTTGGAAGAAACTCTTCAGGATAACTATCCTTCACTCATTGCACTGGGGGCATTAATTACTTCTGCCTCCCCCCCTCTCTCCGACCCTTTGCTGTAAGTCAGGCAGCTGGCAGCCATCAAAGTGGTGACTGGGAGTGAAGAATACCTCTTTCTCTGATGTAAGAGTCTACTTTCTACTGTTGCATCCCTGATAAGAGAGAAGGAATGTGCATTTTCCCAAGCCCTCTGGGTCTGGGCTGCTTGAGTAAGGAACTGGAGCTAGATTTCTTGGGTCATTAATGGCCTCCCAGTGTTAAACCCCACATAGGCTGGGTAGCCCAACTTTCAGTCAATCATGAGCCAAACAAACAAGGACATAGGCGGGGAAGCCTCTCACCCCTTTCTACTTTGATTCTGATCTCTTACATAGATGTGTTCCTTCTTTGGGTTGACAGCATTTCATTGCCAGCCCAAGGCAAATACAGTTCTGCTTGTCACCCTATAGCCTCTGTCCCCAAAATGACTTCATTCAATCTGGCCCTTTAATCCAAGCTTGTGCACTTTATTTGATATTCTACCTGACCTGGGACTTTTGCTGTCCTCATCTCCACTCCAAAACCATACCAGCCTCTCTCCTTTGATCACTTATTTTATGCCATCCTTCTTGAAACTGTATTAATTCGTAACTCTGATTATATTATAGAGTTTGAATGCTTTCTCACAATCTCATGATTTATAATGTGCGTTTTTTCTTTTGAAAGTTATCTATTTTAATGCTTTGACCACTTGTTCATTTGGGGGAATAGTGATAGTCCTATATTTGTATGAATTCCTTGTATTTTTTATACTTAATTTTTTTCAAACTCTGTCAATCTACTTTTAAATGATCATTTTCTGAAGTTTTGCAATCCATGTTCTCTCCTTTCTTCCCACTCCTCCCCTCCTCCCTGAGACAGGAAGTAATATGATATAGGTGGCTTTATCCTACATATTTCCATGTTTGTCATGTTGTGAAAGAAGACACATATTGCTTAGAGAAAAATCTGAGGAGGAAATAAAGTTAAGAATGGTATCCTTCAATGTGTATTCCGATTCCATCAGTCCCTTCTTGGATGGTGGACAGCCATGAATCCCTTGGAGTTGTCCTGGATCCTTGCATTGTTGATAACAGTTTTACTTCACAGTTGATCATTTTACATTATTGCTATTATTCTATACAATGTTCTCCTGGTTCTGCTTTACCGTATGGATTCTTTAAATAGTTTGAATGTCAAATTTTTTAATAAGGCATGTTTCTCATGAAAATTTTCCCCCAAAGCACAGGGTCAGACACATAGTAAACATGTAATTATTGTTGGTTCTTCATTTTCAAAGAGGACCAATGATATCATGGTACGATATCTTGACATGATGGTGAATCGGACTCAAGTGAGACAGAGTTGTACAAAGTCATCTGTCTCCTTCTCCCAGAATTGGTGAAGTCCACTGGCAAGAAAAAAGTCAAGATGACCAGTGATGGCTCACGATGTAGTGGGTGACCTTGGTGTTTTCAACATTCGACCAAGCTCTAGGCACTCTACAATGCCTACTTTAGCTGCCTTCATGGCTGCTGGAACAAATTGTTCTCATCTGCTCTTTCCGTCAGGGGAAATCGTCACATACTTGGGATGGACATCCCTTTAATTCACTGATGAATTTGAGGCCTGTTGGTTAAACTTAACCTGTTTTAGCCCCCTTTTGAGATGGTTTTAGTAGGATATGGCTGCTTGACATGCTGCAACTTCTTGGAGCCACAGATGAGAGACATGTAAAATAAAGGCTTATTGAATAGAATATTTTGTTTTATTTTGGTTATGTTTTTTTTCTATGCAAACTTTAAAAAAATTACAAATCTCATTATCTTCAATTATTTCTTCTGTTTAACAGACAGTTTTCTTCTCTATAAAAAGCGATAAAAATATTTTTTCTTTGTTTAAAAATTTTGTGTTTGGATCATGCATTAAAACTTCTAATAGAATATGGAATTATATATGGATCTTGAGTATAATTTATTTCTCTTTCTGAATTCCCTATGCTGTTCCATTGTTCTATTTTTATTTTTTTTTTAGTACCAGATAGCTCTGATTGTTGCATGATAGTAGTATATTTTGAAGAGTATACTTCCTTCTCTGGAGAAGGAAATGGCAAACTGTTTTTGTACCTTTGCCAAGAAAACTCCATGGACAGTTGGTTGGTTCATGGGGTCATAAAGAATTGGACTCAACTGAATAACAACAAAAATATTTTGAAATCTGTCAACATAAATTTCCCGTCTCCATCCCCCTCCCCACGTATTTTTCCCTGATAGTCTTGCTTCTATTTTTTTCTTATACATTTTCATAATTTATTTGTTTCCTCCCTTATTATCTAAGGTAAACAGAACTTCCCTCACAGTACGCCATCTGTTTGACATTCTTCCCCGCCCCCCACTTCCAATTTTCTCACAACACACACAAGTATGCCAGTAATCTTGACAAACCTCTTTCTTAAGAACTAATGTAATCATGAAATTGAAAGGAGGGTAGTAACGTACAATTATTCAAAATGTTTTAAATCAGTTTTTACTAGTTTATATTGCACTTTATTTTTGTGAATGGCATTTTGTTTCTTGGTGCCTAGTATTCCTATTAATTACACTGCTAGTTTCTCCATGATATAATTAATTATCTAGTATTTTTACAGGGCAAATGTAGAATATCAGAACTACTTCTGAGTTTAATTACTTTTTGTAACCAAGCAGGGATTTTTCTATGGGAAAATACATTTTGATTATCAAACAACACATTATCAAACCTGTTTTGTCCTCCAATCTCATTTGTAGATCTGGGAACTTCTTATATTACCGAAGAACATGCGTACTATATGTTCTAATGGGGGAAGAGGACAAGTTTTATAAATTCAAAGATTATACTTCAGTTTCATTTTCCATTCCTGAAGGCTAATTGCTTCAATACCCTGACCCAAGATGTTAGACTATGAAACCATGTTTACTGAGTATTTTTGCTTGATATGAAATACAAGATTTAAAAAAAATGCAGTGATAGTCATGGAAAACATAAATAGTTTAACTGTAAACAATGCAACTATTTTTCCCTTTAAAAAATACCTTTGATAAAAAACTTGCTGGAAAAAAATGAATTTGTTCATTATTATTCTCGTACTGTCATGAATAAGACAGATATATATATTATTATGATCAAAGTATATAATTAATTAGCGTGACCAATATATGATATCTATTTTAATTAACAAAAATACTCTAATGGTGATACTAGATGGCATCAAATCATGACACCACAATTTGAGATAAAAAAAATTAAAAATGATACAGTGGAAAAACCCCTCATGAATATAAGTAGACTGAAATGTGTTATCAGAGAGAGTGAGGCAGCTGACTTTGTACAACTCTGCCTCACTTAAGTCCAATTCACCAGTAAGTCAATAATAATATTATTATATTTTGAAAAGTCAATCAATCATTTAATAAATATTTACTAAGTACCTATTATGTACCAGGCACTGGGCTTAGCACTAGGGATAAAAAAAAAAAAGTCAAAAATCAATCAACCCCTACCTTTATTGAGTTTACATTCTAAACTGGGGAGATGATATGCAAACAAATATGGACAAAGAAAATCATATACACCATAAATAGGAAATAATGAACATAAGGAAGGCACTGATGTTAAGGAATGAGGAAGACTTCCTGTAGAAAATAGGATTTTAGTTGGGACTTTAAGGAAGTCAAGTCACGGAGGTCAACAGAGCTGAGAATGGAGAGTAGTTTCAGGCATGAGGGACAACCAGAGAAAATGTCTGAAGGTGAGAGATGGAGTATGCATCTTGTTCATGAAAGAACCAGGAGGTCAGTGTCACCAGGTCAAAGAGTCCTCCATGTTAGTATAAGAGGACAGAGAAAATAGGAAGGTGCTAGAAATTATTAAAGGGCTTTGAATGCCAAACAAAGCACTTTGTATTTGCTCCTGGAAACAATAGGAAGCCCCTAAAATTTATTGAGTAAGCGAGGTGATATGATTGGACCTGTGTTTTAGGAAAATCACTGCAATGGCTGAATGGAGAATGGAATACAGTGAGAAGAGACTTGAGATGAACAGACCCAAAAGAAAGCTACTGCAGTAATCCAGGCATAAGGTGATGAAAACCTACCCAGATGGTCATATCAAAGGAGAGAAGGGATTATTCAAGAGAGATGCTGCAAAACTGAAATTAGCAGCCCTTGGCCACAGATTGGATATATAGGGGAGGGTGAGAAATAGTGGGGAGTCCAGGGGAGTCCAGGAGTCTAGGTTGTGCACCTGAGGGCTTGAGAGGATGTTGTTGCTTTCTAGAGTGATAGGGAAGGTAGGAGAAGGGGAGGGTTTTGTGGGAAACATAATGAGTTCTATTTTGGATATATTGAACTTAAGATATCTATTGGACATCTAGTTGGAGATATCTCAAAGGCAGTAGGTGATGTGAGCTGAGAGATCACCAGAAAGCCTAGGGCAGGAAAGGTAGGTTTGAGAATCAGCATAAAAATAGTAATTAAATCCACAGAAGCTGATAGAGGGAGTAAAGAAGAGAACCCAGGATAGAACCTGAATATCTATTGTTACAGGGTATGTTCTGGAGGAGGGTTCCCTAAAGGAGACAGAGAAGGAGTGGGAAGAGAGGTAGGAGTTGAACAAGGAAAAAAAGTGGTTTCTTAGAAACCTAAAAGGAGGGAGTGATCAAAGGCTGCAGAGAGGTCAAGGAGAATAAGGAAGTATTGTAAAAGCCATCATCAAAGTTGTTGTAAATACTGGAAAAGAGCCTTGGCTGATTATGTAATAAAAATTAAAGTAAAATATAATACCTTTGAGAGCAGAGATTGTTTCATTCTTCAAACTTGTATTCCTAGTAACAAATGATTAATAAATCAAGCAGGAAGAGATGTGTGATTTATATATGAAGTACATATTGGAAGTAAGATTACTGGAGAGAGTTTGTTTTAGACACATCTGTTCTTTAAGAAAGGGAATCTGAAGATTGTTATTTGGTTATAGCCTCTGGCTTTGACATTTAGACATTTTCAGTTCCTCAAATAATTCTTCTTACTTTTGCTGGAAAATACGAATGTGTTAATGGTATTTCTTCTCACCTAGTTCTTAATAATTGTCTATCACGTGACCTCACATCATAGTTCAGACTTAGAGGAATGTGGAGAACTACCAAAGATTTCAATATTTTCACCACACAAAATAGCAAGAGGAAATATCAAGCAAAATGATTCTGTAGCATGAGTGGCATGAAAAGCAAGATCTTCCCAAGAGCATTTATAGATAAAACCAAAAGGACAACAACACATAGATGAGAAAAGGAACAGATGTAATCATCAGCACTTATACTGCAATCTATTCTCTACGTTAAAGACAGGAACCCATTTGGACTTAGTACTTCAGAATCCTCTCTGCTTGTTCATGCAGAAATCTATGATGGAGATCACACCATTCTGAAAACACTTAGAGATTTATTTCCAAGTTATCTCAAGAAGAGAGAGATACCAAATGGCTGGGAAAATATGATGGATAGTATTCTTATCAAGGAAGATGATTGAGAGGATATCTGGGACTACCAATGCACATGCCTACTTTCTCATTTTTGTAAAATATTTATCATAATGACCTGTACAAATAATGAGTACATTCTTCATGAAAATATGAAAGGAGAACAGGCAGTCTTCTTGTTGGTTGGTTGATAAATTTCATTTTGATGCCACTTATAGGCACCAACAATCACATAACTAACCACTCCAGAAAACACAGTTTCTGAAAAAAGTTAGGCAAAAAGACTGATTAGACTGAGAATATATGAAAATTTATCTTTAGTAGTTTATCTTTTATTAAAATAATAATAATGATAGCTAACATTTATAAACATCTTACTCTAAGCCAAACACTGTACTAAGTTCTTTTACAAATATTATATTTTTCTATCCTCACAACACCTTGTAGGTGCTATTATTATCTCCGTTTTACGGGTAAGGAAACTGAGCTAAACAGTTTAAGTGACCTGTCCAGGATCACACAACTAGTAAGTTTTTGAGGCTAGATTTAAATTCAGGTCTTTCTGACTCCAGGTTCATAATTCTGTCCACTGAAAGAAGGGAAGAATGCATGTTTTAACTTTAATCATTGATAACCGGTGTGGCCCTTGTATTTAATCTGAATTAAATAGACTTTTACAGACACACACAGAGCCACAGAAACATCATCTGTCACTGAATAGATTATATATTATCACTGGAAGACGAGGCTAATGCTTATGTTGCATTCTCTTTTACTCTATTTAATTATATTTCTGAGGATATTATTTAACCCATAGTCAGTTGGTATAACTATAAACCATGTGAATCTTTTATATTGTGGGTAAGAGAATTATTAAGCAAAGGAGGTTATTTTATTTATTTATTTCATAAAAGGTAAAATAGACAATCTCGATCACATAAAATTAAAAAGCTTTTCCATGAACAAAATCTATGCAGAAGGGAAAAATAATTCTGTGGAAAAAAAATTATCCTCTTTTCCCTTTCTTTCATCCAAGAAGTGGAGGTCTATAGGTATGTTAGGTATGCTCCTAGAAACAGTTGTTTGAAAGATTGGCTTTCCTTGAATGTTTTTTTCTTTGTAACAATGGTTGGGTCTGGGTAGGGAAATTATTTTTGGAAATGACTTTTATAAAAACAAAAAGCATTACTAAAATTCAAAACAGAAAACAAAATACATAAGGATAAATTTCTGCTGTGTGTACATGTGTGTATGAATGATAACTAATTTTTAAAGCCTGGAAAAAATAAATTTGGCACATTCATTAATTGTTTTTCTGTTTATACATCAATTCCCTAAATTAACAGATAAAAAAGTCTTTTTTTTTGTTTTGTTTATGACTATTAGAAAATGAAAGTATGCTTTGATTTTCAGAAGTGTTGTTTGATTTTCACATTGCACTAACAGGATTCCATCAATCAATAGTTGACCTACTATGTAAGACTTTGCAGAACAATAATTGGAGGACACAAAAAGGTTTAGACCTAATTCCTACCCTTGCATTGTTTGTAAACTTAAAAAAATTTTTTAATTAATTTTTTTCAATAAACAAAAATCTTTTTCTTTCCCTTTCATTTACCATGCTTCTCCCCCCACCCACCCACACACACATTAAGAAAGCTCTTGTAATATAGTCAAGCAAAACAAATTTATGAAATGTCTATGTTAAAAAACAAACATGTCTTATTCTATACCCTGACTCCATCAGGAGATGAGTAGCATGCTGCATCAAAGACCTTTGCAATAGAGGTTAGTCATTGCATCGATTAGAACCAAATTCTTCAAAGTTGTTTGTCTTTATGATGTAATTGTATAACATTTGTACTCTAATAGAGGAGATGCCACAAATCCAAATCACTACAATTCACAATTGGAGTTGATAACCATCAGATGAATTTTTAAGATTGAAAAAAAAGGAATAAGTCTTTGTTTAATGTTATTGGGACTGGATTTGGGAGGAGAGGGTAAGAGAGAATGAAGAGAACTTTGTATGAGTAACTTTTCTGAAACATAAAGAGTTGAGGTGAATCTAAAAGATAGTAAGTAGATGCATTTGTCTGGAACTCAGAGCTCTTTTTAGAGAAAAGTAGGACAAAAAGATGGGAGATTTAGGCTGAGGTATTGAATGCTTGGTCAAGGTATCTGGAACATATCTTCTAGGCAATGAGGGAACCTATTAATGTGCTGACAATGTTTAAAAGAGACTAGAGTAGAAATGTGGAGGCTCAGAAGAAGAATACATAGGAAGCTTGTGTAGAATTAGTACAATAAAATTAGAAGTGAATTGTCATGAGAGCCTCCACTAATATGATTGCTTTGAAAACAGAAAGGAAAGGAGATGAGGTATATGAGGAGTAGGGACATATGTATCTGGTCCATGAAGCATGTTCAGTCTTCTCTGCCATTTGCATATCTTGCTTGGTTGTTGTCCTTGGTACTAGAAGAGTACCAAAGTGACACCACTGTATTGGTGTCAATGTATACAGTGTGTCTGACTGTGGTTGATTAGAACAATATGAGCTCAGAAGGCTCTATAACAGATCAATACAAGTAGCCCATATGAACATTTGGGATGGAGATGTCTCTAAATTTGGGCGTCTCATGTTTCTTTTGAGCTAGTGAAATCTTGCTCATAGAAAGAACACAGCACTTTCTTTAACGTGGGTACACCATGCTGGATGATTCTGTACCATTGTCTGCCACGTCTCACAATTGATACTAAAGTTCTTTTTTTTTTTTTTAGTTTTTATTTAGAATATTTTTTCCAAGGTTACATGATTCATGATCTCCCCCACCCCTGCTCTCTCCCCCCTAAAAGCTGACAAGCAGTTCCATTATTGTTCAAAACCTATTTCCATGTTATTCATATTTGCAGTAAAGTGATCCTTTAACATCAAAACCCTCACCACTGGACTTCAGTGATTCTAGAACTGAGTCTGATGACTTTGTGCAGCTGCCTCACTGAAATCCTATTCATGCATAAGTCAAGACATCACCCTGTGATGCAATTAAGCGGAAAATGAAGGACAAATAACTATTTGCCAGGCCCTAGAAAGACATACATACATATATATATATACACATACAACATATATGATTGGGTATATATTATGTATATATGCATTATACATATTACCTAGGTATATGAAAACAGTAATATCAATGTATATTTATATCTACAAAATACTTTCCTTTTATTTTTTACTTTTACTTATAAAAATGAATTTGCGATATCTTTTGTTTTTATGTCACTTTTATTTTCAAATCTCTCTCCCCCCAAGAGTCATCCCTTTGTAAAAGAATGAAAAAGAGAGAAACATAAAGAGCAGCAAAACCAACCAACATATTGATTAATTCTTACAGAGGAGTCACTGTTCTTCACCCATAGTCCCCCACTTCTTCAAAGAAGGGAAGGAAGTACATTTTCTCCTTTCTTCATGAAGGGTTTTCCTATTATTATTTAATCCAACTGCTAATTGCTTAAGTCAAAATTCATTTGACTTTTTTGAAGTTCAGAGGATTGATTAGGAAATAGTGGCTTAGATATCTTTGGCCCAAATTGCCCATGCAACTTTTCACTCACTGCACTTGTAACTGAGGGACCTTTACTTTTTCTGCTGGAACTTCAGTTCGCAATCAGAGTCTTCCTTTGTGAAAGTCAAGAGTTTATAGTGATCTTGAGAAGCAACTTGACACGAGCAACCAACACTGAATTTAGAACTGAAAGCCTTGGTGCTGCATACCCGTCCCCTACTTACTAGCTGTGTGCTGTTAGGCAAGTCATTTAATTCTTTTGAGTCTTAGTTTCCTCTTTGGTAAAATAGAAATCACAAGACTTACTTTATCTGTCTCACAGGGTTATGAGCAATAAATGAGATGATGTACATGGAAAGCACTTCGTTAGCTGAAAAGTTCTTTGTGCAATGTTTTACTCTGGTTTTAATCTATGGGAGTCAGACTGGCAACATTTTCCCCAACCCAGAGTTCTAGGGATACCCCCTAAAGGATTGGGGTGGTTTTCTCTAATGCTTTCAGCTCAAGCCTCCATTTCGGTGTATTTACCTAATAGCTAACTGCCAGTGACAAGGAACCCAGTTCCATTTAACCTATTAATAATACTTAGCTATTAAGAATGCTCACTTTAAACCTATAGCAAGAACAAGAAGTACAAATAGGTCCCTCTGACACCTCAAGGGTCACACTCTTCTCTATCCCACCTTAATCTCTGGACAGATTTGTTTTAGACTTAATTCTAATTCTAAATAGTATTGGTTTGGGACAAGTAGGAGGTTTAGTAGATAGTTAGCCCTGGAGACAGGATGTGCTGGGTTCAAAACAAGCCTCAGACATTTCCTTAGTTGTGTTTTCTTGGGCAACTCACAACTCCAATTGCCTCACATTTAACACTTTTCTGCCTTGAAACCAGTACTTAGTCAGTTTTAAGACAAAAGGTAAGGATTTTAAAAAATTAAATAGCTTTGGGCTCATTAAAGTCATATCCAAATGGAGCTTTCCTGCTGAACTGGGTTCTGTAGGCTGATCCTCATTGCTAGGCACCTCAGTATTGGGCTGGCAAACTGAGAAACCCAACATGTCTTTGTGATGTCTTTTGTTTTTATATCACTTTCATTTTCGAATATCTCTCCCCAGAACATCATCCCATAGTGACAGAATATTAAAAAATAAAAGTGAGAAAGATTAAATTCTAGGACCTCCACCTCCAATTTCTTTCAACAGAACTCTTAGGAAGAAGCAAGATCAAAGGAAGAGAGTCTGGCTCACAAATTCTTTTCAAATATAACCCAGTTTTGGCTACACAGCCAGTTGGAGATGCTCCATATTAGTATGTGGCTGGCAGACTAGAACCAGTTCCAGACAATCTGATTATGTTCCAAAATCTGCTCAAGGATTGCATCGGTCAAGAAAACAGTGCAAGCACCTAGGACTAGGCTTATTGATTGGTTCCCCAATATATATGTTGTTGTCATTTAGCCATTTAATTAATTTCTGACTCTCTGAGTCCTTTTTTTTTTTTTTTGGCAAAGGTTCTAGAATGGTTTGCCATTTCCTTCTCCATCTTGTTTTACAGATGACACAACTGAGGCAAATAGGGTTAAGAGACTTGTCCAGGGTTATATAGCTATTAAGTGTCTGAAACCAGATTTGAACTCAGGAAGATGAGTCTTCCTGACTTCAGGCCAATAACCGTCCAATGTACCACTTAGCTGCCCAATCAGCAATTCTACTTGGTTTCAACTCTGTGGAACATCATACCCTCTTGTCCCTGTAGCCCACTCCCCTGTCATTTTCAGCTTTCTTTCGTGTGTTACCTTTCCTCATTAGATTATAAAGTCCTTGAGGGCAGTGACTGTCTTGTCTTTCTTATTTGTATCTCAGCATATAGTGCAGTGACTGGAACATAGTAGGTGCTTAATAAATGTTTATTTAAAATTTTTTTATACATAAATTATATCTTTCACATTTCTATTTATTATTTCTCTGGATTTGGACATTTGCCAGTTATTCTTCAAACATTCTTCAAATATTAATTCTGTCATTGATAAATGTTTATTGAATTGAATTTGAATGTTAACTCATTTGACAATTCATTTAATCTCTATGGACCTCTGTTGCCTCATCTCTAGAATGAGACCTTTTGGTTAGCTCTCAGCACTGTTTCAGCCTTAAACTTCTATGGCCCATCCTTGCCTAGAAGGGGAGAAAAACAGAACCTTTGTCTCTTATACACTATTTTGACATTCGAGCCTTTAATTCAATTGTATTTGGAAAATAACTATTTCCTTTCTATACATAGTCAAAGGTGAGCAATCTTTACATAAATAGTTTATGACTTTTGATGAGACTGTCTTCCTTTAATTCCTTGATATTTTTAATTATTAAAAAACAAACAAAAACAAGGAGAATCTAGGTGACTCAGTAAATTGAGAGCCAGTCCTAGCGACAGTGAGGTCTTGGGTTCAAATATAATCTCAGACATTTCCTACTTGTGTGACTCTGGACAAGTCACTTAACCCCCATTGCCTAGCCCTTACTGCTATCCCTTCTTGGAACCAATGCCCAGTATTGATTCTAAGACAGAAGGTAAGGGTTTGTTTTCTTTTTAAACAAAACAAAACAAAACAAAAACAAATAAACCTCACCAACAACGCAGCCTACCTAAGTTAGTAGAACTTTAAAAAAATGAACAAGACGAATCTGTTTTTCATAGTCTCTTATTGCTTTGTCTTTCCTAATACAGTTAAGTGGAGCTTTCCTGTCCTAGTTTTGACCATTCATTAAAGTGATTTCTTCTGTCTCATTTTCACTGTCAGAAAATGAAGATCCCTCTTTCGGTGTAGTGGTTTATTTAGGAAAGGGGAGTTCCTTTTAACCTAGTAATGGTGTGTGGAATCCCCAGGGATGGCTAGTGACAAAAGAGATTATTATACCAAAGTGACACCCTTTAAACCACAGCTAGTCTATCATCTGAGTCATAGTCATCAACCCAGTTGGACTACACTCACAAAAAAAGGAAAGGAAAATTTTTCACAAAAGTACTAGCTAAGTAATTCAGTTCCATTTCAATGGGATTCAATCTCTGAGATTATTCTGAAAGCAAAAATCCCAAAGAGATCATCTAGTTGACACAGATGCATAGTATTCTGTCACTCACTAATAATTTGGAAATATTTGTCATATATACCCACAACAATTACTCTTTAAACTGATTTAAATCCTAACTTTTTATATTTTAAAGTGATTGTAGGGAACATTCTAACTTTAGAATATGCTGCTTATTTAATATTTACCTATACTGGACACTTGAAATGGACAAGGGGACTTTTTCAGCTAACTAAAGTCTTGCATTGCAACTTTTATTAGCCATATATATCTCATGTAGTTTTTTATAAAGACCTTTTTAAAAAAATAAGTCATATAGATAAAGAAGAGGACTTCAGATCATTGCTATTTATCTTAGCTACTGAATAGTTTCACCATGTGATCACCTTGTATTTTTATAACCTGCAAATTAAAACTGTTCAGTCAAATTAAAACATCCTCTTCCCCCTTTATATTCATTTTAATAAAGCTATATAATTTTGTCTGCTTATTCAAATGAGCCCCACTCTGTCAGCTCTCACAAAATTGACCACAAGCAGGCTATTGGTATAAAGTCGTCTCTTCTCTCCTTTCACCCTACTCTGCTCCTCCCAACCCGCCTAATCTCTGTCTGTTCTTTGCCACAAACTCCATCTTTAACTTTCCTTTCAAGACCAACACTTTTTTCCCCCACAACCTTGTAATTCCTGAGATGCAAGCAGCTGAGGGAATTTGCAAGGTGTTCTCCATGGTGAAAACCAGGCCTTCTTTTTTTCCTTTTCCTTTCACTGTACATTGATGCCTTTCTGCTAAATTCCTGTAGCATTTCAGAGAATTACAGAATCTCAGAACTGGAAGGTACCTCAGAGGCCCAACTAGCACTTTAAAAGTCATCCTCTCCAAAAGATTCTTATAAGTCATCCACTTTCACTTAAAAATCTCCAGTGCTGGGTCTACTACTTCCTGACACAGCCAATTTGACTTTTGGGTAGCTCTAAATGTTAGGAAGTTTTCCCTTGTTCCAGAGCTACAACTACCACACTGCAACTTCTTCTACTTATTATTCACAGGACAGAAGTCTAGGGCCAAGCAGAATAAGTAGAATTCCTGTTTTTCACAATAGCCTTTTAAATACTTAAAGATAACTATCATGTTGTCCCCTTCCCTCCCCTCCTCTCTCCTCCTCTCCCCTCCTCTCCCCTCCTGTCTTCTCCATTCCTCTCTCCTCTCCTCTCCTCTCCTCTCCTCTCCTCTCTTCTCCTCTCTTCTCCTCTC
>NC_058133.1:396289233-396305278 GCF_016433145.1 Gracilinanus agilis | reverse complement strand
CTCCTCTCCTCTCCTCTCCTCTCTTCTCCATTCCCCTCTCCTCTCCTCTTCCCTTCTCTCCCCTCCTTTTCTCTCTTCTCCTGTTCGCTCCTCCCCTCCTGTCTTGTCCTTTCCTTTCCTCTTCATCAAACATCACTAGAAACAGTCCCCTCCTCTCACCTTCTCACCACTCTCTTCTTTATTTCTCTTTTTTTCTCTATGCCAAACATCCCTAGTTATGTCAATTGATTTTCAAACAGCTTAGTCTTGAGATATACCATCATCCTGATTGCCCGTTTTTTTTAAACCCTAAACTTCTGTGTATTGGCTCCTAGGTAAAAGAGTTTTAAGGGTGGGCAATGGGGGTCAAGTGACTTGCCCAGGGTCACACAGCTGGGAAGTGCCTGAGGCTGGATTTGAACCCAGGACCTCCAGTCTCTAGATCTGGCTCTCAATTCACTGAGCTGCCCAGCTGCCCCCCATGGTTGCCCTTTTCTGAATGCTTTTTGGTTGTTGTTTTTTTTTTTTGTTGCTTTTTTTTTGCCCTTCCTAAAACTTGGCACCTGAAATCAAATATGTCATTCCATGTGTAATCCAACCAAGGAAGAATCCAAGAATTATCACCTCCTTTGTAAAAACACTATAGTCCTCTTTTCTATTCCTTCTTAAAAATTCTTACCTTCCATCTTTGAAACAATACTAAGTATTGGTTCCAAAGTAGAAGAGTGGTAAGAGCTAGGTAATTGGGGTTAAGTGATTTGCCCAGGGTCACAAAGCTAAGAAGTGTCTGAGGCCAGATTTGAACCGAAGACCTCCACTTTCTAGGCCTGGCTCTCTAGACACCCTCTACAGTATTTTTAAATGTAACCCGCAAATTAAAAAGCTCATGAGATTTTTGACTATCTTGCCTCACTTAATTAATTTTGGGTTTATAGTTTATAGTTTACTAAAAATGCTCAATTTTTTTCCCATTTGGACTGCTATCTATCTATATTTTCCACTTGCACTGGGGCACTGCAAGAGAGAGGGGGAGTTACCTTGCTATTTAGTTGGTAAAGAGAAACTCCTGGTGAATGCAGGACTGCCAGTTCAGAACTTTTCTTTATCTTATAGATTTAGAGAAGTGCCTGCAGACGCTGCAAGGTAAAATTATCATCCAGTGGCACAGCACTGGTCTACGTCAGAGGAAAGGTTTTAGCACAGGTCTTTCTGACTGAAAGACTCTTTAAATGTTCTGGAGAGCCGGGTAAGTGTCTACAGCATTCCCCTGATCTACTCATCTGGTAACCCTGTTATGAAGTTAGTCTGGCATGACCTGTTCTTGATGAAGCCATGCTGGTTCTTAATAAATACTGCTTCCCTTTATAAATATTCATCAATTCTTCCTTTAAGAAAACATTCTAGAATTTTGCCAGGAACCAAACTCAAATCAACAGTTTACAGATTCCCTTTGGTCTGTTTTTTTTTTATTATTTTAAAATAAGATATTATTTGGCTCTCTTCAATCCTATAGCCCTTTTCTATATCTCCATGATATTTCAGAGGTCATTGGTAGTGATTTGGCAACAGCATCTGCTATGTATAAGATCATAGTTCTAGAATTGGAAAGGACCCAGAAGCCACCTATTTTATTTTCCTTTCTTTTTCTTTTTTAAGGATGGGCCACCAAGACTTTTTTTAAAAAATTTTTTTATTAGCAAATGCTTTTAAAAAAATTAATCTGGGTAGCAGCTTGGTGGACAAAAGATGGGAGGCCTTGGGTTCAAATCTGACCTTAGACACTTCCTAGCTGTATGACTCTGGACGTCACTTAATCCCCATTGCCTAGCCCTTACCACTCTTCTGCCTACTGATTCTAAGATGGAAGGTAAATGTTTAAAAAAAATTAATCTGTCGCTCTGAGGTCATCTGGTTTAAGACTTATTTTACAAGTAAAGAAACTGAGGTCAGGGAAAGCTAATGCCTACATCCCAGTCACAAAGAAATTAAGCATTAGAAATGGAAGCTGAACTTGGGTTCTCTTACTCCAGAGCCAGTGGTTTTTCCACTGTCCAGACGTGAGATGGCTGGGAAATAGTTACTTTATCTCTAAAGATGATTAAAGCCAAAGCAGTGATTATAGAAATAGTTGATAACACATTATCTATACCAGTCATTTGGCCCATAGCATATGCTGCCTATGTCTCCTAAATTGAATTATACATTTCTTAGAGGCAGAAACCATTAGCTTATGAATTTTCATATGTCCCTAGCTAAGCACAGTGTTCTACCCAAAGTAATTATGTTTCATCTGAATAGATTCAATAAATATTTGTGCTGATGATGAATTTTTAGGAAAACTTTTCAAAAAAAGGGGTTTAAACTAGATGGCCTCTGACACAGGTTGATTTAAAAAAGAAACTTGTTACTTAAAAAGAGCTGGAAGAGTTGAAAATCTTTAGCCTTGAGAAAATTAGATGAATGTGTTTGGGGGATGCTATGAGAGCTGTTTTCTTGTGTTTGAAGGACCGTCACGTAGATGATAATAGAGGTTACTTTTCTGGAATGTCTTGAAGACAATCTTATCCAGGGAGATGGAGTAGTTGGCCTATCCAAGTGCCCTCCACATACTCTAATTCCAAAAGGACATTTTGTTTCCTATGTGTCTCCCTAGAATGCTAACTTGTTCTTCTTGGCCACAGAAGGCAGAACTAGATACAATGGGAAGAAGAGGCAAAGAAACAGATGTAGGCTCGATAAGTGGTAAAAAAACAAACAAACAACAAATCCAAAACAACCAACTTCCTAACTATTTGAACCATCACAAAGTAGAAAAAAAAATGTAATTTTGTATTATTGCATGTTTGTTGTTCTTGTTTAGCCGAGTCTAACTCTAGCTGCCCCATTGTTTGTTTATCTGTGTCGAAGAAGACAAGACTGTATTTTACCCAAATTCTGTACCTCTCTCAGCTTCTAAAAAGGATTCTTCACATAGTAGGCACTTAATAAATGTTGCTCAAATTGAACTGAATAATTTAATTCTGGAAATACGAGTTCAAATCTGGTCAGGGAGGGGCTACCAGGAGGCTGGTGAACCTGACAACCTGTGTTGCCAGCACTGTGTAGTCAGGTTACCAAAGCTGAGTGTATGACTAATGAGGGAACAGATAGGGGTAGAGGAGGAACCCCCCAACAAGCAAACAACTGGGTAGTTCCAGGTTGAGTTTGCTCAAGGGGTAGTCATCACGGCTGATCCCTCCGCTTTAGAAAAGCCACCTCTAGCTTTCCTACCACCAAGGAGTAGTCCAATAGTGACCCTTGATAACAAGACAGTGTTTGCCTAAGGGATTGTAGTCACAATGGGGGAGTATGAATCTGATGAAATATTATATAATGCATACCTTTCAACTTAATCACCTTGGGAAATGAAGAGTTTCCTACAAAGTAATAACAAATGAAACCCTGAAGATCCGGTTAAAATACCCATTTTGTGAAGGATGCTAATGATTCAATTTTTGGTTAAGTTTCCCAAGAAATCAGGTTACTCGCCTTTCCTATCCCATTGGAGGCTGCTGTGGGAGAAAGACAGGGAAGGTATTAAGACAAAAAGGAGGACAATTTTTGAGGCCTGAGCTATTCAAAGCAATGATGTAAAAATAAGAAAAACTTTATTTCAAACAGTTTTGTTAAATGTATGACAATAAAGCTGTTTTGACTGTTGTAAACATATCTTAATTTCACACCTGTGCTGATGTATAAATTAGACATATAGTATGAGAATGATTGATTTCTACTAAAAGGAGGACTTCTTCCAGTATAGGATGGCCTGAGGTAAACACTTTTCTTGTTCTTCTTTAGACAACACAAGTACAGAGTTGTTAAACTGTAGTAAGACCTATTCAGGTTAGACATAAGAAGGAATTTCCCAACTGTTGTTCTAGATCAGTGGTTCCCAAAGTGGGCACCACCGCCCCCTGGTGGGCGCTGCAGTGATCCAGGGAGGCAGTGATGGCCACAGGTGCATTTTTCTTTCCTATTAATTGCTATTAAAATAAAAAAAAATTAATTTCCAGGGGCACTAAGTATTATTTTTTTCTGGAAAGGGGGTGGTAGGCCAAAAAAGTTTGGGAACTACTGATCTAGAATATATATTATCAATGGAAGTCCTAGAATTTTATAGGATGCTACACCTAGAGGGGACCTCAGAGTTTCTCTAGTTCAGTTCCCACATTTGAATTGCTGCTCATTTGTGTGTGACTCTTCATGACCCCATAGACCAGGGGGTTTTCTTGGCAAAGATACTGGAGCAGTTTGCCATTTTCTTTTCCAGTGGATTAAGACAAATAGAGGTTAAATGACTTGCCCTGGGTCACACAGTTCCTGAGGCTGGATTTAAACTCGGGTATTCTTGATTCCAAGTCTGATGCTTTAACCACTGAGACACATACTTGCCTAATTTTATATATGAAAAAACTGAGACTCAAGAAAATTAAATGACTTGCCCAAGACCACACAGTGGACCAATTTAAATGTTGACCCCTCTGAACATACTTACTCAAACAATCAAGTTGCTACTTTTCTGGGATGTCTTGAAGACAATCTTATCCAAGGAGATGGAGTAGTTGACCTATCCAAGTGCCCTCCACATACTCTAATTCCGAAAGGATGTTTTGTTTCATATGTGTCTCCTTAATGTACTGATTATCACTCAATAAAACAATTATTTTAGAGGAGCATATTTACAGCTGGTGTTAAAAACAAGGTGGGAGGTTTGCCTGCTTCATTACTCAATGACAAGAGTGCCTGGACACACTCTTAGTTAAAGAGGATGTCTGGTGCAAGTCAGAAAAACTCTTTGGGATTACAGAACCCCTCTCTGGCAGTCTCTGGCTCTGAATTCTTACAATTTGCTGAGTTAGCTTTTTTATGAACATTATTTTTGTTAGTCTGGATTGAATGATGTTAGATTCAATCATTTGCTTGGGTAGATGGATTGCCTTATTTTAGAAGCCTTAAAAATGAACTTTTAGAAATGATTTTTTGAACTTTTATTAAGGATCATTTGAAAATGGCAAAGGACAAGGAATTGTGGGAAAACAGTTCTTCATATAGATAGGCATCTATCAATCAGTATTTCCAACATTTTACACTTTACATTAAGTATATTTTAATAAGAATAGCTTACCTTTTTATGGTTACATCATAGGGATCATGGGGATCATATGGAGCTGGATTTGGAGTCAGAAAGACCTGAGTTCAAATCTTGGTAATAGCTTTGTGACAACCAACATATAACTTCTTTTTTTTAACCCTTACCTTCTGTTTTATATTTGATAAGAAGTATGGATTCCAAGGTAGAAGAGCAGTAAGGGCTAGGTAATTAGGGTTTAGTGACTTGCTCTGGATCACACAGCTAGGAAATACCCAGGACGTTCCATCCCCAGGCCTAGCTTTCTATCAACTGAGTCACCTATTTGTTCCTTGGACATATAACTTAACTTCTATGTGTCTCAGTTAATTTGTTTACTAACTCATAGTTTTATTGAGAGACAAGTCATAAAATATGTCCATGCTCTAGGCAACTCTATAACAGAGAAATAATAGGTCTAGTCCTTACCACTATGGACCGGTTCTGATCTTTTAGGGTACTGAATGCTGACAGTTAAATTTCTATTTTGGTGGGGAAAAGATTTGGTATTCTCAATATACGTTTCTAGAAGATAAAACAGAGATGTAGTATTTAAAAAGAACTGCTAAAACTAGGGGAAGGCAAAGAGGTTTGAACTCGGCCTCAGGGAAAGACCGTAGGGTCTAGTGACCCCTCATCTAGAGAAGTAAATGCTGGACAGCTGGATAGAATGGATAGTGTGTCTAGCTTAGAGTAAGGAGAACCTGGGTTTAAATCTAAACTCAGACACTTCTTAGCTGTGTGACCCTGGCAAGTCTCTTTACTCTGTTTGCCTCAATTTCCTGATTTGTAAAATGAGCTGGAGAAGGAAATGGCAAACTACTCCAGTATCTTTGCCAAGAAAACCTCAATGGAAATATGAAAAGTCAGACTTGATTGAAATGACTGAACATTTCATTTTTATTTATTTTGTCAAACATTTCCCCATTATATTTTAATTTTTTAAAATTCATTTTTCTGTAATATTAAATGTCCCATGTTATCTCCCTTCTTCCCTTTACTACAGAAGATATCATTCAACAAAAATAGGAATAAAAAAATATATGGGTATGTATATGTTTCTGTAGCACATGGGAATTTTTCAGGAGGACCGTCTGACACCTTTGTCCTTGACTTTCTTCTTTTCTACTATAAATTGAGAGACTTGACCTAGATGTCCTCTAGGCTTTCTTTCCCTCTAGATCTATGATCTTGATCCATGATCTCTTCTATTATTACCCATGATTTATTGTTATCTACATTACCTACTTTTACCCTTCCCTTTGTTTCTGTTTTTTTTTTCTTAAAGTTTCCATTTTTTCATCTGGAAATTCCATCCTTTCACTATTCCCACTCTGCCGCTCTCACACCTTGACAAAGTAAATGGTATAAGTTTAAAGTTTCTCATAAGGAGCCATACGATCCTTAGAGGAAGTACAATCTGTGCACTATGAACCACACCAGTAATAGGTATGAGGACAAATAGGGCTTTGGCATAAGGGAGCTGCTTCTTCCTCATGCTCCATTCCTTTTGCTCTCCCAGACTCTCAGTTCATAGTCCTCTGAAGGCTTGCTTAATACCTATTTCCTGAAGGACTATATCTCATTGCATTATAGAATTAAAACTGGAAGGGATCTTGAAGCCACTGAGTCCAATCTTATTTTATGGATGAGGAAACAGTTGTAAAATGGTTTCATGATTTGCTCAGGGTCCCATAGTTATTGGAGTAGTAATTGTAATAGTAAAAGTAATATTGTAATTGTAATAGTAATTGTAATAGTAAAAGTAAAAAATAGTAAAAAAAAAATAGTAAAAGTAATAGTAGTTATTGGAGGTAATTTTTGAACCCTGGTCTTCTGGACTCCTAGCCTAGCCTCTACCCACTGTGCCACCTAGTTACATGGGTGACTAATACCATGGCTCTGCATATGAGTCCTTCCTTGAAGCTTTTACCTTCACTCTGGTCTTTTAGACTCCAAGCCCAGTACTCTCCCCACTGTGCCACCTACCTACATGGGTGACTCCTATCATTCTGAATATAGGTCTGTCCTTGGTGCTCCTCTCCTCACTCTGATATTCTGGACTCCAAGCCCAGCACTCTACCTACTGTGCCACCTAGCTACACTGGTGACTCCCATTGCCCTGAATCTAGATAGGTCTGTCCTTGGAACTACTACCTTTACCTCTACTGAACTTGCCCTAGACACAGATTCAGCTAGGGTACTCATCTCATTTAAAGAAAAAAATAACAACAACAAAAAAACTGCAGGTGAAGAGAACAACCAATCTCCCAGGTTGTTCCCCTAATTTGCTTCCTCTCTTTAGAGGCTATCAGAATGTTTATATGTATTCTTTTCCTCCTCCCAGGAGATGAACCTTCTGTTCCAGATGCAGAATATTTCAGCAGCCTTGCCCTCTCTCTGTATCCTTGTCTACAACCATAACAAACAGCTGTTGTTTAGGAGTCGCTGTTGACGTGTTACCCTTTATTCCTCCCTCTAGTCATGGGATAGGCATCTTCCAGATGATGGATTATCGTTATCTGGTTCACTGAGTGCTGCAGTTACCATAGAGGCCAGATTGGATCAGGTGTATTTCTTGGTCTGCATCAGCTCCAGCAACAATGTGCTTGCCTGAGCAATCATAAGGGTTGTTCTGTGCGTCACGTTGCTCTATGCTGTGGCATAAAGAAGCCACTCTTTTCCTGTGGGTAAAACCTAATCGCAGGATTGGTCTTAGATCTTTACAACATGTATATTTGATACGTTAATAGTGACAAAATACACTTCCACAATTGTCAATAAAGTGCCATTTGACATTAAAGTTGTTCTGGGAGGAGGATAACTCATTAACCTTCAAAAGAGGAGAAAGAAAAACGAGATATTTTTGTAGACCTAAATAGAAGCTGACATCACTGCCCACTGGCTCAGACTCTTGTATTACTGGAGACCCTGTCTAGCCCAATCCTCTGATCCTGAAATTGTATCTGTTACAGAAAATATGCCCTTTGGCTAATGTGGCAAACATGATTTCTGGTTGCTTTTAGCCCAGCAGAAGACGTTCCATACATTTCACTGAAGATTGTTTTAACCAGAATAATACGGCATTTTCTTTCCTGCTGTTTGTTTTGCATTCTAAGAGGAGAGGCTTCCGGGACTAGTTCTGTTATTTTACTTTGCCAAATGTTCTGAGCTAATGCTCTTCCAACAGCTAAGTAGCATGAAATAAGCTCATTATAGACCAACACTCTTAAGGCCTAAAAAAAACCCCCAAGGTAGGCTCATAGGAAGAATACTGGCTCTGTATTCAGAAGACCTAGGATCCCATGCCAGGTTTGAGGCTTCCTTCATGTGTGGCCTTTTACTAATCTCTTAAAACTCTCTAGATCATACTTTCTTCATTGATAAAATGAAGAGATTGTAGTGGATGGCCTTGATGGGGGAGAGAATCCCTTAGAATTCTAGATCTATGATCCTATGTAGATTTAGAGTTGGAAGTAACATCAGAGAGCATCTAACTCAACTTCTTCATTTTATAGATGTAGAATCTGAACCCCAGAGAGGAATAAGTAATTTGTCTATATCTTGTAGCTAATAAATGCCAGACCCTAGATTTGAACTCAAATTCTCTGACTCCAGAGCTAGCATCTTTTCCATTGCACCTGTAGACGGAGTTTAAAAGGAAATGGTGAGCAGACCCCTTTCCCAATAAATATCTTTGTCCTTTTCTTTGTATTCCCTTATGGCCTGTCAGTTACCATGGACATCTGTTGGAGGTGGGAGGATGGTTCTTTGAATATATGTAAAATAATGGGTTTGTTGAGGTGGAGAACAGCATCAATTGCTGACTTGTTTTCACTGATGGCTATCCTAGAGTGAGAGCAGAGGAGTAGTGATCTCTAACTGATTTAGAACTTTATTCTTGTAGATTTGTGTACTAGAAGGAATATTGGAATGGAGATAAAGCCTTAAGTTTGAATTCTCTTAAAATCTGTGTGCTGTAGGACCTCAGTTTCCTTAAAACAAAAGAGTTGAATTCAATTAGGAGTTCTAAACTTTTTTTCATATTCCTTTTGCCAGTGTGATGAAGCCAACTGACCTCTTGTCTGAATAGTATTTTTAAATACATCAAATAAAATATATAAGATTATAAAGGAAACTAATTATATTGAAATGTAGTTTATCATTTTTTTAATAGTTTACAGGCCCCAACTTAAAAATCCCTAGGGATGGAATGATCTTTACATCTTTGTTATTTTAAAATGGTAAAGAGTTAGGAGATACAGATGGGGCCTTAGTCAGTATAAATGTAGTCAATAAAATTTTTTCTGGTTAAGTATTCCAAAAATTCAATTTAATCTGTTGCTTTCTCAACTCTAGAATAAATGTACTTTCTTGAAATGAGGCAATAATATTTTTAAGATTTCAGGCCATAGGGAGGAGTAAAATTTTCTTCCTTCTAGTATTCTCTCTCCTCTCTAACTAAATTGTAACTTTGTAAATTGAGACAAAACTGGATATGGAGGCCATCTTCAGGAAGTTGGAAGGATAATGGAATTATAAATACAGAGCTGGAAGGGACCTTAGATAACATCTAATACAACTCTTTCATTTTATAGATAAGGAAACCGAGGCCCAGAGAGTCTGCATCAGACTTGGAGCTTTTAATTTGTATGAAAACCCACTGAGCTAATCTAACTCTGCTTAGCTCTAGTTAAATAGGTCTTTTTTAAAAAATTGATTATATCTTTACTTTATCTGGTATCTTAGTTACAGCCATATTCCTTAGAAAGAGATGACCACTAGAAGCGGTAAGTGCCAGGGTGATTTACAGAGATACCTGTGGTCATCTCTAACGTTCAAGAGATGAAGATTTAAATGGTGATGCTATCTCCTTTTACACAACATCTGGACTTGTACTGAGTGGGGAATGCCAGTCTTAACTAACAAAGGCAAAAGTTGACAAAATATTTCCTTTACAGGAAGTCACTAGCCACATACTCAGAAAGGTGGGTGGGAGCAGACATCTCTATATTAAGTTCAAGTTGGCTTATTTTAAGAAATTTTCTTGCACATCACTGTAGCTTTTGGAAGTCTGTCCTTGGGAAAGTTTAGAATCACATAAGTTAGCCTTTCTTGCTTTGTGAAATATTGCCCCAAACTAAACCATATTGCTTTACCTTGGACACGAATTGAACCAGAAATAAGGGCATTGAATGGCTTCTCCTGTTCATTAACAAGAAGAAATAATCGAGGCAGAGTAATCTTCCTGATTTAGGACAACATATGGGTGTCAGTTTCCTACATGACTTCTTAGGTCTTTCCAGCTCAAATTCTATGATTTTATGATCTAAGATTACTACTGGATTTAAATGAATAAGTTTAAATGGATTTTTAAGAATGCTTTTTTAGAATTCTGGGTAAATAAAAGCTTGTTTTAAGTTTATCCAGAAATACAGTTCTCTTTTTTACCCTTTCACATCTTAGAATAATTACTCATCTGTTGCATTATCTTTTTTATAACTTAAAAAAACACAGTATCTGATAAACAGACTTGTACGAAAATATTTATAGCTGCGCTTTTTGTAGTGGCAAAAAACTGGAAAATGAGGGGATGTCCTTCAATTGGGGAATGGCTGAACAAATTGTGGTATATGCGGGTGATGGAATACTATTGTGCTAAAAGGAATAATAAACTGGAGGAATTCCATGCAAATTGGAGAGACCTCCAGGAAGTGATGCAGAGCGAAAGGAGCAGAGCCAGAAGAACATTGTACACAGAGACTGATATACTATGGTAAAATCGAATGTAATGGGCTCCTGTACCAGCAGCACTGCAATGACACAAGACAACTCTGATGGATTTATGGTAAAGATGCTACCCACATTCAGAGGAAGGACTGCAGGAGAGGAAACATATAAGATAAACAATTGCTTGAATGCATGGGCTGAGGCGGACATGAATGGGAAATAGACCCTGAACAAGGACACGTGCTACAACCAGTGGAAATGTGCGTTGGCCATGGGTGGGGGGAAAGCAGGGGGGTGAAGGGGAAAGTAGGGGCATAAAGTATGTAAACAGGTTAAAAACAAATATTAATAAATGTCTAATAATAAAAAAAAACACAGTATCTGAGAGTCTTGAAAAATAGCATAGCTCAAGAAAAGTGTATGTAGAGAACAGAATAGATTGGTTGTTTTTCTTCCTCTTTCTCCCCACCACCCTAATTTGTGTTCAGTTGTTTCAGTCACATTTGACTCTTCATGACCCCATTTAGGGTTTTCTTGATGGAAGTATTGGAGTTGTTTGCCATTTCCTTCTCCAGTTCATTTTGCAGGTGAGGAAACAAAAGTAAATAGGGTGTAAGTGTCTGAGGCCAGATTTGAACTCATGAAGATGAGTCTTCCTGGTTCTGGACCTGGTACTCTATCTACTGCACCACCTAGCTGCCACCTTAGATGAATTCAAGATGGTACAAGTGACAATCAAGGAGACTAAGAGAGCAGGATACTGAAAGTAAGGCAATGATGGCTCCCCAAATCCTGGCAAACTTTTTGAGTATAGTATATATTTTTAAACTCTTACCTTTTGTCTTAGAATCAATTCTGTTTTTTTGGTTTCAAGGCAGAAGAGTGGTAAGTGCTGGGCAATGGGGGTTAAGTGATTTGTCCAGGGTCACACAGCTAGGAGGTGTGTGAGATCAGATTTGAACCCAGGATCTAGGGACTATCTTTCATCTTTTTTTTTTTTTTTTGAATTGTATTCTCAGTGATTAGCACGATTTGGGGCACATAGCAACCACAGTAAATGCTTGTCAACGAGCTGACTATCCCCTGAATCCTTGAGTCCTCATATCATTTTACCAGCTTTCTGTCTTATTTTTCTAGATGTCTGCTGCAAATTCTGATGCTGGATTAGGGCTAGTGCAGGTAGAGATCTTCTCATCTGTAACCAGTGACTCCTATAGCCAATGAATAACACAGATTCCACCTAAAGATGCTTCAGTACCAGTTGTACTGTGGATAGAGCCTTGGAGTTGGGAAGACTCATCTTCCCCATTTCAAGTCTATAATCAGGCACTTAGTAGCTGGATGACCCTGGGAAGTCACTTAACCTGTCTGCCTCAGTTTCCTCATCTGTAAAATGACCTGGAGAAAGAAATAGCAAACCAGTCCAGTATCTTTGCCAAGAAAACCCCAAATGGAGTCACGAAGCGTCACATGACTGAAATGCCTGAATAAGAGCAACTTCTCTTTACTTTAGAGGGTACTGGGATCCTGCATGGAGTTGGTCCTTCTCTAAACCTCACCCCTGGCCCAAGGAGATGTTCATGTGTAATGCAAAGCTGTAAAAAGACATTATTAACAGATTTGGAAAATTGAGACACAACTAAATACTGTGATTTCCCAAAAGTCTCAAAACTGATAAATAATTGTATCAGAAACTAAAGCTCAGGATCCTTGATCCTATTCATGCCCCCTTCCCACCATCCCTCTGTGGGTACCATGCATATTTTCCCAGGACTTCAGAGTGAAAAAGAAATAGGCTTATAGTAATTAGAACTGAAAGGGACTTTGGAGGTCATCCTGGCTGGTGAACTAAATATTGTTCTCATTTTATAGATGATACATCTGAGGCCCAGGAAGGTAAAATGCTTTGTCCAAAATCGAATGGAGAGTAAATAGCAGAGCCAGGATTTGAGCCTGGGTTCATTAGATTTTAGGTTACTAAGAGGAAGCTGGGTAGGTAGGAAAGAATGGTGGCTTTAAGGAAGATCAGAGGATGTGGGCTGGAAGTGGATGCTGATACTTAGCTGTTTGAGTTTAGACAAGTCACACACCCTGTCTGAGACTCAGTTTCCTTATCTATAATATAAAGAGATTGAACTACATGACCTTTCAAGTCCCTTCCAGCTTTGAATCTGATTCTATGACCACAAACCCAAGGGTTGTTCCACTCTACTGTGTGTTGTTGTTGTCCAGACCTTTGAGCAGTCTGACTTTTTGTGATCCCATTTGGGGTTTTCTTGGCAGAGATGCTATAGAAAGGTTTGCCATTTTCTTCTCCAGCTCCTTTTACAGATGAGGAAACTGAGGCAAACAGGGTTAAGGGACTTGCCTAGGGTCACACAGCTAGCAAGATTCTGAGTTTATACCACATAATCTTCCCCCATATTCCTACACTTGTCAGTATGGGACTCTCTATTGAAAGAGTATTGTTTGAGGAGGAATTTTATAGAAAACAATGTTTCTGAATCTCTCCTTGGTTCATGGAGCCAAAGGGTAATACCATCTCTCTCTGCGCTAATGAAACTAAGGTTTTGAGTTTGAGATCTAAGAAGATCCTTAGGTTTATGAACTTTCCACCTAAGCATGTGTTTTCTTGCCAAAGAAAAACCTAATATTTCAAGCCTCATTCCTGCACCCACACATTATTACCGAGTTTTCAATTCAGCGTTATTAAGCCTCAACATGTTTTGTGTATTCTATAAGGCAACACATGTATCCATGGCCATATCTCTTACTGGTAGGTCAGCAGAAACACAGAGCTAAATCACTAGAATCTCAAAACTGAAAGATGGTACCTCAGATACCATCTTGTCCAAATGTCCTGACCGGGATTCATTTCCAATGTGCCTGACATCGCTCTGTATGGAGATGTTCAGTGACCTCCTGAGGTGGTTAATTTTGCTTTGGACCACATTCATTTTTATTATATTCAAAATCTGTCCTGCTGCCTCTTAGACCTAGTGTTCCTTAGCAGTATCCTCTTGTGCTAGCAGAATGAGGTTTTGTTTTTGTTTTTGTTTTTTTTAAACCCTTATATTCTGTCTTAGAATCAATACTAACTATTGGATCCAAGGCACAAGAGTGGTAAGGGCTATGCAGTTGAGTTTAAGTGACTCACCTAGGGATCACACAGCTAAGAAGCTAGATTTGAACCCAGGTTCTCTTTTCTTCAGGCCTGTCTCTCTATCCACTGATCAATCCACCTAGCTGTCCCCAGAAGGAGCTTTAATATCCTTCTTCACAAAAGCCTTTGGATAACCGAGGATCATATTATGGCCCCTGCCAGAAGTATGTTAGAATTGGCTTGATCTACTGAGAGATGCTTGTTAAAATTTTAATTATGAGCACTGAAACCTCAGAACTGGAAAACGGTACATATCGGGGCTTAATTTATTGTTCTGTTAATTATCTGAATTTAAGAAAATAATGGAGAAAGTATTAATGATGCAGATTCGGCTTAAAAGTGTGTTATGTATTATTTAGACTCTTTGTGACCCCAATTTGGATTTCTTGGCAAAGATACTGGAGTGATTTATCATTTCTTTCTCTAGCTCATTTTACAGATGAGGAAACTGAGACAAACAGAGATAAATGTGCCTAAGGGCAAACAGCTGGATTTGAATTCAGGTCTTCCTGATTTTAGGTCCAGTACTCTAACTACTGCCTCCCCAAGCAGCCACCATACTTAGCTTCACAAGTGTATTATGTGTACCTTTTTTTTTTTCCCTTCTGGTTAGCTAGTTGCTAAACATTTATCAGCATGCTACTGTCCTTGCCCCAAGTCTTCTTTTCTCTTAGCTGATTACTTCTGATTCTCTCAAAAGAGCTTCATCTTACATTTTCTTCAGTATTTGCACCATCCTGATAACTTTTCTCTGAAAACTTTTGGCCTTTCAAAACCCTTTCTAAAAGAGGGTTAACAGGGGGAAGTTGGGTGGCTCAGTGGATCGAGAACTAGGCCTAGAAATGGAAGGTCCTGGGTTCAAATCTCACCTAGACATTTCCTAGCTGTGTGACCCTGGGCAAGTCACTTGACCCCCATTGCCTAACCCTTATTGCTCTTCTACTTGGAACCAATGCACAGTATTGATTATAAGACAGAAGGTAAGGGTTCAATAAATAAATAAATAAAATGGGTTCCCAGAGTTGACCACAATACTCCAGAATCAGTTGAACCAGGCCAGAAATCAATGGGACTATCACCATCTTTATTTTGGACACAAGCCATAAGCCCAGAGATAATTATACTTTGGGAGGAACCAATAGCAATGGGACTAGATAAGCTAGGAGGCACTATTTTTATTTTCAATGAATTGAAAATCATCTCAATGTTTATTTGTCTGTTTGTTTTTTCTCTAGAATCAGCAACTCAGATGGCTTATTCAGTATTCCCAGTCCATAACTGGGAGACTGATAATTAGACTGCTTTACCCCTTGGGAGGAGAAAAATTTTTTGAGAATGGCTTCACTAGTAGATAACAGCAAACATTTTGTTGGTAGATAGGGAGGCAATGAGTGGGATATTGAGGACTGTCAAAACTTTCCAGTGTAGCTTACAAATTAAGAGACTAGTTAGAATGAAATGAAATAATCTTATTTCTTTTAAAAAAAATCCCATTTTTTTGATAGTTTGCCGCTAGTAAAGAGTACAGTCATCCTTCACCTATCACAGGAGTTATGTTCCAGAGACCCCTGTGAAAGGTGAAAATCTGTGTAATAAAGGTTTTATATTTATTTTTTAAAATATATATTTTTATATAATAAATAAAACATTTATTTATGATATTTACAATATATAATTATATAAATTATATATAATATATAAAAATAAAGGTAATTATTTATGATATTTATAATAATAAAACAATTATTTATTTGTTTGTTTGTTTAAATAAAGGCTTTATAAACCATTCCCATTCTCCTATAAACTTTTTATTTTATTTTATTTTTTTTTAAAACCCTTAACTTCTGTGTATTGGCTCCTAGGTGGAAGAGTGGTAAGGGTGGGCAATAGGGGTGAAGTGACTTGTCCAGGGTCACACAGCTGGGAAGTGTCTGAGGCTGGATTTGAACCTAGGACCTCCCGTCTCTAGGCCTGACTCTCAATCCACTGAGCTACCCAGCTGCCCC
>NC_058133.1:396261090-396279563 GCF_016433145.1 Gracilinanus agilis | reverse complement strand
CCTGTTGTGGGGTTCCTCCGTTCGTCTGGACTTGTTTTTATGTCCCCTTGAGGAGTTTTGTGTGTTTCGGTCAGGAGAGGTTTAGAGCTGCTTCTTACTCTGCCGCCATCTTAACCCGGAAGCCTCAATGCATCAATTTTTTGAAGCTGTTCAGTTGTGTCCAACTCTTCATGATTCCATCTGGGATTTTCTTGGCAAAGATACTAGAATGGTTCACCATTTCCTTCTCCGACTCATTTTACAGCTCAGGAATATGAGGCAAACAGTTAAGTGACTTGTCCAGGGTCATGCAGCTACTAAGTGTCTGAGGGCAAATTTGAACTCAGGAAGATGACTTCAGGCCCAGAATTCTATCCACTTCACCACCTAACTGCTCATCAGAACCAAACCAGATTCCAGTGGGGATTTTTCTATATAAGTGATGTCTCCTAGCCCCATGACACCTCCTCTCCTGTTTCTTCAGCTTCTTCCAAATTCTTTTCTTGGTTGCTCACCATTTCCTCTTTACTAGACTCACTAACTTTATAACTTTATAACAATTTTGTCTCCCAGAAAAATTATAGGTGTCGATACTGCAACATGATTTTACATATTATAATTGCCTCCAACTCAGATTCTAATTTATTTTCATAATGTTCATGTTTGCAAAGTGCTTTATTATAATCTTCACTCGGCCTTGTTCTTACAAAAAGCAAAGGAGACGATAACTTAGCTATCTTGTTCCCATTTTATAGATAAGGAAGCTGTCACCAAGGGGTTAAAATATTTGTCCAGATCTCCATATAACTAGTCAAGGAAGGAATGAGGTTGGCATCCAGAGCTGAACAGATTCTGGTTTTAGTACCTCTACCCATATATTTCCCATAGATTTTTGCGCAAATGGCTTTTCCTAAAATTAGCAAGTCCTACCATCTAACTGTCCAACCCACCACTATTATCCTCTAAGTTCCATCTTTGAGATTTAGAAATGAGTTCTTTTTTTTTTCTTTCCACTATTATATCATGGTACCAGTGCTATGTTATCATCATCATTTGTCTTAAAAAAATCTTGGAAATGCCTTTCAAAGGAATAATCTCTCTCCGGGAAAGGGATTACTCAAATGAATGATTCATTTACTACAAAGACTAAAGGATTTTTCTTCTTTCTGGAAATTGGTAAATTTATTTTCATTTCTTTTAAGGAGTGGTTGCATTACCAGAGCCTGGAGAGCAAAAGTCTGCAATTCAATGAAAGTTTATGAATGTTGGGGGGAATTGGGGATGCACCACACAGAGAGACCCAATAGCTTTTTCCCAGGCATTCAGACCTGAGAAAGATGTTTCCCAGTGATACTGATATTGCCTTGCTAAAGTGCAGTAAAAGTGACTCATAATCAGCTGACTTTGCAGGAAGTAACCTAGAGCTGCACTGACAGCTGGGAAAGTACAGAGTGAATTGACTGTACTTTTTAGAAAAGAAAAGGGAAAAAAAAAAGTATTATAGCTGATGGGCAGTATGTCACAAGGTCAGAAAGCCCAGTTGGACTCAAAACTTCAGTGCCAAGCATTCACATAGGAAAAAGAAGGCACAAAAATGAAATGGTTTTTAATAGGCGAGCTCTAGTTTAATGATTATACTCTGTAACAAAAAGAATGGCATCTTTGGCAAGAAGAAATTTCTTTTGTAAAAGAGCTAGATTAAACATTTTTGTAATAAAATGCAAGAATCTTGGCAACATGAGTCCTAGGCACAAATCATGAAATTAATGCGATTCTGTCTTTAGAATTAGTCTGCTCCCCCAAAACCCTACACCATACTCTGTCATCAACAATCTCCCTTATGCAACTCATTTAATTTCTTGGGGGCTCAGTTTCTCCATAAGTTAAGTGAAATTGTAGCCCTGTTCCTTCCAGTTCTAACATTCTGTGAATTCCAGAAAATCACTCCCTTGGTGGCACTTGAGTGATGAATCATTAAGGAGCACCTGGGGGAAATGGGTGGAGCTGGTAATCCAAGGAGGGGCAGTCAGGGTGGTCCTTAATTATCCATTGAAATCTGGATGCATCAGTCATAGATACTCTGTCTAGAACAGAGAGCTGGAGGCATCTTTTCAGACAGGAAACTATAGCTATACTAGTGGGTTTCAAAAGTAGTTCAGATATTGAAAGTGGAAGAGGAGAATTATGGGATTGTTAGCTCTAGTGCTGCAAAGACTATTTAATCTAAACCCCTCATTTTACAGATAAGGAAACTGATGTCTAGAAACTTGCAAATAAGAGACAGAGCTAGGATTTTTATTCTGATTCTTTGACTTCAAATCTAGTACTCTTTCTAGTGCACTATAGCCCCTAGTGAAGTATAGCCAAGATCTATAATAAAGAATGGAATTGGATTCTCAAATATCCTTTCAGCTATGAAGAGTCCAGTATTTCAGTGCTAGCTGGTGAAGTTTACCTTTACTCCAGGGTGGAACCAACTTTAACAAATGGCTAGTGAATATGCCTTAAACAAACTAACTGGTGGGAAAGGGCAGGGAAAGGGAATAAGCATGTATTAATCACCTATTAATAGACCAGTTAGGTGTTACAATGAAAAGAGTACCCAACCAGGAAACAGAAAGACCTGAATTCAAACCTGGCCTCAGATACTTACTACCTGTGCAAGTCATTTAACCCTGTTTGACTCAGTTTCCTCGTTTGTAAAATGAAATGGAGAAGAAAATGGCTAACTGCTCCTGTATCTTTGCCAAGAAAATCCCAAATGGGATCACTAAGAGTCCAACACTACTGAAGGATAACCATAAATTAATAAAGCAGTTCAGAAATACATACTCAAAGACACAATCTGGAATATTTTTCACTTGGGTCAAAAAACAGTAGAAGTAGGAAGGGTAGCAGACTGACCTGGGATGTTATTATTCCAGTAGAGGAGCAGGCTTTCAATGAGAAACCCTTCTGTCCCCCAAGGAACAGGATCCTGACAGTTTAGCATGCAGGCTAGCAGAGGATTTTGAGGTAAAATGTGAGGACTATGGTTACATTGGGGAAGCCCCAGGAGGAAGTGCTTCTTCTCAGATAACTAATACGCCATTCCCCCATCTCTTCACTCCCATATCAGCACCTAGAGACAAAGCCCCATTTGTTCCATGCAAGTTACAGTTCTCCCTCTGCTCTACATATCTTCCATTTCAGTACTCGTGTATTTTGTCTTTGCCTCTTGGGAAATTTCCCCCTGAAGCCTTCTAAGCTGCCTATACATTTGTCAAAAGAAAATGAAGTGTTTCTAGATCTTGCTCAATATTGACATGATTGATATTACCTAAGTGGACAATTTCATTGTCCTTCAATCCTTGTCTCAGATCTAGATCTTGAGGAGAGCTGCTGAGTCCCAGGAATAGAACTGGGGCAAGTGTCAATGCTGTATCCCCTTTCCACCTGGATGGGCATTACAAGCAAATCTAATAATAACCATAGTGTTGATTATAAAGACTATACATAGAGAGCCAGGTCTGCATATGGAAGGTCTTGGGTTCAGATCTGAACTCAGACATTGCCTAGCTGTGTGACCCTGGGCAAGTCACTTAACCCCAATTGCCTAAACCTTATTGTTGTTCTGCCTTGAAATCAATACACAATGGTTCAAGACAGATAATAAGAGTTAAAAAAAAAAAAAGACTATGTACAGGGTTAAGTGGTAACGAAAAATCAAAATATCCATGTTCTGCTTACAAAAAGAATAGTCATTTTCAATCAGTAAAGTACTTACTCTGTGATAATGAGACTTTCCTTCTAAGAAAAATGAAATGTGGTTAAATGATTTTCCCTCAGTCATATATTTTTACTAAAATGAACTAAATGAACATGAAATTAAATCCCTTAGTTTCTTCAGCTGTAAAATGAGATAAAAAAAACAAAAAACAAAAAAAAACAAAAAAAAAACTTCTGCTACCTGCTTCAGTGAGTTCATATGAAGAAAATGTGTAATTTGGAAAGTGCTATAGAGATGGAAACAATAAGTATATTTCTCAATTTTTTTAGATCGAGTTCATATAGTTTATATAGATTAGTTCATATGGAAATCATTCTGGGATATGAGCTGCTATCCTAGGATTATTCTTTTATGTTCAACATTCTGCTGATTAGATAAAATAATTGTTTTCTGTAATTGAAAAAAAAAATCAGATCCAGCCATAACATTGCTGGATTTGTACTCCAAAGAGATAATAAGGAAAAAGACTTGTACAAAAATATTCATAGCCTCACTCCTTGTGGTGGCAAAAAATTGGAAAATGAGGGGATGCCCTTCAATTGGGGAATGGCTGAACAAATTGTGATATCTGTTGGTGATGGAATACTATTGTGTTCAAAGGAATAATGAACTGGAGGGATTCCATGTGAACTGGAATAACCTCCAGGAATTGATGCAAAATGAAAGGAGCAGAACCAGGAGAACATTGTACACAGAGACGGATACACTGTGGTACAATTGAATATAATGGACTTCTGTACTAGCAGCAATACAATGACCAAGGGCAATTCTGAGAGACTTATGAGAAAGAACACTGCCTACATCTAGAGAAAGAACTGTAGAAGTAGAAACACAGAAGAAAAACAACTGCTTGATCAAATGATTTGATGGAGATATGAATGGGGATGTACACTCTAAGTGATCACTCTAATGCAAATATTAATAATATGGAAATAGGTCTTAATCAATGACACATGTAAAACCCAGTGGAATTGCTCGTTGCCTATGGGAAGGGGGTGGGAGGAGGTGAGGGAAAGAACATGAATCATGTAACCATAGAAAAATATTTTAAATTAACTAATTAAAATTTTTCAAAGTAAAAAAAGAAAAATATCAGTAAATATTGAAGACATGCTGGTTCAACTCCAGCAGCAGGCAGGATAATGGCGATGATGTGTTCCTAATCTTGTTCTCTAGACCTTAGTCAGACATCAAAGACACTAAGGTCATCCACTGCACTCCAAGCCATCATCAGTCATTCTGACTTTTGCCTTGCCACTAGACTTTGATGGTTCTGAAAGGGACAGTAGGGCTGATGACTTTATGCAACTTTACCTCACTTAAATCCAATTCAAGAACAAATTGAAACATCACTCTGTAATATCATTGGTTCTCTTCAAAAAAGAAGGATAAATAACAACAATCTTATTCCCCTAGGATTTTGATTTCTTTTGCTAGGTCTCAGTCATTTGAAAGCTCTTCATTCTGTATAGTTTTCCATTTATCACTATCATATTATTCTTCTTATCTTTTTTTATGGAGTGCAGAGAAAAATCACCCTGGGACAAATTGCTCTTTTGCTGTTGTAAAAAATTAATATTCTAAGGCCTATTGCACAATTAGATAAAATAACTTTTTATAATTGAGTTAAAGCTTGTAAGCTTTTTTTCTGTAGTTTCATTGAAAATATCCTTGGTATCACTCTAGTAGCAGGCTGGACAATAGGAATGATATGTCATTTCCCAAATGATTTTGATCTTCTGTACTAAGTCTTTAGAATATGAAGACTCTTAATTTCCCATATGTCAGAGACTGAGTACTTAGTGGAATAACATCTATAAAAAATGTCATCCTCAAGTTATTGTTGTTGTTTAAACCTTTACCTTCTGTCTTTGAATTGATACTAAATATTGGTTCCAAGGCAGAAGAGCAATTAGAACTAAGCAATGGGGTTTAAGTGACAGCTAGGAAGTGTCTGAGGCTTGATTTGAACTTGGGTCCTCTTGATTCTAGCACTAACTCGCTGCTCGTATCCTTAAGTTTTAATGGATTAATGTTATTTCTGTGTGGTAATGGGCAATAATTTGGTTTGTGATAATGCTCTAGTTTCAGTTCAGATTTGTTAGCTGAATTCTGATAAAGCACTTACTATGTATCAGGACTAGCAAAGACTGTAGTATGGAAATTGTTGACTGTCAGCTCATACAAGGTAACAAGGGGACAGTGAGAAAAAAACATTTATAAAATGCCTTTTATGTATCAGGCACTGTGCTGAGCACTTTATGAGTATTATTTCATTTGATTCTTGCAACATCTCTATGAAGTACGGGCTGTTCTTATTCCATTTAACATTTGAGGAAACTGAGGCAGAGATTAAATGACTTGCCTAGGAATACACAACTAATGAATAAATGAATCCCAATCTGAACTCAGATCTTCCTGACATTAGACCCAGAAGGCTATTGACTGAGCTACTAATTGTTTCTCTAATAAGCATCTGATAGTTCTTAACAGGTCACTTCTTTCTAGGTATTCAGTAGGTGGTAAATTTTTACAGCCTGCAGTGATATAGTTCAAATCTCTGCCATTTTGTTGCATAATCTATATTGTTCATTAATTTTAAGTTCTTTAAGGATAACTCTTCTGTAGTTTCTTGGAACAATGACTGGTTCCCAGATGGCTATTATAAGTCTTTAGGTTTCCATAAATAAATTCACATCACTCAGTCATTTATTCAATGCTTTATTGTTTTTTAAAACATTTTTTGGTCATATTGTTGACTGAGTTCATGAGGATATTGTTCATAGACATCCTTTTGATTCTGTTTTATATGTTCTAATTTATGTAAGCTGTCTCCTGCACTAAAATGTGAGCTTCTTGAAGACAGGGACTGTTTTTGTGTTTTCTTTGTATTCTTAGCATTTAGCACAGTTCCTACTATAGAGGAAATTTAATAAAGGCTTGTGGACAGATTGATTGATTCCTAGATATCAGCTATTTCATAGAATGCATCTTGAGGTAAGCCACTTTCATTTATATTAGACAAGTCCTATAGCATGTACCTACTATAAATATTTTCTATTGGTTGGTAAAATGATACCTACTTGATTTCATGTTATCCACTTTGTTCTTAGTAATTATTTCTGGAGTTTGTAAGAAATCAAGATGTTTAATGACCTCAATGTCTTAAGCTTTTTCCTTTTTCAAATTTTAGTTATTCTTAAAGAACTGGAGGAATTCCATGTGAACTGGAAAGACCTCCAGGAATTGATGCAGAGTGAAAGGAGAAGATCCAGGAGAACATTGTACACAAAGACTGATACACTGTGGTAAAATCGAACATAATGGACTTCTCTACTAGCAACAATGCAAGAATCCAGAGCAAGGCTGAGGGACTTATGAGAAAGAAAAGTAGCCACATTCAGAGGAAGAACTGTGGGAGGAGAAACACAGAAGAAAAACAACTACTTGAACACATGGGCTGATGGGGACATTATTGGGAATGTAGACACTAAACGATAACTCTAGTCCAACTATCAATAATATGGAATTAGGTCTTAATCAATGATACATGTATAACCCAGTGGAATTGTGCATCAGCTAAGGGGATTAGGGGGGTTGGGGGAGAGGGAAAGAACATGAAATATGTAACTATGGGAAAATATTCAAAATAAAAATCAAAGAAACTTGAAAAAATTTTTAGTTATTCCTCAATTTCATCTTTTATTTTATCTGATCTAGGTTTAGAGAAGAAGTTGTTTTTTATGATTGCCTTGCCCTGGCAATACATTTGTGTGACTTGGAGCTGAGGGTAGCATTGATAAAAAATGATATTAAGCCCTTGCTTATACCTGGTGAGATTTATTTCCAATTGAATTATGATAGAATACTAGTATGTAATCAAAGTATTCATGCTTTTCTTTCATTTCCTGATTTGATTTGGTCAAGCACTCTATACTAAAGGATTTCTAGCAAATGGGATATTTTTTTAAAAAAATTTGTTTCAATGTATCTTGCAGCTAGATGCTGCAGTGGGTAGAGTACTGGACCTGAAGTCAGGAAGTCTCAGCTTCTTGAATTCAAATCTAGCCGTAGACACTTACCAGCTATGTGATCCTCAGCAAGTCACTTAACCTGTTTCCTTCAGGTCCTCATCTGTAAAATAAACTAGAGAAGAAAATGGCAAATTTTCTTTCTTTGTTTCTTTTTCTTTTTTCTCTGCCAAGAAAACCCCAAGTGGAGTCACAAAGAGTCAGACATGACTGAAACAAATAAAAAATAACAGCATCTTGCTTTTTTTTTTTTTTTTTTTTTTTTTTTTTTTTTTTTTTTTTTTTGTGGTACCAGGAAATGAAAGAGCTCTATTTTGGCCACTGTCCATACGAAGGTGAATATCATGACATTTTCAAATAGTGTCAAGCTACTACCCAATGCCATCCCATCCACTGATGCAAACGTGTTTCCTCACACCTGCCAGAGTGCTGATCCAATCAACGATTCTGCCAGAACTCTGTTGGTCAGAATTTCAAGGTTCCTTCCAGTCTCTCACAGCTTCCACAGTGGACCACTCAGGCACACAGAGTGCTTGCTATACATCACTGTAGCTGGCACAACCTTACTTGGCCGCTGTCACTCCTCATGATATGAATTAGGTTTTGTGGGGGTTATCATTCTCATTGTGAGTTTGTTCTGATATTTTTTGATGGGGATGGGAATAGAACTGATTCAAGGAGAAGTCACTAACCTGTGAGGATTCTTTTATATCCAATATTCTGTGGATTCTCACAAGTAGATACAACTACTTCTCATAGACAAATATCCATGTTGGATGTTGGTCTGATTACTCAAAATGATTCACATTTTCTAAGAGAATCAGACACAATCCTTACTTATCTTTTATTTTTCTTTGCGATGTACCTTCCCAGGAGAGTATGCTTATGCTAGATCTATTTTCACTTGTATTTGATGCCTTTCTCTTTAGAATGTAAGGCTTTTGAGAATAAGAACTTCTCCTCTCTTGGTCTCTTTAGAGCCTAGCACACAGTAGGTACATAATAAACACTTGATGATTGATTGGTTAATGCCAACCTGACTTCAAATTGCTAAAGGGAGAATAAACCTCTGGGAAGAAGCTGACTTGAGAAGAGATGAGAGTCTCCATTATATGTCTGTCTCTAGCTTGTTATATCAGATACTTGGGGGGGGGATTTTTCTTTTGGGTGAGACTTGGATTCTTCATTGGAAAATCTAATTCATTGTCTTTTCTGGTATATAATTTCTTTAATTTCTATTTTGCTATCAGTTAGATTAAACAGGTTTGATGAATGGATTTAAAAGTCCTTGCACAATTTTATTGGGGAGGAGAGGTTGACTAGGGCTGTGTCCATGAGTTCGGTCAGGATAGGGAACACTCATTGGATTAGCTCTGTAATTTAGAATCTTTGAGAATTGCCAGAAGCAATGAGGCAGTAGACTTCCCCAGAATGACACAGACAGTATGTGCCAGAGGGAGAACTTAAATCCAGAACTTTGAGATCAACACCTAAATCATTGCACCAAGGCTGCTCTTAATAAATGCTTGCCATAGGCTAATGTGACAAAAATCTACTAACAGAATCTAGAATTGGAAGAGGTGAGATCATTTAGCCTCACCCAGCCATTTTACAGCAGAAGAAACTGAGATTCAGAGAGGTCATATCTTGTAACAGGTCACATTGGTTTGAATTATCAGAGCTTGGGATCCAGATTTAGGATCTTTGACTTTAAATCCATTATTCTTTCCATTATACTACATAACTTGGTATTTACTACTATTTTATAGAATCCCAGAGTGGGAAGGGACTTCCAAGCCTATCCAGTCTAACCTCTTTTCAAACTATAAATCTGTTTACAACATTAGCAAATGATCATCCAGACCCTGGCTGAAGTCCTCCAGTGACTCACTACTCCCTAAGGCAACCTAATTCTTTTTGAGACAGCTTAAATTGTTAGGAATTTTTTATTTCTTCATTCAACTGTTTCTTTTCTTAATGAGCATTAGTAGAAATCTTTTATTGAAAATCTAATCCCTGCCCAAATCACATACACACAAAACTTTATCTTATATTTTGGGGAATATGTCATATTCATTTATTTATTTTTATTTTTAAAAATCCTTATCTTCCACCTTAGAATTAATAGTGTATATTGATTCTGAGGCAGAAGAGCAGTAAAGGCTAGGCAAAGGGAGTTAAATGACTTGCCTAGGGTCACACAGCCAGGAAGTGTCTAAGGCAAGATTTGAATCCTGGATTTCCCATCTCTCAATCCACTGAACCACCTAGCTGCTCCCATATACTTATTTATGTATATGTCTTCTCTGATAGAGTATAAACTCTTTGAGAGTAGGGACTATTTCTGTTATATCTTTATATTCCGAGTACCTATCACTATGTATGACACATAGTAGGTACTTAATAAATGGTTGTCTGTTGATTTGTAGTTAGAACAAAAAAAATTCTGATAAGCAAATATCTTCTCATTTGGATATAAGGTAGGCCCTGGGCTCTTTCTCCCACTCTGAGCCTAACAAAACAAGCTGGATCCTCAGAGAATAACTATTATTTTTACCTTCGGAGCTCTAGAGGTAACTGAATGTTTGGATTTTTTCTACTACTCAAAAGCCTTCAGCTCTCCAACCTCATTGATTATCAGTTGATATCAATTAGCCTGCCAGACTTAATTAGTTTTTTAAAAATACATGGGTATTTCCAATAATGGTGAAATAAGAATATTTAGTACAGAATAAGTCCCTAAACTGGGGGCAGAGTCCCCTGTAAGTATACATAGAGAGATCAGGAGAAAGTTTAATCTTTAGACTACATTTGGCAGAGGATAACTAATAGCTCTTTATTGTTGGAAATCCTTTTCTCACTTTTATGGTGTACTCATGGAAATTACCTCAGGTAGCTTAAAGCTATTGGGCTCCCTAGAGCATCCTGAAACTCCCATTCATCAAAATGGACAATTTTCCTCAGTTCTCCATATAGATACAGCTCTCTGTTGAAGTTCTGTGGACACTGGGAGGATGTCCATGGGAACTTTGAAATGTGTGAAATTTTTGAAGTTGATAAGGTCATCCTCTGGTCCTTGAGCTCTCTCACAGAGGTTCTCTTTCCTCTTTCTCAAGCAATTGTCTCTCAGGAGCTTGGCTGAAGCTTCTTCTAGCACTGGGATGACCTTACACTGAGCTTCCAGAATCCATTATTATTTTATTTGAGATCCATAGTATACCTGAGCATCTTCAGGCTATTGCAATACAGTTGCAATGGAGCATCATTTCATTTAATCCCATGGTTTTCATTCCTTCCAAACTAATCAAGGATTTTTTCAAACCTGGTTTAAAGTTTTGGTCTCAACTGATAAAGATGTCAGAGCTAGAGCATCTTTTTTAGTTACTTTAAGTAGGGTGAGATGAAGGATTCATTGAATCAGCTCTCATTTGTATATATAAGAGTAACAGGTAACATACACTTTGATGGAAATAATTACCATACTAAGAGCAAAAGGCTTCTTAAGATGACTGACCTCTTAGAAATTACCTGCTTGCTTTTGTTCATCTTTCATAGATGCTTTCTCTGTTAGGACACATGAGAAGTTGATACCTGTGGCTACAAATATATAATCGACTTCTTCTAACAGCAGTTCCATAACTAAGTTATTGCAAGGGCAGGAATGGAATCTTCAACTTGGCTGAATAATCAGCAGACCCTTAATAAAATTAAATTGTTAGGAATTTTTTTTACTTTTTCATTCATTTCAACCCTAAATAAATCCCTGGTGACTTAAGTTTGCATAGTATTAGACTTAACTATAGTGGCAATATCCCTAAATCTTTGCACTTTACCTGTGTTACAGTAAAAGAGTTTAAATCAGTTCTGAGGAAGACATTATGATGCCTCCTAGCTTTATGCCAGTTGCAAATTTGACAAGCATGTTACCTCTACCTTTATCCAAATGACCAAACCAGTTAACTAGTCAAAGTAGTTGAAGAATTTGGGAAGGGATGTCCATCAAATGGGGAGTGGCTGAACAAATTATAGTATATGTTTGTGATGGAATACTATTGGTGCTGTAAGAAATGATAACAGGATATCAGAAAGTCCAGAAATGACCTCCATGAATTGATGCAGAGTGAAATAAGCAGAACCGGGACAACATTATACACAGTAGCAGCATTGTGGAATGATCAAAGGTGAAAGACTTAGATACTCAGTAAGAGCAATGATCCAGAACAATTCTGAGGGACCTATGACAGAAAGAATGCTATCCACCTCCAGAGAAAGAACTTTTGGAGTCAAATTGAAGATCAAAGGATATGATTTTTCAACTTAGTTTATTTGGATTTTTATTTTAAGGTTTTGGCTTTAGATGATTATTTTCTTACAAAAATGAACAATATGGAAATATGTTTGGTATGATAATACATGTATAACCGAGATCGAATTGCTTGCCAGCTCTGGGAAGGGGGAGGGATGAGAGGAAGGGAGACAATTTGGATTCTATAACTTTTGAAAACTTTTGTAGAAATTTATTATTACATGTAATTAATAAAATAAAATGTCTTTACAAAAAAAAAAGAAAAAACATTTGAAGAATTTGAGTGAATGTGTTAAAGTACAACTAGTTTCCTACTTATGTTAAATGATCAAATTCTCTCTCTCTCTCCATCTTTTTCTCTATTCCCATCTCTTTGTCTGTTAGTCTATCTCTATCTGTCCTCTATCACTCTGCTCTCTCTGTCTTTTAATTAAGAAAAAAAGTCAGAAAGAATTAAGGATTTTTCTCTCTATTTCAATTCATTTATCTATTCCCAGACATTACCCTGGGAATTCTCCAGGGCAGAGGCCCCTTCCTGTTGTGGTTTATAGGTCCTGGCATTTTAACTGAAGTAACTAGCCTTTGGCCACACTCATTAACATTCTTCCAAAAATCCTTTAGGGAACTTAACTGAACTTTCATTAAAGATTTCATTTATGATAGGAAATACAATAGCATATACAACAATCTGGATCCTTGGCTTTTCACTTTGACTTGCTTAACTCATAAATAACATATATGAGTTCTAACTTGCACAGAGTGACATGAACCACTCATTGACCATTGCCAGTCCTCTCCTGGCCCTCTTCACAATTGTTTTCTGATTTGGGGAGGAGCAAGTTGGGACAGCTCATCATCTTGCCCAATGGAACCAACCTATTGGCATGTGACATCATTAATCTTATATCCTCTTTACCACTTACAATCCTTACCCCATTGTTACCCTTCTCAAAGTTCATCCCTTCCCTCATCTTTTGCTTATAGGGTGTGTGACATTACTGGAAGTAGGGATACAAGTAGAGAGATTGTGGTATCAAGTTGCTTCCATTTCCTGTTCTACTTTGAGAGTCCCTAAACCATTCCATCTCCTTTGATGAATGACTTGTAAGAGCTTTCAAAAGTCTGGTTCATTTATCCACTCAGGAAATATTTGTTAGTAACTATCATGTTACTATGGAAGTTACAATGGAAGCTATGGAACACTATGGAAGATATTGGTGGAGATAGATAATAGAGATAAAACATGATCCCTGTCTTATTTGAAGAACAGGTCTTGCCAGACTAACATTGTGTTGACTTTGGACAGGTTACTAAATTAACAGGCATAAGGATAGTAATTGGATTTATGATTTCATTAGTACAGGGAACTCCCAAGTAAGGGCACTTCCTTTAGCAATGCAGGGCAGCACCTTCTCCTCCCAGAGCACCAATAGGATAAATAGTGTGATGGAACTTGAATCCAGGAACTCCTGGCATTGAGTCTGTCTCTCTGTCTGCTATACTCTCTTGACTCTGTTAGTCTCATAGATCTGGTTTGCCTAGAGTTTGACAAAGCATTTGATAAAGCCTTTCATGTTATTTTTGTAGGGAAGATGGGAGAAACTTAAGCTGGGCAATTAAGAAGATTTTAAATAAGGTGAATGGAGGGACCCAATGAGTGCCAGACCTAAAGTCAAGGAGATTCATTCTTCTGAGTTCAACTCTGTTCTTAGACACTTACTGGCTGTGTGACCCTAGGCAAGGCACTTAATCCTCTTTACTTCAGTTTCCTTATCTATAAAAAGAGCTAGAGATGGAAAAGGCAACCACTCTAGTAACTTTGCCAAGAAAACCCCAAATGACACAACTGAAAAAAATCAGGAAAAAATTTATGGCTTGATGTCATCTTAGAAAAGAGGTCTTTAATGTAGTGTCCCAGTATGTAATCGGTTCTCTAATATTTAACATTCGTTGTTAATTACTTGCATGGAGACATGACTACCATGATTTTCAAATTAATGAATGACATAAAGCAAGGAGGCAGAGCTAATGTAATGAATGGCAAGGTCAAGTTTCAAAGAGATGTTGATAGGCTAAACATTGGGTTGAGTTGGGGAGAAAAGGAAGGGGAAAAAGCATTTAGTAAGCACCTACTCTGTCCTAAGCACTGTGCTAAGCATTTTTCAAATATTATCTCATTTGATCTTCACAAAAATTCTGAGAAGTAGGTGTTATTATCCTCATTTTATAGTTGAAGAAATAGAGGCAGACAGAGGTTAAGTGACTTGCCCAGAGTCACCCTGCTAGTAAGTGTTGAGGATAGATTTCCATTGTGCCATCTAGCTACCTAATAAAATGAAATTTAATTGCTATTAATGAATTATATGTGGGTTTAAAGAATCAGCTTTGCAAAGATAAATGAGACAGGTATAACTAGGCTGCAGGCAACCTACAAAAGATCTTGGGTACCTATTATTAAACTACAGATTTATGAAGAGTCAACAGTGTGATATGTGGATGAAAAAAGAATTGCCATTTTAGGCTGCATTCAGGGAAGTATCACATCTAGGCCCAGTGAGATAATGGCCCTGATAAAGGTTGCCCTGGTTGAAACACATCTGGCATATTGTGTTAAGTTCTAGGTGCTACATTTTAGGGAAAACATGGATAAGTTGGACAGCATCTAAAGATCAGGCTACATAAGGAAAGGAAGAAGAAACTGGGAAAGTTTAACCTGGAGGAGAAAAGATTTAGAGGGAAGGAGACAGCTATCATTCAATTATAACTTCATAAGGGTCATTGCATCTACTTCTGTCCTAGTCAATCTAAATTAGGGATAGCTGTTTAGAGCGTGGGCCTGATGGCAAAAATATCCCATTGTCTATATCTATGTTGTTGTGCAGTTGTTTCAATTGTGTCCAATTCTTCATGATCCCATTTGGGGTTTTCTTGGCAAAGATATTGGAGTAGTTTTCCATTTACTTCTCAGCTCATTTTATAAATGAGAGAGGCAAACAGGGTTAAGTGACTTGCCCAGATCACATAGCTGGTATCTGAGACCAAATTTGAACTTGGGTATTTCTGCCACCAGGTCCAGTGCTCTATCCAATGCACTGCTTGGCTGCCCATCCACATCTGTGGAGCCAGCTATATTTCTTAGTGTTTAGATAGTTGAATTGAGATCCTGGAGACCTTGGTTCAGGGCTCAGCTATGGTACCAATCAGTTGTGTAATCCTGATCACGGCACTAGATTTCTTTAAGGCTCAATTTCCTTAAATATATAACTATTTGGGGGTAGTGGTTATTGAACTAGATGTTCTCCAAGGCCCTTTCCACATCTGAAATTCTATGATGATAGTATATTTATTGACTGAACAAAGTTTTGAATGTCAAATGATGATAGCTGGTGGAATTAGAGTTAATTTTTTTCAATAGTTTCCGTTTCACGATTACATAAAGACCCAGATCAGAGAATAGAACAGGTCATTTACTTCACTTTGATTTACCATCTTGGGTGTTCTAGCAGCTGTTGACAAGGATTAATGTTAGGCACACCTCCAAACAGTCGGTGGTTTGGCTCAAAAATATCTTATTTCTAAAACACTTTTCTTCTTAGAAGTTCAGAACACTTCAAACACATGTAATAGATCCTTGTCTCATATTTACAAGATAAAGAGAGGTCAGTAGGACTTTTTTTTTATCCAAGGGCATGGATCAGGCAATGACTTATTCAGGGATCTGACAGAAATGAGACTTAAAAGGAAGCCCCAGGGATAAAGAAAGGGGACAACACAGGTTACTAAGAGGAAAGCTGACCACTTGAGAAAATGCTAAGCAGCTGAAATAACTAGATTGAAAAAAAATGATAAAATTTCTACCAAAACAGTCACCTATTGGTCTGCCCTGAAAGCAATAAGACAAAAAATAAAGAAAAATGGACCACATTTAAAGACCCAAAGGAATCAAACCTAAACATCATTAGTAGTAATTCTGCACCACTCAGAACAAGTCTAGATTCTAGTAGAACAACATTGTCAAACTTCCTAAGTTTAGCCATTTATCTTAGTGCAAGTATTAGCCTGGCATCTCTGAACTTTAGTTTAAAAACAGCTTGATAACAGTATTTCAACATAATTGGTTTCCTTTGTAGTCTTATGTAATTTATTTTAAGAATTTAAAAACATTATTCTGAGAAAAGGAGTCCATAGGTTTCTTCAGGTTCTTAAAGGGGTCTGTGACACCCAAAAAAAGGGGTCTATGATATTTCCAAAAGATTAAGAATCCTATCTCCTTGTGGATTCTTTCTCTTCTTTATTTTGTGCAAAATCCTACTCTAAGATATATACATATACATATATATCAGGATATGTACATATCCTGAAAAAATCTCTATACCACAAAAAAATGTCTCCCAAGCCTTAGCTAGCCAGTGGCCCATTTATTTCAAGTAATAATGAAAATGAGTAGGAGTGGGGTTCAGAGAGGACAGGAGTTTAAAAAGTCCTTTGGAATCGTTATGCTAAGTTTTAAGACATTTTAAAACTGGCTTGTACCAGAAGAGGGTGATTAGTACAGCTAAGGGACTCAAAGTCCATTTATAAGGAATGATTAAAGAAATATTTTTCTTTTGTTGGTTCTGTCGTGTCCAACTTTTTGTGACCCTATTTGGGTTTTTCTTGGCAAAGATAGTGGAGTGATTTTCCATTTCCTTCTCCGGCTAATTTTACAGATGAAGAAACTGAGACAAGAAAGGTTAAGTACCTTGTTCAGAGTCACACGGCTAGTTTCTGAAGTCACATTTAAACTCAGGTCTTCCTGTCTCCCAGCTTGGTAATCTATCTGCTGAGCCATTTAGCTCTGTAGATTAAAAGAATGGAATTATTCTTCTTAGAGAAGAGATTAAGTGAGTAATATGAGAGGGAACTTTATAGCTTTCTTCCAATAGCAAAAGCTGTCATGATGAAGAGGGATTAGATTTAGTCTATATCAGTGATGGCATGGGTGCCAAAGATGGCACACAGAGCAATGCCACACTCCTTCCTCCCCCTCTCCAGAGTCCATTACTAGACAGGCAGAGGGACTCAGGTGGAGAAGCTCCCCTCCTCTGCTCCGCCATACCTGACATTATTTTCATATTATCTGCCCCTCTGCCCAGTAGCCCAATAGGAGTTCACAGGTGGCAGAGCTGGAGGGGAGCAGAGTGCTCAAGCCACTCCCCTCCCCCTCTCCACTTGCTGAGGACCTTCCTCACTTCATCCACCCCTCTGCCCAGCAGCCCGATGGCAACGCTTCCTATCTCTCCTGTATGGGGTAAGAGGGGGGCAGGGTGCACCCTGCACTGGGGGGGGGGGGAGTGGGCATAGCACTTGGTCTGGGGGATTGGGGTGGGGGCAGGGCCTGGCACTCCATCTCTAAAAGGTTCACCATTACTGATCTATATAACTCCAGAGGAAAGAATTAGAACTAATGGATTGAAGTTACAAAGAGACATTTTCCAACTTGATACCATTTAATACTTTCTGAAAAAGGAAATGTGCTGCTTCCTATAAGAATTAATTCTATCTTGCTGGGCATCTTTAAGTGGGCATGAGTTCCATTTGTTATGGTTTTTCTTGTCTCCTCTCCCTCTCCCCATCCTTTCTTTGAATCCATGCTTTATATATTATTGTTAAAAATTATATATATGGATATGCACACATATATAAGTAGATTCAAGGAAGTAGTGGGGAGGAAGAAAGGAAGTTAGAGAAGTCATTCTATACACAGACACACACACATCCACACATATATGTGAATAATGTGTGTAGGTACATGTTGTCTGTTCCCATCCTTCAGCCCAAGAATGTAAGCTACTGGAGGGTGGGAATTATCTTAGGTTTATGAAAACTCCATAGCACAATTGTGCCACAAAGTAGTTCCTTAATAAATACTTATTGAATGACTGTCTGATGTTATAAGATACTTCCTAAATTGGGTTGAATTAGATTAGCCCCTTCAGATTCCTGGATTCTATGATTCAAATAGGATGGGTTTTTAAGACAGGAAGAAACGAATAGTGATGGCTCCCTTTTCATCCTAACTCATGGACACTTCCTCCTCATTCATTCTCTTATCTATTCTAATTATACTTATCCCACCTGATTCAACTTCAGGTTTTGAGAAAACATTAGAGGGAGATGAGGAAAGGGGAAAAAATGGAAGGGATGAGAAGTATTCTTGGAAAGATTTTGCGCATAGGTTTGTAGAAACTAAGAACTGGATACTGAAATTAATGATGCACTGACAGGAATTTTTTTAGATCCTTACCTTCCTCTTCAGAATTGACCCTAAGTGTCAGTTCCAATCAGAAGAGCAGCGAGGACTAGGTGATTGGGGTTAAGAGACTTGCCCAGGGTCACACAGCTAGGA
>NC_058133.1:396222134-396257166 GCF_016433145.1 Gracilinanus agilis | reverse complement strand
GAGAGAGAGAGAGAGAGAGAAAGAGAAAGAGAGAGAGAGAGAAAGAGAGAGAGAGATAGGGAGAAAGAGAGAGAGAGATAGGGAGAGAGAGAGAGAAAGAGAGAGAGAGAGAGAGAGAAGCCAGTTTGGGGGGAGTTTGGTCCAAGGACAAAATTTTCCCTCTCCCTCCCTTGTTTAGAGTTTGTTTCACCAGATCTAGAAACCCACAATGTTTTCTTTTCAAAGCTAGATGCATTAACTGCATAATAACAAGCATCCTTGTTGGGGGTCTGGGAGGGTCAGAGCAATGGGCTGATGGTGTTTCACTTTGGGAGGTAACCTGGCCATTATCAGTACAGTAGGAAGAAAACTGAAATGAGTTCTTAACCTGAAGCCCCATAATAGTGACTGACTGGAGCATTTGTGGCCTGTTTCTCTTCCTTTCTGGACAGGTGCAAGTCCCACCTCTGGCCTCCTCTACTCCCCTCCTCGCCCTGCTCCAAGCAGAGCACTTGCAAAGCCATGCAAGAGGAGCTTGCTGTATGGGGGCGGGTGAGGAGTTTCATTTCTGGAGAGCAAAGAGTGTCAATGGACCTTACTTCCCTCTGTACCAGAAGAAGGGTTGTATTAAATGATCTCTAGGGTTCTTTCCAACTTTCACATTTTCTGCTTCCGTGATTCAAGCCGCAAGTGCTACTCTCCATATCCCTCAAACAGGATTTATTTCAGGATGTGATTCTGACACAGAGGCTGTATTCCTGTCAGAATCTTCATTTAGAGAAAGAAAATAAAAACTGAAAGTCAATTTGAATCTTACTTGTGTGACACCAGATGTGACATCTCATCAACCTCCCCTGAGATTCTGGGGTATTTTGATACCCCAAGAATTAGGATCTCTTCTTTTGGACTTCCAGTCAAAAGACAGAGTAATAAAGGTAGAAAAGTGATCTAGCTCTGGGGTTAGATGACCTGAGTTCAAATGCTAATTCTGGTGGCTTACTGTGAGAATACGGGGAAATCACTTAATATTCCAGAGATTCAGTCAAATTCCTGTGCTGTAAAAATGAGAGATTTGAATTAGGCAACCTCCAAACCAGGGCTTTTCACCCCCACCCTCTAAGCTAGAAAAGAATAATAGCAGAGAGGGAACTACATCTGTTGATGTTCCCTTAGGTAGTGAAGAGCAATTGTGAATCCTTTCTCCCATCTTAGAATCCAGAACATGTAAACCTTAAGTTTCCCCCCTTTCTCCCTTCCCCAGTGATAATAGAATACCAAAGAAATTAAAAGCAGTTTTGAATCAGGAAAACACACACACACACACACACACACACACACACACACACACGGGATTCCTGAATAAAAAGTAAGCACAGTTATTAATAAAAGCTCTCATCTATAAAGCCTTTAAGGTTAACAAACCACTTTCCTCATAATAATCATGTAGGATAAGTTTGAGTGACATTAGCCAATACATTTGTTATTAACTCCAAAATGAATTTTCTCTGGGCATTGCCTCTCTAAACCAAGGTATATTCTATTAATAGAAAAATCCTGCACTTTGGTGGAACAGATGAAGAATCAATAACTCCTCCAGGTCAGAAACACAGGTGCTGACATACCCAGCAGGTATTATTTATTGTTGAGTTAAGTGTGATATTCTTCCTTGGGCAATGGTCAACAGCTTGGGTTTCACAGAAAACCCCCTTGTAATGTACCTAATGTACTATGCTGAGTGGGGGGAAATCCTTCCTGTCTTGTGAAACTGGATATTAATTATCCTTATCTTATTTCACTGAACTATAAAGATTATTTCTACAAAATAGCCACAGCAGATAGCTCTCTTGGAGGGGTGGCGACTGCTGCTCTAAATTGAAAGCTATCCTTTTGCCTGGTTCCTAATAGGAGGTTGCCTCCAGTTCCACAGAATTGGAATATATTTGGGGTTAGGGTAGAGATAAGAGTAAGGGATGAGGAATATGGTTGACGAGGATAGCTCTGAGAGCTTGAAGCAAGACTTGTATACAATTCCCTGTCCAGAGCACCACAGGTTTTAAAAACTTAAAGTTATAATTTAAGGAATAGCAACTTCTATCAGAAGCATTGTCAGCAAATAACAACAACAATAACTGTTATGTATATAACACTTTGTAAATTAGAAATTGCTTTTAGTATAGAATCTCATTTTTTACATTAAAAATATTTTGGCTTACCTATGCAAGATAGTCTGGGAAAAAGTGGAAGAATTTTAAATTATTAGTTATTTATTAAATATAAATTAACTTTATTATATATTTTTAATTATATATTATATAAGATATATTTTTATTTTTATTACATATTATATACAACATTAAATAATTAAATATTAATTATTAAAAAACACAACACATTTTCTGTCTTATAATTGATACTAAGTATTAGTTCCAAGGCAGTATAAGGCAGTGATTCCCAAAGTGGGCGCCACCACCCCCTAGTGCGTGCTGCAGCAATCCAGGGAGGCAGTGACGGCCACAAGTGCATTTGGGGGCGGTAAATAACCGTAAGGGGGCAGTGATAGTATGTGACAAGGGGTGCTAAGTAATAGTTTTTCTGGAAAGGGGGCCGTAGGCCAAAAATGTTTAGGAACCACTGGTATAAGGGCTAGGCAATGGGGGTTAAGTAAGTTCCAAGGTTACACAGTTAGGAAGTATTTGAGGAATATATACATTTTTTTAAACTTGTGAATAGTTCTTTCTGGGAGATGACACAGCTAACTTTTTCCAAAAAATATTTGCAAGATTAGAGGGCATCATGACTAAGCAGAAAGGTATAAGATGTTTTTGATTACAGGAAAGCTCAGGAATTGTGGTGGTGATTTTTGGTTTTGTTGAGAAAAATTAACTCCCACTTTATCCTCCTCTTTGCAGAGATTGTGGAGGAGATAGGGGGTTGAATACAGAACACTGAAAATACTATCCACCTGGATTAGCGGGTTAGTTTTCCTGAACCACGTTCCCCATTTTCTTTGTGTTTTTTACTTATAGATCATTCTCTAAAATGAGGAAAGAAGAGGCATGCATGTAAATAAGATGTATATGGAAATAAAAGCGTTATAAAGAACAAAAGATAATAATAGAAAAGTGAAAGAAAAGCTAATAATAAAAGAGCTTTTCTGTGAGCAAAATCTCTGTGTCATAGCAATAAAGGAAAAAACATAATTCTGACAGCAAGCTTCCTAGGCCTGGGCATCTGCTCTGAGTATCCTTAGTCTTACTTGTCCATGTTATACTTCCCATGGATAAGATTTCTGTCGATTCCCATCTGAGCCTGGCAGATGTAATGGCGGAAGTGGCAGGCCACTGAAATGATTAGAACGTGTTGGTAGGGCTGGCTTTGGTCTGAATAATGAGTCAGAAGGATCAGAGGAATGTCCAGTTCAAAATTCTCATTAAGGATTTTAGACAGATTGTTAAGAGAAGCCCTTATCTCCATCCTGATGCGTTATACACTGAGTATGGGGTAACACAATGCCATTGAGTAACATGTTCGGTATTTACTTATCTATTTACATGTTTTCTGACAGTAAAATATAACTCTCTTGAGGGCAGGGATGTTTTTGTTTTTGTATGCTTAGCATGTAGTACAGTGTCTGGTGCGTAGTATTGTGTTCAGCAAGCATTGTTGAATGGAATAAGACTAAACGAAACCTTAAAATGAGATGTGGGGTGAGAGATAAATTTTAGATTTGTGTGCTCGCAGTCACCACTGGCTAGAATTTTAAGGGAAAAAAAAAAATCAACTCGTGCTGTTTATCAACTTTTGGTGGTTTTACTAGGCTTTCTTCTTTTTGCCAATAGTGCACACAACCAAACACAGGACTGACTAAGAACCTTTCCTAGCACAGTGATTCATCTCTAGCCAAGTGACAGGGCTCACGTACACAGAAAAGGATGGACAATACAAGCTAGCTTAATTCCTTAATCACTATGGTGTTAAGTTCTGCCATATTTAATAGCAAGAAAGGAATTTATTATCAGGAATGAAAATTTAAATTTATTTCAATTAGGAATAAAAATGGAGACAGAAGGTCAGCCCACAACACATTACATAAGAGAGCGAAGTAAGGAGCTGATTGATAAAACAGGGAAATAAGACAGTATTGGAGAATGTAGATGTTGAATAGAAAAGATGGTGGGGTAGGGGATAGGGATGTGGTTCACACTACATAGAAAACCAACATTGCTGGCAACTTAGACTTCCTCATAATAGTTCAAAGCACAGATCGCATTCAGTGCAATAGAAAGTTGGGTACTGGAGCCCTTTAGGGTTTAAAAGCACTTATCCATAGTAACATTGCTGTAAGTCCCAATTTCTCCACTTTATAGGTAAGGAAAGTTGAAGCTCCTAAAGGTCATGTCCATGGTCTTATGGGGCAGTAAGTAGGAGCAGAGTCCTAGAACCTGAACTTAGACTTTCTGGCTCTGTTTCTAATGCTCATTCCTTTGTACTGCCCTGGCTCTCAGAGGAAGAGCTGGATGACAGAGAAGAAAGTTATATTTCCAGCAGGCTATGTGCTACATAGCCCAGAGAGTAAGGTGAGAGATGTGGGGTGCGGGGAGTGGGATACATTTTATATTTATGTGTTCACAGTCACCAGGGGCCAGAAATGTTGGGTTTCCTGGGAAAGTGGCCACCAAAAAGGCAGCCCTCACCTGCCTCCTTCAGCTTTCCTCTTGACTTTAAATAAAGCCAGGAAAAATGAAGAGGGAGAAATGGAGTTTGGTGAAGCAATGACAACCTGGGTCCATATTTAGAAGGGTGAATGTTCTGTTTGGGGACATCGACTTTAGGTAGCAGATGAATCTCCCCACTATGTCAGACAAGGGCTTGTCCACAGCACCACATCCTCTCCAGGTGCTGGTGGCTGAGGATACACCCTAGTCAACAGTAACTAGTTTAAACTGGGTCTGAATTCCCCCAGGAAGTACATGTCCCTCCTTCTTGGTCTATTGTGGGGGTGGAGGGCTAGGAGGGAGGAGAAGGAGGGAAGGGAAGGCTAATTGCCCTCAGCCAGCACGCTTTTGAAAAATTTAAAAAAAAAACAACAAACAAAACAAAAAAAAACAAAAAAAAAAAAAACTCAGTGTCACTTGGAAGAGAGGAACCAAGAGAAGTAATTCTTTTGCTGAAGCCTAAACTATAATTTCTCTCTGCAGGGCACAAGATCTTCTGCTCTTTTTGTAGCCCTTCCTAACCAGGCTGGCCACCTAATCATCTCTATCTGATTCCATTTTTGGGGGGTGGGTGGATGAGGATTTGTAAGTACAATGATACTACCTCCCTCACCTAAGATCATACATTTAGATCTGAAATCAGCCTTAAAAGGCTAGTCCCCTCTTATATGCATGGAAGAATGGAAGGCATAGCCATCATTTTCTAGATAAGGAAATTGAGAATTAGGAAAATAAAGTGATTTGCATGAGATCTTAGATCTAGTAAGTGACAAATGGTTTTTGAACCCAGTTCCCTTGATTCAAAGCCCATGTTCTTTCTACTGTGGTAGGTTTTTCAAGAGCTTAGTCCTTGAAGGAGTACCAAAAACAAAATTCTTTCAAGGCAGTGGATATTCATTGGTCTTCTTTTGGAGGGAAAAAAACAGGAAAGTAAAAGCCATCTTTCTAATCTACTCCTTAATTTCTCCTTCACAATTTTTTAAAAAATTATTCTTTTTCTTTTCCAGATTACATGCTGATATAATTTTTCATAATTACTTTCTGACATTTCGCTATCCATATTTTCTCTCTCCCTCCCATCCCTGCTTCCTCCCTGAGATAGTAGATAATATGATATGGGTTTACATGTGGTATCGTGTACTACATTATTCATATTGTAAAAGAAGATATATATTGCTTACACTAGAGAAAAATTCCTGGAAAAAATAGTGAAGAATAGTATGTTTCAATCTGCATTCAGACTTTTATCAGTTCCTTCTATGGTGGTGAATAGCCTTTTTCCTTATGAGTATCTTGGAGTTGTCCTGTATTCTTGCATTGCTGGTTAATAGTTGCCTTTCATAAGGGATCATCATACATTATTGCTGTTTTTATCTACAAAGTTCTCCTGGCTCTTCTTACTTCACTTTCCACCATTTCATATAAGTCTTTCCAGGGTTTTTTGTGATCATCTTGCCCATTATTCTTTATGGCATAATAGTATTCCATTTTAATCATACCCACATCACATCTAAGCATCAAAAGATCATTCAGTCATGTGGATCCTATAGCTTGTGATTGCAGGCTTTAGAAGCAAATCATCACCTAGTCTGAGCAAGGATTCTTAATTTGAGGTCCATGAAAAAAGATATCTTTATTGATCTGCATTTCAGAACATTTGGTTTCCTTCCTAATACTGTACAATTTATTTTATACAGTTAAAAATGTATTAAGCCTGTGCAACTTTGTCATTTTACAGAGGAGGGCACTATGGTCCAGAGAAGTGAAAATTCTTTCTCTAACCTCATACATCTGGTTAAGGAAATAAGTAGTGTGATGCAACAGATAGAGCATACTGGAGTCAGGAAGTAGTTTGTTCATATTCCTCCTCAGACACTCACCAGCTACGTGACCTGTGTAAGTCACTTGATCTCTAGTTGCCTCAGTTTCCTCATCTGAAAAAGGGGGATAATAGTAGCACCTACCTCCTAGAGTAGTTGTGAAGGTAAAGTGAGATAATATTTGTAAAACATGTTTCAAAATTTAAAGAGTTATATGGGCCATCCTAAAAGTCTTAGAGAAGTTTTTAAGCTACGACTTTTGGTATACCCTGAAAAAATGTTTGTCGTTCAGTCGTTTTTAGTTGTATCTTACTCTTCATAACCTCATTTGGAGTTTTCTTGGCAAAGATACTAAAGTGGTTTTCCATTTCCTTCTCCAACTCATTCTACAGATGAGGAGACTGAGGCAAGCAGGGTTAAGCAACTCACCCGGGCCACACAGCTGGTAAGTGTCTGAGGTCAGACTTGAACTCCTGAAGATGAATTTTCCTGCCTCCAGGCCTGGAACAGTATCCACGGTGCTGCCTAACTGTCTAAGCTCATTAAAATATTCCATTTTAGTATGAAAGCATTTCTACTAGCTTATTTTTAAATGTTTTAATGAGCTTAGATTACTCCAGATAAAAACTGAAGGGATTAAGTTTGCTCTTTATTTCCCACTTCTATTTGGAACATGAATAAGTATCCTTGTTAAGACCCCCATCTATTACCTTTAAAGCACATGGATGTCACTCTACCCTTTCCCTTAGCATGTCCTGATCCCCTCTTCCTATAGAAGTCCTCATGTACTATGGTAGGGGCCCATTGCATCTTCTAAAGGCATTCTTCAGGGACGATTAAATCAGAAGTCTTTAAAGTGCACTAAATGGCTACCTTGTTCATTGTAAGGGCAAGTATCCCTTTCATCCCTTAGCCATATCTGCAAATTAAGAGTGTGAAAGGATCTAGGATCTGACTGAGATGGTAGCAGAGACCACCACCTTGATGCCTTGGTTAGGCATTTATATTACCTCCTGGTGCTTCCTTTCCCAGCCGTTCATGTCTATGGAAGAATGGGAGTACCCTCCATCAGGTGTTTCTTTGTTTTCATTCATCCTCCACATAGCTCTGATTCTTTTACTTGGCAAACTCCAGTGGTTCCCTGTTACCTTTTGACATTAATAGCCTGGCCCCCTTCAAATGCAGAATGGCTAAACAAGTTGTGGCATAGGATTGTGGTGGAACACTACTGTGCCATAAGAAACAATGAGCAGATTAATTTTGAAAAAACATGGAAAGACCAAAATAAAATTATTAAGACTGAAATGAGTAGAATGGAGAGAACATCATATATAGCAACAGAAATGTTCTTTGAAGACTTTGTGTCTGTCCACCTCCAGAGAAAGAACTCCACTTCAAACACTTTAACATTTTTTCATATATGATATTTCATATTCTATCTTTCTGCTTTTGCACCTGCTGTCCCTCATTTCTGGAATGGACTTTCTGATCATGTGTGCTTTATAGAACTCCTAATTACATTTAGGACTCAACTCAGGTATCTTCCACCTGATTCCCACCCGACTCCCAGCTTCTAATGGCTCCCCCAGCACACTTCACTTATATTTTGTATATGTGCTTTTCCTAAATAGAATTTAGGTTTCTTGAGGAGAGTTGCTATTTTACTTTTGGCTTTCATAGTGCCTGGCACATAGTAAACACTGAATAAATGTCTGTTGCTGGGTTGACTTCAAGCTTGAAAACTGAAGAATCTGGAATTCCAGAGCTGTTTAGTAATAATTAGAAAAGATATAAGTATCTGGCGGCTTATCGTCTAGACTTTGGAGATTAAAATTTGAGAAGTATATAGAATATTTACCATGAACTATGCTGTGGTCCCTAACTGAAAGCCTCAAGCTCCCAACTAGTAAGAAGAGTACAAAGGAAATAATTACATTCAGACACATTAGCTACCTGATAAGATCCAATTTGGAGGTGACAAAAAGGTTGTTATCTGGAATTGAGAATCTCCTTCTTGGGAGATGAGACTCCAGTAACCAAGGCTCTGAGGAAAAAAAAGACAGGGAAGGCTTTTTGCCTATTCTTCCTGCCAAATAATTTTCTGTCCTTTTTCTAAAAAAAAAAAAAAAAAAAAAAAAAAAAAAAAAAAAAAAAAATTAAAATAAGAGCAAAAGGAACGAGTGGCCAAGGAGGGATCAGGCACCTCCAAGACCATGAGGCTCCCCAATATCCTGCTGAGGAGCACACCAGGGATTGGAAAGACCCCACTTAGTAAAGAACTTGCATCAAGAACAGGACTGGCATACATTAATGTGGGAGCTTTAGCACAAGAAGGATAGTTATAGGTGATGGCTTTGATGAAGAATATGAATGTCCCATTGTTTATTCGAGGTGAGGTCACCCTTTTCATCCTTGATACTCTTAATTTGATTCTCTTGTGAGTCTAATTTCTCATAATGCTCAAGCCTATGTGGAGAAAGTTGAAAAGTATAAAAAATGAGCTGGACCAATGGCAAAGAAGCCACCTCCAGCCAGTGGCCTCTCTTTTCTTCCTCATTGGGATTAATATTCTCAAGTGTCCTTGAATTTAAGGGCAAAGAATAGCATGGGGTGAGGGGGGAGGAGGAGGAGAAGGCTGATCAAAGGAAGATCTTTTTCTGCCCTTAGTCTTTATTTTGTAAATAAAGTTTTTAAAAGATCCTTGGCAAAACTTTTGCTTTGGGGGAACAGAATTTAAGTTGATGCCACTGTATAGAAGTCATGCTAGAAGAGAGTTTAGGGATTAACAAATCCTTGCTCTGTGCTGTTCTTCCAAATTAATATTAAGACCTCCCTTGATCTTGAAGATACTGTGGGCGTAGCCAGATAGATAGCTATAATGTCATGGTTATACTTCTGTATTTCCCATTGTAAGCTGTTCTGCAATTTTCTGCATTTGTGTGCATCTCACATGCATTCACATGCCTCCCCTAGATATAGCATTACTTCCTTGAGGGCAGGGATTATCTCTGGATTTACCCTGGTTTAACATAGAGCCTGATACACTGAATGCTAATAATGATGTTCACATAAATGACAGAGAGGGGCTTTCCTTCATTTAATTGTTGCCATTTTCCAGCTTTAATCCAGTAATGGATAAAAAAGCAAATGATTGAAACTGAGCTCTCTCCTCCCTTCATGTAATGAAAGGAAAAAAAAAGAAAGGGAAAGGTTTTCTGAACTTTGTTTTTATTGTTCATTTAGTCATCTTCAGTCATGTCCGACTTTTTGTGACCCCATTTGGGGTTTACTTGGTGAAGGTACTAGAGTGGTTTGTCATTTACTTCTCCAGCTCATTTTACAGATGAGGAAACTGGAAAAAAAACTGGGTTAAGTGACTTGTCCAGGGTCACACAGCTAGTAAGAAGTGTATGAGACTGTATTTGAACTGTCTTCCTAACTCCAGGTCAAGTGCTCTATCCACTGAACCACTTAGCAGCCCTTTGCTCCTTAAAAACACTGGCAATGAGACCATAAATCACAAGTCCAAATGATGGTGCCAAATGACCTGCCAGAGAGGTGATAGACTTTAAATCCAGAAGGAGACAAGAATTTTTTTTTATATAACCAGTATGGGAATTTGTTTTGCTGAACTATATATGTTTGTTGTTAGGTTTTTGTTTTTTGTTTTTATTATTCAATTGGACAGTGATTAAGAGGGACAGATAAATTCTTATAAAAACGAGTAAAAGCACATAAAAAGAGAATTATGATGGGAATGATACTACATTCACAAAAGAACTGCATTAGCTAATGGAAATTATGGATGTTGTTCTACCTCATAAAAAGGAGTGAGAACAAGGAGCCCAATAGGGAGATGACATTGTCATCTCTTGTTTATGATCTTTTTGTTTGGATATTTGTGTCTGAGTTTTATTTTCAACATGTAACACTAGTGCCTTAACTAGGCTAAGGCAATCAGGACTTTCCCCCAGGTGACTGAATTTAGAGTTGTGCCGAAAGTTTCATTAGAAGTGTCTTTAGAAAAGACAGAGCTTAGCACTAAGTAGTGTTTCCAGATTCCTGACAGATTTTAATCTTCAGTATTTGGGAAGGATAAGTCAGAAATCCTGGGAAATCATGGGAATTCCCAAAATCCTAAGTTCTTCTTTATTTTCATAACATTTTATGTTTTAAAATAATAATGAGTGACCATAATAATAAACAATGAATCTTTTTTTTTCTATAATGGGGTTATACTAAAAGTTTCAGAGGTCTTCTTTGAAAAAAAGATATAATAATAAAATCAGAATTAATTATTGTTATGAAGCAATTATTGTGACAGTGATTTAAAACTCATCTGGCCACAAGCTAACCGATTCCCTTTATCTTTCTTAAAATACTTCTAATATTCTTTGTTCTCTTTACACTTCTGTGGATATAAAAATATTTTTAAAAATTAATGAATGAGGAACTATTAAGTTTAATAGAATATACAATGAGCTGCAGGGTAGCCAGGTGGTACAGTGGATAGATTGTCCCAGAGTCAGGAAGACATCTTCCTGTGTTTAAATCTGGCCACAGACATTTACTAGCTGTGTGACCCTGGGCTTATCACTTAACTCTGTTTGCTTCAATTTCCTCATCTGCAAAATGATCTAGAGAAGGAAATGGCAAACCATTCTGCTGTCTTCGCTAAGAAAACCCCAAATGGGATCCTGAAGGGTTGGGACACTACTGAAAAATGAACAACAACAACAACAATAAAGAACTGTGCCCCATAGGAAATATTCACACAGGGAAATACTATTGGGTGGCATTTGAATAATAGTCACATCTTCTAGCAAGATTAACAACACTACTTAAAAGCAAATTTAATCTTTTAAATTTAAGATTCTTTTTGCTTCTAAAACTGATTTCTTGAAAAGACTACTTAGTGTTTATATTAAACATACCATGCCTATAAACTTATTACTATTTATTTTATTTGCAAGAATGACCCACCATTAGCAGTTTACAAGGCCATGAATACATAACATGAACAGGTATAAGCCAGACTGACTAATTAGATCATGGTTGCCTCTTTCCATTGGGCTTCTATCCTGGTTCTAGACAATGTCAACCTTTAACCTTAAACTCTTTCTGTTAGCATCTGTCTCTTTTGCTTTTGGCTTGACATCACTGGATTCCTTCAAACCAATACTGTCTCTATGTTGACTGTAACCTTTAATTCTTACAGGGCAATTATAATGCATTTTTTAAAAATGCCCTTACCTTCTGTTTCAGAAGTAATAGTGTGTATTGGTTCCAAGGCAGAAGGGAGGTAAAGACAAGGCAGTGGGGGTCAAATGACTTGCTCAAGGTCACACAACTAGTAAATGTCAGAGACCAGATTTGAATACAATAAGTCATCCAGATACCCCCAGTTATAAAAGTTTTCCCCAATTTGTTGACTGATTTTTCTTAAGATTCATGACTTGGAAGACCTTATATATTACCTGAGAAATTCCAGGAATGAATTCTCACATGGACACACAAACGCTAAGGTGATCTAAACAAATTAGTTGAGTTTGAAAGCTACCTGAGAGGTATTCTTCTATTCATCCTTCTGCTACTGACAATATGCTTCATTCTGCATAACCTGGGTACTGTTCAAGGCAAAAGAAACAACTGAACAAACAAACAAATGAAACAAAAAAATAGACTTAAGAACAAAAATTCCTAATTACAACTTTGTGTAACACACTGCTTATAAAGAATCAAGGGTTCCATTTCTACCACCAATTGGCCTTTTGGTAAGTCAATGAATCCCTTCCTGCCTTTGTTCCCTCCTACCCAAATTAATATCATGCCTATTGTCTAATTACCTTACTGACAATTATGGAAATTAATGATGTCACATTCATAAAGCATCCCTAATGCTTGGTCACTTTTATCTGATGAAAGAAATGTTCACCAAATGACAAACAATATAATATCTGCAAAATACTCTGTACAATGCCTAGCACACTGTAGATACTATACAAATGCTCATTCCCTCCTTGCTTCTCATCTTGGGGGAGTATCAATAAGGTGGGATGGTTGCTTAGCACACAAGGAGGCTGCAGAAGGACTAGAACCATGGACATCCTGCCTCATGGTAGGACTCGGAGTGAGAAGATTTGAGGTTAATGGTCCTTCCACTTACTAGCTTAGGACCTTGGGTAGGATATTTCATCTTTATAAGCCTTAGTTTATTTCCTTATCACATGGAGATATAGTAATTGCATTATATACCTCACAAGTTTATTGTGAACATTGAATGGAATAATATATGTATGCTTTGCAAATATAAAAGTGCTGCATAAATATCAGTTTTTCAAATTGTTATTTGGTTCTCATTTTTGTGTGTCATAGTCATAGCTAGATGAGTAAATGGATGGATAGCTAGATGGAGCATTTTTAAAGCTTGTGTTATATGTCAGACATTGTGATGCATTGGGAATACAAATATAAATCTACAAAAAGACAGTACCTACCATCAACAATATTTCAATAGGGAAAGAGAAAACATAAAAGAAAACTGGAAAACCGGATGATCATATGGATAAAGGAATACTCTTGTAGGGACCAGATTGAAAAGTCCAGAGAGTCAGGAGTAGTGCCTAGAGAAAAGCTTGGGTGGCCTGGGAGATTTGTGAATCTTGGGCAGGAATTCACTAATCAGAGGAAGGGTCCCAGAGACAGAGGCATCTTCAGGGAAGAAGGCTGTTGGCACAGAGGTAGAAAATGCCAGTTTCAGGAGCAAAGTCAGGAAAGAAGTAGGCATAGATGGTCTGGACTCTCCATGAATAGTGGTTTTGGAAGAAATTCAACAAGGAAGGGGCTGCAGAGAGAAATAGTTTTGAGCTAAGTGACTATTCTTATATATTAAGGGTTTGATGAACTCTTGAGCAGGTGGATAAGATAATTGACTTTACAACTGAAAACAAATACCAGGAGGCAGGTCCATCTTCTGTAGACTTATCAAAATTATCCCTGGGAAAGTTTCAGTAGCAGAACAGGTAACAATGATGCTATGTTCTTACTGGCCTCACATAATATTGACTTCTTCAATTAGCTTCCTTCCTTCCTTCATTGGTTCATTCCTTCTTTCCTTCTCTCCTCCCTTCCTTCTCTCCTCCCTTCCTTCTTTCCTCCCTTCCTTCTTTCCTCCCTTCCTTCTTTCCTTCCTTCCTTCCTTTGTTTATTCTTTCTTTCTTTCTTTCTTTCTTTCTTTCTTTCTTTCTTTCTTTCTTCCTTTCTTGTTTAGAGGTCACAAATGACCAGAAATGCCATGTCTGCTTGAGGCAAGAATGCTTGAGGCACAGGATTGGGTAAGGGGGAACATGAATTTCAGGGCAAGTGACTGAGTTAGATTAATCTCAAGTCTTTTGTCTTCAAGTTTAGTGCCCTTTCTAACTATAGTATATCACAGTGCCTCTGGCTTTTGTTATAATGGGCAGATATCAATATAGTATTTTCTGCAGCTTTCTGAATCTGATAACTACATATCTTTTCAAAACTTTAGGAATAACTTCTGAAACTATTAAAGCATTGAATCATAAGACTGCTAGCTACTTGAGAGCAAGATCTTTTTTCCTACTTTTTTATCCTCAGTACTTGGCACAGTGCCACATAGTAGGTGTTTTATTGACTGACTATATCTTTTACACTAGGTTACTATATCTTTTAGGGTAGTCTCATGGGACTCCTGTAAATTGCACAGCTTTGCTGAGGCTACTCAACAGTAGCTACAATTTTGCATCATTAGGGAAGAATAAGTTTCACGTGCTGCCTTATGGTGAATTTTGTGATGCATTTTGAATTCCACAACTAAAATTGAAAATATTCTTAACTATAGCTTTAACTGTGTTAACACGGACATCATTTCCTAACAGTGACACATGTCTTTTCAAAAGAAACTTTTACTAACATGTACGCATGCTTACTCATCTTGGAAACAACTGCTTGCTCTTCCTTCTACTGGAATGTGTGTGCTGGACATACCGTTTTCAAAGGAAGTGAGTAGACAATGGATCTTACCGGCAGAAGTAAAACTGAAAGATCAAAGAACTGTGGGATGGTAGTGATAGAAGAAAACAGCTATCATCTAGTCCAGCCCCTTCATTTTGTAGATAATGAAACCCCACGACATAGAGATATCAAAAGACATGCCTAAGATAGCATCGTTGGTAAGGGTTGGGGGAGTCTACGACTCAAATTTAAGCCTTCTGTATCCTTAATCCTCTTTCAACCATAATTTACAGTCTTTTCTGGATTCCCCTTTCCCCAAAAGCCCAGGTTTTATTTCTCTGACCTTTTTTAAGCAAAAGGGGAAAAATGTCCACATCTGGAGTTTTATGGAAAAGTCCTGGATTTATAATCCAAAAACCTAGGTTTGAATTCTGGTTTCAACAAAAACTAGCTGAATGACTAGAGGCAAACCATTAACCTTTCTGAGTTTGTTTCTTTAAATTAAAAATGAGGATAATAACATTTGTATTCCATATCTCTTATGTTCTTTGGGAAGACAAACTTCTATAAACTTTGAAGAGGAATATAAATATGTGTTCTTGTGATTATTTTTTGTTTGTTTTGAAAGACATGGATTCCAACAATTTGCTTTATTTAAAACCTGAGATTTGTATCATTGTTATGGGGAGGTAGATTGATCAGGACAGCCTTGATCAACTAATTCCCTGCTCCCTACCTCAAGTCTAGTTGACAAAAACACAGGTTATACCACAGAAATAACAAAATATTAATATATTAAATAAAGCATTACTAGACAACACTTAGCAAAGAATGAAGAAGTGATGGAATTAGACAACAGTTAGTTACTGGCTGACCAAGAATAGGACACATTTCTGGTTGTCTTTGAAAAACAAATAGATACACTCCTTAGAAATACAGTCAAAGCAGAATGTGGACCCAAGGAGTGTGACCCCTAGTCATCTAGGGTAGAGCATGATATGAAAGAAGACCTCAATTATTTTTAAATTTATTTTTATTTAAAAAAATTTTTAAACCCATACCTTTTGTCTTAGAATCAATATTATGTATTGGTTCTAAGGCAGAAGAGTAGTAAAAGTTAGACAATGGGGATTAAGTGACTTGCCCTGAGTCACACAACTAGGAAGTACCTGAGATTAGATTTGAACCCAGGACCACCCATCTCTGGACCTGGTTCTTAATCTACTGAGCCACCTACCTGCCCCATGACCTCAATTCTTTTGAAATTTTTTCTTTCCATGGTTCCATGATTCATGTCATCTTTCTCCCCTTTTTCCTCCCCACTCACAGAGTTAATGAGCAATTCCACTGACTTAGATATGTATTATAACTCAAAACCTATTCATATTATTCATTTTTGCAATAGAGTAATCTTTTAGAACCAAACCCCCAAATCCTATACCCATATAAACAAGTGATAAATCATATGTTTTCTCCTGCATTTCTACTCCAACAGCTCTTTCTCTAGAGCTGAATAGCCTCCTTTTTCATAAGTCCCTCAGAATTGTCCTGGTTCATTGCATTGCTATGAGTAACAAAGTCAATCACATTTCATTATCCCACAATGTTTCAGTTACTGTGTATAATGTTCTTCTGGTTCTGCTTATTTCACTCTGCATCAGTTCTTGTAGACAATGACCTCAATTCTTGAAAGTGCTTTGACTTTTCCTTTTTGCCTCTTCTAGAAAGCAGTTGGGGAGAAGAGCTGTCCCTTTCTTCCTACCCTACAGGAAAAGACATCATTTGTATTGGAGCCTACCTGTATGCACCCAGAAGGAAGCATCCAAAAGGAAAAAAACGTGGTTATTTGAGTCTACTCAGAGAAAAGTGGCTCCTAGAGACAGAGAAAATAAAAGATAGCTATGGGTTTGAGAAAAAATAAATCTGGCAATTGGGAGATGTGGCAAAGAGAGAAGCAGGCTCAGAATGCAGAAGTGAGTGACCTGCCAAGAAAAATATTGTGCTCAGATGGGGAGTGTGGAATGTAAGGACAAAATGAGAAATTATAAAAGCTTTGGTGCCCTGCAGAATCAGAAATGTATGTTGTCTTGGGAACACATGTTCCTTAGTGTCATGCTACTGGTAATAGCTATATATAGTCCCAGTCCTCCCACTGACTCCATATGTATTTGTGAAAGAGTGTATCCTAGATTTATGGGGGAAATGTTTTACAGTGACTGTTCTTCATGTGCCATTTTAGTAAGTACTTTTGTTTTGAGTTAGTCGTACTTACTGGCTCTGTATCAAAGGTAAGTGTACCAGCAGGGAAGCATGAATTCTATTTTAGGCATGTGAACCCTAAAGAGTATTTTGAACAAGAAGTGACTATACTTTGGGGGCCCAATCTTTAGCAATGAAAGGAGAGTGAGGTAGCCCAGAGGGAGCTTCCATCATGATCATGAATAAGTATCAATCATGTATTGCATGTGTTCTCTACATATTAGAATTCCACAATGCTAAGTATCAAATATTGGCACTCTAAGGAGCACAAGATAGCATAGTAAAATGGAAAGATCCCTGTCCTGGAAATCAGGAGACCAGGATTCAAAAAAATCACTTGCTGAAATTCACATAAACATTAAAGTTTTCAGCAAGTGATTTTTTCCTCTCTGAGCCTCAGTTTCTTCAAATATTAAATGAGGGGGCTGAACTAGATGATCTCTAAGGTTTTTTTCCCCCCAGTTCTGGCATTTAATGATTCTATAATAGTATCCTTCACCTCAAAGAGTCCAATGACAATAGCAAACAACAACAATATTAATAATATAGCATTTATATGACATTTACCATGTGCCAGGATCTATGCTAAGTACTTTACAATTATTATCTCATTTGTATTTACAAATTAGTACTAAATTTGACAAAAGTCATCATATTTATGGGTGGAGTGTGCAGGCAGTGACTCCCAAGCGTCTTCCCAGGGCTTCAGGAATCTTTAGAAGGACCAACTCAACAGATGTTCTGCTACACCCTTTCCCTCTTCCAGCCAACTAATGCCAGAAATGTTTCCAATTCTAGTTCCTACAGCACCTCATTTTCCCTCCCTCCTTTGTTCTCCTAGGGGTTTGGGCTGTGACTCACTCAGTGATCTTAGGGCAAGGTTTCCAATTCTCTATACCACTGCCCTGGAAAATCATCTCCAGTCACAGTCCTACCCTTTATGAACTCCACCTAACTAGAGTCTTTCACTTTGGGGAGCAGAAATAGAATCAACTCATAGTTGGCCCCTACCCAAAGCCAGTAACTCCACACATGCACAGAAAGAGAGAGAGAAAGAAAGAGGGAGAGGGAGAGAGAGAGAGAGAGAGAGAGAGACAGTGAGATCTATGTAGAAATATATAATCATTTATATAAAGAGTGCATCTATAGATATCTCTGTATAGATTACATCTAGTATATGTACATATATTCACATATACATATATGCAAATACACATATATGTAACATCAAATAAATACAAGATTATGTCCCATATATAACACACATTTGTACATATACATACAAACACACACTATAGTACTAGGATTTACTTCAGGACCAAAAAATTTGTTTTGCTTCACACTTTGCCTTTCCTAATATTATACTATACCAGTGATGTGGCAGCAGCATGACCACAGAGAGTGCTCTAAGATGGCCCATAGAGCACTCTCTGTGGTCTTGCTGCTGCCCTCCCCCACCCCTATTTATTATTAGAAAGGCTCCTCTCCCCCTCTCCACTGTGCCTGATGACATTTTTTTTCACATCTCCCACCCCTCTTCCCAGCAGCCCAATGGAAGTGCCCAGGGGGTAAGGTCAGTGGCTCCCAGGCAGCAGAGCTGGAGGGGAGCAGAGTTTTTGGACCACTCCCCTCCCCCTCTCGACACTTGCTGAGGACATACCTTATTTCACCTGCCCCTCCACCCAGCAGCCCATTGGGAGTACTTTCTCCCTCTTCTCCCTCCCCTATGTGAGATAAGGGGGGGAAGGGTGTGCCTGGCACTCAGGGTGGGGGGCAGGCATAGCACTCTGTCTCTAAAAGGTTTGCCATCACTGTATTATACTATAAAGAGAGAGCTCTCTCTATATCTCTAGGCAGCATTATAGAATAGTATAGCTACTATATATAATTATAATAGTATATACAATGTATAGTATATATTGGTATACATATTAGATGTACTCTCAGAGGAGAAAGAACTACCAGCTAGACAGAGCAGGGAAACATTTCCTGTAGTGGATGCCATTTGAGTTGAAAATTGAAGGAAGCCAGGAAAACTAAGAGGAGGATACAGGGAGTCAGAGCATTCCTAGCAAAAGGGATAGATAGCTAAGTAAAGGCAGGATGATAGGAGATGAAGTTGTGTGCGAGGAACAGAAAAGAGGCCAGTATGGCTGATTATCTAGTGAACTGAGAGGCATAAGATATGTATGAGATGTAATCAAGGGCCAGGTTGTAAAGAACTTTAAATGCCAAACAGATCTGTAATCCTAAATTAAATTATCCTAGAAGTAATAGGGACCCACTGGAGTTTATGGAGTAAGGATGAGTTTTATGGTTAGAGCTATGCTTTAGGAAAATCACTTCTGGTAACAGGCTAGAGAATGAATTGGAATAGGGAGAGACTTCAAGGAGAACAATGAGAAAGTTACTACAGGAATTTAGACAAGAGCTAAACTAGGATGGTGACTGTGAGAGAAAGGAAAGTATACAAGTCTGTTTTAAAGGTAGAAATGCTAAGATTTGAGAACAGATTGGATATATGAGGTGAGTGACCCATATTTGCAAGATTATGTGGCTGGAAGGAAGGAACCCAGTCAGTGTGAGAGCCTGGCCCCAGCTGTGAAAGGTGATGAAGAGGTGGGTATCATCTGAGGTCTTTTAGGAGCTGCCTGACTGTGCAGTGCACATTTCATAGGGAACGCGATGATCAACGGCACATTTGGCAGAATTGTTTGTACTTTGGAAGTTCTGCTTCAAATGAGGCTCTATCCATAAAGCCAATCTTACCAAGTTAATTTATGTTTACTGACCTCCTTTGAAATACCTCAGGAAATTCCATGCTAGTCCTGAAATTCAGGTTGTCAGGGTTTGGACAAATGTGCAACTGCTGGTCTACCCTCCCCCTGCTCTTGGCCCTGAGCCTTGACTCTCTGCTAGTGTGTGTGTGTGTGTGTGTGTGTGTGTGTGTGTGTCTATCTGTCTGTCTGTCTGTCTGTCTGTCTCTCTGTCTGTCTGTCCTTCATGTTTGAAGCTGGGGAAAAAAATCAGACAATTGTGTCCTCAGGAATTGAGAGTCATCAGGCTTTATTCTGCCAAAGTCTTGGGGAGCCAGGGGGCACAGCTAGGTGACCCAGTGGATAGAGATTCAAATCTAGAGAAGGGAGGTCCTGGGTTCAAATTTGACCTCATATACTTCCTCACTGTATGACTCTAGGCAAGTCACTTAACCCCATTGCTTAGATCTTACCACTCTTGTGCCTTCGAACCAATAGATCATTGATTCTAAGATAGACAGTAAGGGTTTAAAAAAAAACAAACACAAAGCAAAGTCTTCAGTGGGGCCTCAGGATATGCCAATTCAAAAGCAGACACAAAAGAATCTTAACTAGGTAGCTTAGTGGATAGACATCCAGGTCTGGAGACAGGAAGTCCTGGGTTCAAATTTGGCCTCAGACATTTCATAGCTGTGTGACCTTGAGCAAGTTACTTAACCTTTATTGTATAGCTCTTAACACTCTTCTGCCTTGGAACCTCTACTTAGTATTGATACTAAGGCAGAAGGTAATGGTTAAAAAAAAAAAAAACAGAACAGGGTACAACTGCTGACCTTGGTGAAATTGGACAACCTTCAATAGAATAGGATCTTTGAGAGAGGGAGAAGCTTCAAGCTGCACTTGGCAAGAGGCTGGACTTTTTTGCCATCTGCCTCACAATGTTCTGACTCTCCAGCCCCAGGCTAGGTCCTGGTCCTGCCACTATCACTTACCTTTATCTGCTCAAGCCACTGGTCTGAGACTCTGCTCTGGCAAGGAGTCTTTACCTAAACTTCTTTAGCTTTTTTGTTATCATTCTTCAATATCTCTCAATGCTCTTCTCCCAACTCATGATTGCTTAGTTCTGAGTTTGCCTGCCTAACAAAGACCTACCGTGGCCCCTGTGAGAAATACCCAGACCTGCCCAGGTGATGTAGTGATGTAAATACTGTTACTTCTATTACCAGGCAAGATAAAGGGGAGTTTTATTATTAGGTCTACAATTTGCGGGGAGGGTTGCTGAAGATTTTCTTGGCATGGCCCTCCCTCTCCCTCTGCCTGGTCTCTTTTCGGGACTTTCCATTCCTTCCTGATCTGGATGGAGAATATAAGGGATCCATTTCCCCTATGGTGTGTCTTAAGGCCAGTAAGTAAAACCACATCCTCCTTATCTCTGTTCTAAGAAGGTGGTCTAGCTATAGATTCTATGAGTAGGGAACAGCTTACTTCCTTTTCTTGCTCATGGTAACTGAGATTCTTGAATTGCTAAATCATCTGCTGTGTTGTAGAGATTATATCAAATGAAGGGGCCTGCTGCTTCCTTGCAACACATGAGAATGGACTAAGTAATGCCCTTATAATAAAGAATGGGGACCTGGGTTGGAAGATAATCCAGGAAAGCTCAATGAGAAGCTAAAATGCACTGGAAAGGTGACAAGGAAACACTTTGCTTAACTCAGAATTGTTCTGTGAAAAAGAGGAAAAAAGAGAGAGAGAGAGACAAAGACAGGTAGAAGGGAACATCATCTCAATGGGGCAGTTTTGCAATATTCCATAGTCCCCCATATCTACCAAAAAAAAAGTTGATTTTCATATCTCTTCTTTGGGTCCAGGCTTGATTTTTATAATTAACCTATATTCCCTTTTTTCTTTCCTTCCTTCCTTCTTTCTTTCTTTCTTTCTGCCATTCCTTTCAAGATCTTCTCTAAACCTTTCCCCCTTTTTTCAGATTACTCTCTCTACCCCCAAACCCAACTCAGAAATCATCTAGTTCAGTCCTTTGACTTACAGATGAGAAAAGTGAAAGCCACACGGTTAAGGAATATGAACAAAAGTCATATCTGCTGAATTTAGGACCAGAATCCAGGTCTTTCCAAACTCTTAGTCCAATGGTTTTTTCTCTTTAGCATGGCTTTGGCACTTTTTTCAACTATAGCTTCTAAGTTTCCTTGGACTACTCTTTTTCTTTTTCCCTTTTCTTAAATTGTGACTTGGACACTGTTCTCTCTCTACTCTCCTTCCTTCAGTAATTATCATGATGGAATGAGAAAAGTGCTAAATTTTGATCTTCAGCAAGTGGCATTACCTTTACAGACTCCATTTTCCTCATCTGTAAAATGCAAATGTAAGAAGTGTGGAAGTAGTGAAATACATTACCTCTATGTCCTGTGTTCTAACTTTGGACATTATAAATCTTGCCCAATTCACAGAGCTGCAACTATCACTTCCATATGGATGACTGCCAAAGTTCTAATCCTGAATTTCAAGCTATCTTCTGAGTGTTTTCACCTGGATGAACTACTGGCATTCATCTTCAACATGCCCTAAATTGAATTTATAATCTTGGCTTGTCTCCTTTCCTCAAGATTATCTTTCTGACTTTCCAATTTCAGAGATACAGAATCTCCAAGTTGGTGGATTTCTCAGAGTCCAGGGAGTCCAACCTATCCCTAAACAAGAATTTCCCTTATAATATACCCAATCAACATTTTCCTTAAGGGAGGAACACAGTACTATTCGAGGCACCCTTTCAGCTTTTGGATAATTCTATGAAGTAGGAGCCTCGAGATAATATTTCTCCACAGAGAAGGAGGTAGGGAGCTGTTTCCAGGAAAATCATAATAAGTAAGGGCAGTGCATTAGAGAGTCAGACTTTGAAATATATGCAAATATCTTGTAACTGGTTCCAGCTGACTAAACAGGGGTTGAAGAGGAGGCTCTGTGGTTTTAGAAGCATTCAAAAAGCCCCATCAGCATCAGTTGTGGCCTTGTGGCCCTAGCACTCCTGGGGGAACTTGGCAACCAGAGAAAGGAGTGGATTTTGTGACATTGTGAGTTAGGAAGTTCCAGAGGACTCCTTGGTATCCCATGTTACAGAGTTCAGGTTTCATAGCCAGAGCAGCATCAATGCCCCAAAGTATAAAAAGAGTAAATCCTCCCTTAAGTATCCTGCCATAACAGAATCTAGGTATGGAGTCAGTGTAGTTTGAATGCTCTGAGAAGCAAGGAGTGAATTTGAAAAATAATTTCAGGAGCCCAGCCCAGTAGTAGTTGAAGTAGTTAAGCTGCACCTGGACACTGATGCAAATATTTAAAAAATTGAGCTAAGTTTTGAGCATTTAATACCCACTCCCCAAGAGAGTTAGGTAGTGTAGTGTAGCTTCTGGATTTGGGGGGGGGGAAGTGTTTGTCCTTTGTTCTCTTTAGGTCTTTGAGGTAAATGTTCTTTTGTAAAAGTTGTAAAAGTGTTAAGTAGTTAAATGGAACTGAGAAATTTATGGTTGGTTCCCTAAAATGGGGAGAACATAGCCAATGTGGCTGAAGCTATTGGCAGAGAAAAGAGAAACCCAGAAAACCTTAAGGAGATCCCAGAAGCCTGAGAAGAGATGCAACAGTCTTAGTCCTGAAGCCGGAGTACACATTTCCATCTAAAAATAAGGAAGTTTGTCCTTATTTGTTCTTCAGTCATTTTTCAGTCATATCTGATTCTTTGTCGTTCCATTTGGGATTTTCTTGGCAAAGGTACTGGAGTGGTTTACCATTTCTTTCTTGAGGAATTGAGGCAAACAGGATTAAGTGACTTGTCCAGAGTCACACAGCTATTATGTTGTCTGAGGCTGGATTTGAATTCAGAAAGATGAATCTTCCTGACTCCAGACTCAGAATGCTATTCACTGTGCTGCCTACCTCCTCCCCTTTTGTCCTTATATCAAACCTAAATTGCTTTTGCTATACTTTCTGCCTACCTCTCCTGCTTCTGTTCTCTGGAGTCAGGCAGGATAACTCTAATCCCTCTGTCATATCACAACCTTTAAATTATTTGAAGAGATACACCTCCCTTACCACCACCCCCAGCTTTGTAAGTCTTTTCTTGAGGGTAAATATCTTCATTTCTTTTAAATAATATTCATATGGAATAATCTCAAAGCCATTTGTCCTCCTAATTTTTGTCTCCTGAATGCCATTCGCCATATATCCTTAAATTATGGTGGTTGTAACTGGACACATACTTCAGATGTGGCCTGACCAGGGCAGAGTACAATGGGATCATCTCCCTTGGCTTAAATGCTCTCTTCATGGAGTCCAAGATTGCATTAGCTGCCTTATCTCACTGTTGACTAATGTTGACATTGCCGCCTATTCCCTATATCTTTTCTGACAAACTGCTAACTAGTATCTATTCTCTCATCTTGTTAAGCTTTTACACACACACACACACACACACACACACACACACACACACACACACACACATATATATGTTTATATGTCAGTGGCATAATCACTCTACTAATCATTCAGGCTCAAAACTCAGTCATCTTGGACTCTTACTTCTCCATAACCTCTCCCACTGATTTGGTCACCAGATTTTGTTGATTCTGTCTCCTCCATGTTTTTTGCATGTGACTCTTCTTTTTTATTCCAATTGCCTTATTAATTTAGACTCTTATAGGTCCTTCAGACCTCTCATGTAGCCCATAATAAAATTGGCCTCCTTATTGTCCATTTAATCTATCCTTTGTAAGATTGCCTGTCCATCTTGGGAAGACTAGGAAACATCAATCCAGTTCTGTCACTCTCCAGACCAGAAACCCGAATGGGGTCTCATTGCTGACCAAGTTAAGTCCAAATCCAGCAAAATAAATCCATTCTTCAAGGATCTCTATAATATTGTTTAAATTAGGACCATGTATTGCGATAATTGGAATGAGACCTCACTGTAAGTTTGAGGAGTTTTGAAATGAGGAAATAATCAGTTTTTTCATTTATTTAAAATTTTACATGTTTGGCAAATACCTCTCTAAATGGATGATTAAGTGGTAACTTAATATCTGCACTAGAGAGGGAAAAATAGGAAGTCCATTCATAAGGCTTAAGTATGCAAAAAAAGATGTTTTAAGGGATATTCTTTATAGCTGGACTGGAGAAGGAAATGGTAAAACACCCCATTGTCTTTGCCAAGAAAAGCTCATGAACAATATTGGCATGCAATGGTCCACAAGGTAACACAACTGAATGACTGAACAGCAACAACAATAACTTTATTATGAGTGGGAATGGGAGAAGGGTGGTGCTGTTATCTTCCATGGGATAGAAGATATCCATATGGTAGGGAGCACTTTTAAGACAGCTTCCCAACTTTCCTTTTTGTATGTGAAAAATCTCATCTCTGATGTTTGCTGGTCAGGTTCTCCACTTATAAAAACCAAGTACTTATAAACACTAAATGCTCTGCATCCAGAACTCCACTTTGAGACTGATTATCCTTCCATCTCTTAGTACACTTGCCTACTTTTTGTTGCTCTACTTGTCCTTCCAACTCTTACCTCTCTGTTTTGGCACAAGTTAAGGAGGGCCTCCTTCTTACTGGCTATTATTGAAACTTCAATAATACCTCAAGGCTCAATTCATATACTTCCTCCTACAAGAAGCTTTTCCTGATTCACGTAGTTGTCAATGCTTCCAACTTATTTTTATTTTGCTTAAATATTGTAATTATCTGTTGAATCCCTCCAGTAGAATGTAAACTCCTTGAAGGCAGTAATTATTTCAGTTTTTGTCTTGGTATCTTGAACAACTAGCAATGTGCCCAATGCATAATAGCTTTATTTTTTTCTTTATGATTTTACCTTTTATCTTAGTATTAGTTCTAAGAAGGGACAGGCAATTAGGTTAGATGTCCAGGCTTGCACAGCTAGGAAGTTTCTAAGGCTAGATTTTAACCCATTTCTAGGATTGGCTCTTAGTCCACTGAGTCACCTAGCTGCCCCCAGTAATTTCTTAATAAATGCTTATTGATCGACTGATAAGTGTTGCTTTGAATGGACATTCTTCCAACAAAGGATAGCAAAAATCTCATATCAGTAAAGTGGCCCTTTTCTTAGACCAGCTCTGAGGAAGTTAATATTAGAATTAGGGCTTAACTGGGCTTAGAGTCAGAAAAACTCATCTTCATGAGTTCAAATCTGACCTTAGACATTTACCAGCTATGCAGTTCTAACCAAGTCGCTTAACCCTATTGAATCTAGCTCCCCCTTTTCTAGAGTTCTAATACCTGGGTGAAAGAGATCTTCAGGGGACTATGAGTAGAATAGTCTAAATGGACTGGAAATTTGATTAAGAGAATTGTGTGGGACAAGATTAGAAAAGCTGGTTTGAGAAAGATTGAAGGCCTTCTGACAGACCAAGAAGTTTAAATTGCATAAATGCTTAATAAGGGAATGCATAACTAGACAATACTTAATGTGAAAAAGACCTAGGGAGTATTAGTTGTCTGCAACCTCAATATGAGTCAATAGTATGACGTGGATGTCAAAAAAGATAATGTGATTGCAGGATGCATTCATAGGGGTATGGAGTCCAGGATTTCCACTGCCCAAAGGGTAATGGAAAGATATATGGTGGGTATAAGTAGACTGCATCATATAGCAATAGAGACATGTGCATAAGAAATGGTGTAAAAAAATCATCAAGGACATGTAAACCCCAAAAGGAGGTGAGTCGGTAACATATTAAGAATGAGATACAAGATGGTTAGCTCAAATATTCTGTATGCATAAAATATTGAAAGAACTGAAGGAAGGCTTCTAGCCCATTGGATGAATCCTCTATTGGGGATATGTAGAAGGACGTGTTCAAAGATTTTACAGGATGAGAAAGCAGGAATGGGGAGCCATGTATAGTGGTGGAGGTAGTGTCTACATTAATGAGATTATGGATCTTTCAGAGCACCAAAGTAAGGAGTGTCTAGAATGAGGGAAAGGTTAGCTTCATTTATCAGTGTTCTGGGCAGACCACATTAGCAGTATTGTGGTCATTTCCAAGTAAACTGTGAAGATGAAGTGGATATCAAGCTGGACTTGGAGTCAGGAAGCTTTGGATCCAAATACTGCTTCTAAAATATACTGGTTTTGTGACTCTAACTAGGAAAGTCACTTGAGTTTTCAGTGCCCTTAGGCAATTCTGTAAGCTTGTAAAATACAGATTTCTTGCATATTTACTTTGATAGAGGACATTTCCCACATTAGTGAATTCATTGGGGGTTCCCTTCATCACTGAAATTTCAAGGCTCCCCACTTTGGGGAGCATATTATGGTGCTAGGGGTGGAGAATGTTGAAAAAACAATTTAAAAATAATTCCTAAAGGGAATATTTGAAGATATTGGGATGTTTAGCATGGAAAAAAAATCTAGGAGAGACATGACGGCTGTCTTCAGTTATTTGAAGGACTGTAATACAGAAGAGGCCTTAGCCTTGATTTGCATGATTCCAAGAACAGAATTTAATCAATGTAGGAAAGTTTCATCTGAGTAGGTTTCAACTCAACCTGACCATGACCTTCTTGATCACTGAAGTTGTTCAAAAATGGAAAGTGCTTAGAATTTAACATACAAGAGTATAGGTTTTATGTTATGTCTATGAACTATATATACACCTATAAACTTCTAACGACCACTTATAGAATGTCTTCTATGTGTTAAGGCTCTGTACTATGTTCTACAAGCCATCCAAATCAAAACAATAAGATAGTCACTGTTCTCAAAGAGTTTATGTCCTAATCTGAGGAGAAAATCTATGAGAGTTCAGCTGTAGGAACAAAGAAAGTTGCAGAACTCCTAAAGGTCAGTGGCATGGTGGATGGCAAGGTCCTGGTGCACTCAGGGATCTGGAGGACATAGTGACAGGGCAGATGGCAAAGTTTAGCAGAGTACCTTGGTAGTAGTCACAGAACAGATGGTAAGTAAGGTCTTGTGGTCCTCAAACATCTCACTGGAAGGATTGTAGTTAATGACGCTATTGTATTCCTCTTTCCACTTGACTCTGCTGGTCAGGGTCTGTGTAACCCAAGATTCTTGGAGAGGTGAGGAGAGGGCAAAGGGAAAGAGCTAGTTAAGAGGAAGGGGGAAAAATCACTTCTGGCTATGGGAATTAGAGAAGGCTTTATGGAAATGCAACTTGTTTGGGTCCTTGAAAGATCTGTAGGATATGGGAACAGATTTGAGGGAGTGTATTTTAGATATAGGAGATAATATGAGAAACTCCAAGGAAATAAGAAACTGTTGGAAGGCTAGAAATTTAGAGAAATTGGAGTATAGAGTTTGTGAAAGGGAATAGTGTATCATGGAGAAGGGAGAGTGGAAAGAGGAAAGAAATAAGCACTTATTAAACACACGCTATGTGCCAGGCACTGTGCTAAGGGCTTCACAAATAGTATCTTCTTTGACAATGAGAGGCATGGTAGAGTGGACATACTGGACTTGGAATAAAGGAACATGTGTGAGCCTTGGATCTGCTACTCATCATTTCTGCAGTTATGGGGAAGAAACTTAATCTCTGTTATCTCATTTTTTAAAATTAAAGATAATAATGCATCTACCCTCTCAAGATTATTGTGAAAAAAATGCTTTGTAAATTATAAAATACTCTATAAATATGAGCTATTATTATTATGAAGTAGAGTTTAAAGGGGACGTTGTATTTAATCATGGAGACCTTTGAATATCAGGCAAAGGAGATCGTCCAATACAATATAACAGAAGAAAAACACCACTGGGCTTAGGTCAAGTTGATTTGAGGTTCTTGTTGGTCGCTATTACTAAATAATTAGCTACGTGATCTTAGTCAATTGCCTTTTTTTGTGGGTGAAGGGAGAGGTGTGTTCAGTTGCCAGATCAGCGTAATGAGGTTTCTAATGTTCCTTCCAGTCAATCAATCAATCAATCAATCAATGTTTATTAAACATCTACTATGTGCCAGGCCTTGTGCTAAGGGAGATAGGGAGTGCAATGTAAATAAAAGGGAGAAAAGGGGGAAAGCCTGTGTGGGGTTCAGCTTCAGCAATGATTACCAGAATTTTTCTCCCTGTCAGACTAACAAGGCTATAGGATAGGAAGGAAAGTGGTAGCCCTGACCATAACCTCTCCCCCTTTCCTATTTGAAATTCATTTGGGTTAACATAATCCTCTGTCAAATTGGAAAGAGCTCCTGTGGGAAATGTGTAGAATATCGTTTCTTATAGAATGTTAGAGCTAGAAGGGACTTTGGGGATCATATAGTCCAGGAACTGGAAAACTATGTTCCCTGGGCCATAGTTTTTGTTCAGCTCATAAAACTTTATTTTAAAATGTAAATAAAATATTCTTAGCTTGCTGGGATGTACAAAAACAGGTAGTAGACTATATATAGCCCTTGGGCTATAGCTAACCAATGCCTGATTCTAGTGTAATCATTCATTAGATGAATCAGAGAAATAAATGGACTCATTCATTATCAGATAGCTAGTAAGAACTAAGACTTGAGATCCAGTCTTTGAGCCCCAAGGTCGTGGTTCCATCAACTGTCTCATGTGTATTTATGTTTTGCTTTAATACTTCAAGGATTTATGATCTCATTGATGTGGGCACCTGCTGCGCCAATGCAAATGCCAAGCCTGTAGTAGACAGATTTGATGAGTTGCTTGGGTGAAAAATTTCACTACTAGTAGCTACCCTTTTGGTAAGAGTTTTCTGAATTTAGCTAGGCTGATCCTTGGAGATCAGATATACACATTACTGCTGGAATCTGTAGGACTTAGAGCTGTCAAGTTGGAAGGGACCTTAAAGTTTAATATTTTAGAGATGGAGCAAAGTGAGGCTCAAAAGAAATTAAATTACTTCCCCAAAGCCCCACATCTAGTAAGTGGCAGAGGAGGGATTTGAACACCGATCTTGTGCCTACAAATTCAATATTCTATGTGCTACATTAAGCTGGTTTTCTAAATGATAAAGTCTTTTCAGCTTGGTTAGACTAACCAGTGGCTTAGCCTTTAATCAACCAATCAATCAATTAATAAATGATAATAAACATTTATTAAGTGTCTACTATGTTGCAGTCACTGTGTTTAGTGTTATAGAATACAAAAAAGAGACAAAAGGCAACCTCTGCCCTTGAAAATCTCCCAGTCTAATGGGGGAGACAATAAACAACCAAGACTATACAAACAAGAGATACATAGGATAAATAGGAAATAATTAAGATAGGGAAAGTACTAGAATTAAGAGGGGTTAGGAAAGCCCTCCTATAGAAGATTGACTTTTAGATGGGACTTGAAGGAAGTTAGGGAAGCCAGTAGTAGTAGATGAGGAAGAAGAGCATTTCAGGCATGGGGTATCACCAGAAACAGTGCCCAGAACAGAGAGATGGTGTGTCTTAACTTTTACTATGTAGAGGCACCATGCTAAAAGTTAAGGATGCAAGCAAAGATGAACAGAAGGAAACAATTCTTGTTGGACCTGTTTGTACAAAACTATTTATAGTGGCATTTATTGTGGTGACAAAAATTTTGAAAATGAGGGATTGCCCGTCAGTTGGGGAATGGCTGAACAAATTTGGTATATGGTAGTGGTGGGATATTATTGTACTATAAGAAATGATGGACTGTTTGATTTCTAGAAAAAATGGGAAGACCTTCATGAAATGATGTGGAATGAAATGAGCAGAACCAGGAGAACATTGTACACAGTAACTGAAACATTGTGGGTTGATCAAATGTAACAGACTTTGTTACTAATAGCAATGCCGTGATCCAGGACAATCCCAAAGGACTTTTGAGAAAGTATGATATCCACATCTAGAAAAAGAACAGTGGGAGTAGAAATTCAGAAGAAAAAGTATGATTTATCACTTGTTTATTTGAGTATATGATTTGGGGCTTTTAGTTTTAAAAGATTTCTCTGTTACAAAATGAATAATATGGAAATAGGCTTTGAGTTATAATACATGTATAACGCAGTGGAATTGCTTGTCAGCTCCAGGAGGAGGGAGGGAATAGAGGAGGGAGACACCTTCTGCCCACAGTTCGCAATAGTTATCACATATTTATTTGCTCAGTTCCTTAAATATTGAGCTTCACTTTGCATTTTTGTCTCTACTGCTTTGGAATCTTCCCATGGAATCTACCTCAAAGAATGAGGTACGGGTGATCTTCACCATTTGTGTTTATTATTTGGTATCTAGTGCACATAACTGTTACCTAAAGAAAATCCTGGGTACCGACTCTAATCGGTCAGATTGTAAAAATCTTAAAGAAATTAGTTCTTTCAGTCAAACTTGGATGAATGTATCACACAGGTTTTCATGAGCATTGTCCAAATAGGAACATGAAACTGCAAATTTCCCCCTTTATTCTAAGCATTCAGATGTGTGTTTCCCCTTTCACTGAGAAGCTGGAAGACCTAACATTAGACTTGAAGAGCATATTAGGAAAGGAAGAGTTCTAATTAGATTCCCATTTAGAATTTTCTTTTTAATTTTCTACTCCTTCCCTCTCTATTTTCTCTTCTAGACCTTATTTTTGAAGATCTCCCAAGACTTTCATTGAGAGATGAATGTTTCCAGGGAGAAGGAGGCCTGGTTATGGCTGCATTTTGTGACTTTATTCAGATCTCAAAAGCTTGGGTTGGGACTGGTTTGTACTTGATTGGAAGGCTTCTAAGGAAATTCCCAGGGTACTGTAAGAAGTAGTATTTCAGTGACTCAAAAGTTATAATTTATAGTTATTTAATTGGTGTTTCTTTGGAGCAATATGTGTTTATCCAGTCATCACACATGAGTGTTTTCTGCCTCTGACATCTGAGGCCCTTTTATGGGTCTAGGGCAAGTTATTTATCTTCGATTTCCTCATTTATAAAAGGCTGACAGACCTAACAACTTAGGAGTTGGAAGAGGTGAATGACTTCATATTTGTAGAACAGAAGACCAGCAGCCTTGTATCTTCATCCTATTTAGTAATACAGCCCAGTGCTTTGGGATGCCTCAGAGGTAATGTATGAATTACTGTTATTCTTGCATGGTATACAGTCATCATTCTTGGCAAAGCATTGGTCTCAGCCCTGTCCAGTCCTCCTATTAAGACCCACCCTCCAAAGGAATTGTGTTTGAAATGAAAACAAAGTCAACATTAGGACAATATCAAATAGTCAATAGGAATTTATTAAGTGTCTGTTGTATTTCAGGTCTTGGAGATACCAAGTCAGAAAGAAGCTAGGCTTGCTCTCAAAATGCTTGTGTTTTGTGATGGTGGTGTACAGTGTCTACTATGTGCCAGGCACTACTTTACATGCTTTCTATAAAAATTTTCTTGCTTGATCCTATGCTAGGTAGAATAACACTTACAAATTCAAATTATATACAGAGTAATTTCTTGAGGGATTAATGAGGATTTCAGAGAGCACAATGAAAGGGAAGGAAAGGGTAGCAGACATCAGAAAGATGAATCTGACATGGATGCGTAAGAGGAAATGGGGCTGGGAGTCAGGATGAGAACTTTGTCCTAGGTAGCCCACAGCTCAGAGAGGTTGAGTGGAGACAAAGGACCGTACACGTTCAGTAGCCCTAAGAGCAATAAAGAACGCTGTAAACTAGAAATTCAGATGCAATTCTTGAGTCCAAACGGAAGACTTCCTCTGTTCATGATCAGCTCAGCTCCTCTCCTGGAGATCCCCAAATCATGCAATTCATGCAAAGCATTCAATCACTTCAAGGCAGGACTGATTCGCTCAGACATGCACAAGTAAAGTCTGGAGTGCTTGGGGAGGCAAGACTGGAAACTGCCTAAGAGGAAAAGAAGCATTAGTGACCAGGACATGATGTGACTGACCTGATATACAAAAGGGAACTGAAGTATAAACTGTTTACTAGAACTCATTTATTGTCATCAGTTAGCTTGGTGGAGCGGAAAGAGCACTGCATTTCCAGTCACAGAATCACAGATCTAGAACTGGATAGGACCTCAGAGTCCATTTAGTTCTCATTTTATAAATTGAGGAAACCGAGACCCAAAGAACTTAAGTGATTTGCCCAAGGTCACAGAGCTAGCAAGTACAGGAGATGGGAATTGAACCCAGAATCCCCTGACTTTAAAGTCGTTTCAAGGTTCCATGATGCCTCATCTAGGATGGCATTCTAGATCCAATACTTAGTCTCTGAGTGACTTTGGGAGAGTCACTGCCCAACTGAGGGCTCTCTGAGACTCAGTTCTCTCATCAACAAATGAAGTTGCTGAATTAGCAAGGTTTCAGAAGTCCCTCCCAGATCTAATCTTGTTCTCTGGCTTCCTATTGTAGAAGTGCATTTGTAAATATACTTAGTGGGGAAGCTAGATGGCTCAGTGGAAAGAGAGCCAGACCTAGAGACAAGGTCTTGGGTTCAAATATTAAGATACTTTTTAGTTATATGATCCTGAACAAGTCATTTAATTCCCATTGCCTAGCCCTTATCACTCTTGTGCCTTAGAACCATTCTTATTGATTCTAAGATGAAAAGTAAGGACTTGAAAAAAAAAAAGAGAGAGAAGGAAAATACACTCAGTAAAAAGGGAACATCCAATTCTTTGCAAAATTAGCAGAGTGTGTTAGGGTGAACCAAAACAACTATCACTGTTGACAGTCACATGACATAGTTTTAAAGGAACCAAAACCCATGAGCACAAGACCTGAAAGTTAATATTAGAAAAACAGCAGCTAATTGACAAGCAATTTGTATGAGTTCTGGACAAACTGTCCCATGAAGTAGATACAGGACCACTGCCCACGAAAGCAAGTGAGTGACTCATGAGCCTTAGTTGCCAAGAATATCCATTGTTTATCCTGTTTATTGTCAGTATTGAGGCGTCTGAATTCATAGCCTATAAGTGGATGGACAGTCTCAAATTCGTGAATTGGCAGTTAGTGGTTCTGGCTCTTTCAACCCCTTAGAGAAAGGACTGACCACACAAACAAACCTAAAAATTCATTGAGGAGAACATAAAAGCAAAAAATTACTTTTTTTTAATAAAGAAAAAATGTTCAGGCAGTCAATCAATCAAAAGCATTTATTAACTGCTCACTGTGTACTAGACACCGAGATGATGTGAATACAAGGACAAAATTGCAAAGTTCTTGTCCTTCAGGAGCTTATATATCTGCTTTTAAAATTAAGAAAAGAGTCGGGGAGACAGCGCGGTGGATAGGTGGCAAGCCTGGAGTCAGGAAGAACCTGGGTTCAAATTTAGCCTCAGAGAAATCGACTAATAAGGAAAAGTGTTTTACTTGATTGCACATGTAAAACTGATATCAGATTGCTACCCTCTCACAGAATGGGGAGGACTGGGAGAAGTTGAGGGAGGAAGAGAGTTGGACTCAAAATTAAAAGAATGTAAAAATGTTTTTACATGTAATTGGGGGAAAATAAAATATGACTTTAAAAATTCTGGCCTCCGACTTTTTGGCTATGTGATCCTGGGCAAGTCATTTAGATAGAAAGTAAGGGCTTAAAAAAATAAATGAAATAAAATAAAATAAAGAACAGGGAATATAAAATTCAATTAATACTGATGCTAGTAATTTCTATTTACAAGGTTCTAGTAATGCAAAAATGACTAAGATGCTAGCATTGTCCTCTAGTTTATAACAGATTAAGGAAGATGAGAGAGACAGTTACTCTAATGGAAACTTGATTATGACAAATGCATCTAAAGAGACACAAAGAAAATGTTATGAGATACTGGAGGGAGGAAAGGAGGGACAGAAAAAGGTGGGGAAAGAAAGACAGTGGTAGAAATAGAGACAGAGACAAAGACTGACATAACTAGAGAGAGAAAGGATTAGTCAGAGAACTTCTGATGGGAGAGAGAATGGAGGTGGAGAAGATGGCATGCTAGTGGGCCTTGAAGGATGGGAAAGAAGAATGAGATGAGTAAAGGTACAGAGTTGGGAGTGAACAAAGGGAGAATTTGAAGTGGATAAGGGCTACCTTAAGGGATGTGTGAATAAATGGTTCTTTTAAATTGTCCTTTTCTTTGTCTTAGAATCAATACTAAGTATTGGTTCCAAGGCAGAAAAGTGTTAAGGAAGATTAAGTGACTTGACCAGGGTGACATAGCTAGGAAGTATCTGAGGCTGGATTTGAGCTCAGGACATCCCATATCCAGGCATAGCTCTATTCATTGAACCATCTAGCTGTCCCCAATATAGTACTTTCTTAAAGCATATCCTCCCCTGAAGCCCTCCAGGTACTCATTGTGGGGTGGAGGTGATCCGAAACTTTTACCAGCAGATCATTACCTATGGTGGGTCTCACCAAGCTGGTGGTAGATAATATTTCTATTGTCCAAATTCAACTTAATTATTTTCAGAGAAGCTCATCACTGGGTTGATCTCAAAGTAATGATTTTTTTTTTTTTTTGGTCATGGCAACTCTTGAAAGACCATTGAGGGATTGCTATATGTGTTATGGTGTGGAAAGAGCACCCACA
>NC_058133.1:396212134-396219634 GCF_016433145.1 Gracilinanus agilis | reverse complement strand
GTATAACCAACAGTTGAAGGAAGCTAAGCTTAAGTATATTATCCTTATCTTGAGATTGATCAGAGGAAATGGCATTACTCTTGACTCTCTCCCAAGTATTAAATCCATATACCAATATTTGCAATGTGGTAGATAGATGTGATTTTGGTGCAATAACTCTCTTGGTAAATAAAAGAGGAATAGTCCAGTGAGAGTCTTCCTTCTTTTACCCCATAAAAGAGGAAATCAAAGTCTTTTTTTAGAGAGGGATGATCCAGATCTCATAGCAGTTATGTTTTCATGACACCAAATATCTTATATAGGTGTTGGACTAAAATCATCCCTGGGCCCAAAGAACTTATAATTTATCAATTAATAGTGCCCAGATTAATTTAAAAAATTTGCAGAATTGCAAACTTTTAGAGTTGAAAGAGCTCTCAGTGGCAGTCTAGTCCAATCCATACCTAAAAAAGAAAGACTATAATTGTTTTTTAAAGAAATAATTGATATTTTTGTTTTTATATCTCCTCTGTTTTTACTCCTTTTCCTAAGTTCCAGAGTCATCCTTTATAACATAGAATCTTTTATTTTTTTTATTTTTTAAACCTTTAACTTCTGTGTATTGGCTCCTTGGTGGAAGAGTGGTAAGGGTGGGCAATGGGGATCAAGTGACTTGCCCAGGGTCACACAGCTGGGAAGTGTCTGAGACCGAATTTGAACCTAGGACCTCCTGTCTCTAGGCCTGACTCTCAATCCACTGACCTACCCAGCTGCCCCCTATAGAATCTTTTTTAAAGAAAAAAAGAGGAAGAGGGACTAATGAGCAAAATTAACCAATATAGTGAAGAAATCTGAAAATATATGCAATGTTTCACACCCATGTGCCTCTCATGTCTATGTAGAAGGGGAGTCTGTGTAGAAGGTGAGTGTTTTCGCTAATCTTTTCTTTGGGGCCATGCCTTTGTTCTTTGTAATTCTGCAACATTTATTTTCATATATTTTGTGGTAACTTTTTTCCATTCACTAGTTGTTTATTGTCTCTATGGCAAATTTCTTTTATATGAAAAAGACAATTTTTTCTCCATACTAAACTTTTTTTTGTAAATATAATAAGCATTGTAATATTGCTGGAATTTGTCCATGATACACACAGAGAATATTAAAAACAATACTGGACATATTGTAGTCTATAGTGTTAAGCAGTTTTTATCTTCTTCATTAATTTTTTTGTTAGTTATGAGACAGTTTATCAAAATCATCCTTTGGGTAGCTGATGAGCTCTTTATTCAATGAAGAGGATGAAAAGATACAAGAGTCCAAATGAGGTAAGGGCAATGACTGAATGCACAAGTAGGGAACTCATTTTCATTTCCCTCTTGATCTTGGATGGGATTAAATTTTGACATTAAATGCAAACACTTAGGAGAAATTAAGGGTACTGGAAGCTAAGTTGTGGCACTCTTCTCTGATTAAGGAGTTCCCAGGAAAGGAAGACTGAGTATGTAGCCAACCTGCCCTTCTCCTATCACTTCCTCTCACCCTTCCTCCCCTATAATGACAAATATTTGAATCAGAAGCCTATTTTTTAAGCCCTCCCCACTGATGGGGTTGGAGTGTGGGAAAGGAGAGAAGAAGGAAGAAGCTACTGGGATTTCCTCTTTGAAGTTTTGGGGAAAACCATGCAAAAATTTACTCAGGGCTATCCACAACATTTCCCCCATTTCCCTGTTTAGGGGACCTCCTTGCTGAAGTTCCTACTCCATCCTTAATCAAATATTTTATTGGTATTCCAGGGCATCACAGAACAAATTCATTCTTCATTCTTCATTTTTTCTATTCCCTCCATTTGTTTTGTCTAGAGCAGTGATTCCCAAAGTGGGCGCTACCTCCCCCTGGTGGGTGCTGCAGTGATCCAGGAAAGTGGTGATAGCCACAGGTGCATTTATCTTTCCTATTAATTGCTATTAAAATTTTAAAAATTAATTTCCAGGGGGCTAAGTAATATTTTTCTGGAAAGGGGGTGGTAGGCCAAAAAAGTTTGGGAACCACTGGGAGCTACCCCCTATCTCCCAGGGGCTTCCCTACTTTCCCCCCAGCTTTACTCTGAGAGACTACCCCTCTACAGGAAGTGACCTCCCCATAGAAGCCTAATCCATGGTTCTAAGTAGTATCAGATTCTTGGGGGAGAGATATTTAGAAAGGATTGGGTTGTGTTGGTGTGGTATTGAAATAGGAGGGAAGGAAGTGAGTTAACAGGGGATTTGGGACTGGGGATTGGCAGCAAACAATTTATATATCATTGTGACTTTATGTAAGTCATAGACTCATAAATTTTTTTTATTATTTTAGCATCACAGATTTAGAGTTAGAGCTAGAAAGGACCTTAGAGACCAGTCTGGTCAACCTTTTAATTTTTCATTTGATGGCCGGGGTGACTAAATAAGTTGGAGTTCCATATCTAATTTCCTTCTCTGTAAAATGAGGATGTAGTAGTCTACATTTTTAAGGTCCTTGCTAGCCCTTTCTTATACAATCTGTAAAATAAGAAGATCAGGTTAGGGCCCTTCTAACTCTAAATCCAGTAATTCTATGAGGAGACACAGAATTCTTTTCAGTATCCCTTAACAACTATAACAGTGATGTCAAAATCAAATAAAAATAGGGACTGCTAATCTGTACATAATGATCCCTATGGGTCAGATATTGACTTAGTTTTAAAATATATTACCTGTGTTTTATTGTAGTTTTATTTATTTTGTTAAATATTTACCAATTACATTTTAATGTGGTTTGAGCATCCTTGGGAGTATTGTGTTCTTCACATCACCAGCATACTATGTCTGACACCTCTGAACTATAGGACACACTCATTATAGGTTCTCTTCTTTTGGAATACCTTCAATTTATAGTATATAATGCTGACCTCATTGCATCACTATTCCATTCACCTCCATATCTTTATAACTTGCAGTCTCATAAATGCCCTTTCTCCCTTCTCCCACAATTGACCTTTCAGTAATCAGAAGACTTTAAAGAAATGAAATATAGTTCCTCATCCTGAAACATTTGGGGGCCCCTCAGTTGACACATGACAACCGTGATCTGAGCTTTATTGTCTCCTACATACATTACCTGTTCAGGACTTTAAGAAATCAATACAAGTGCAGGACTCTCTATCATTACAGGACAATTTCAAACAGCCTTCAGTAAAAATATTGGAAACATACAAATTTTATCCAGATCAGTCACCTATAAACAGTTTAGAACAAACAAAAATTTATTCCTTTTCCCAAAGAATTCAGATTTCATAAGTCATCAGATCAATATTCAAAATTAGGCTCATAAATCAAGTTTTTATTCAGTTGTCCAATTTTTTATGACCCTATTTGGAGTTTTCTTGGCCAAGATAATGAAGTGGTTTGCTATTTCCTTCTCCAGCTCATTTTTACAGATGAGGAAACTGTGATAAACAGGGTTAAGTGACTTGCCAGGGATCACACAGCTAGTGTCTGAGTCCAGATTTGAACTCAGGAAGATAATTTCTCTTGACTTCAGGTCTGGCACTCCATCTACTGTGCCACCTAATTGTCCATGCATGTAGAAGGGTCCTTAAGTTCACTCTTTTATTTTATAGATGATGAAACAGAGAATTATAGAAGTTAAATGACTTGTTCAAGGTAATAAGCATCTGAGAAGAGATTTGAACCCACAACTATTCATTCAAAAGTTTTTCCTTGTACTATACTGCCTTCTTTGTACTGTTAGACAAACTCAAGGAAAATTCATTACAGTATGGTTTTAATAATTTACTCTGCATGCTGAAAACTTATGTAAAAATTCCAGCTTCTCTGTGATATCAATACTTGGGTTTTTTGTGTATGACCAAAAAAAAAAAAAAAAAAAAGAGAGAGAGAGAGAGAGAGAAAAGAAGAAGAGAAAGAAACCAGTGCAATAAGGGAGTAAATGAGTCCATTAAAAGTCATTCAAGTTATTTTAAAGATTTTTGAATAGATTTAAGAGATCCTTTGATAAGAGCAATCTCAGGAGTTCTTTTGTTCCTGCAGGAAAACTATCCAGGATGCTGCTAGTGTGACATGAAAAGAGTCATAATTTATCATCATGATATCATAATCAGTCACAATAGCCCTCCTATCCCAGGCACTTCCTATAGCATAGAAATAACTGGTCAATAAAATGTCTCACTGGGTTAACTCACTAGGTTTTAAATCGGACCATGATTCTTTTTTTGGAATGGTTTTAACTTCGGTACATTTGTATTACAAGACATAGGCTTGTACATTACAGCTTCGTCTCTTCATTGGTTATCATGGCCAAATTTTTAAGCTATAATTTGGTTTCTAATTGGGACAAAGTGTGAATGTCAGTGGTTTTGTGCCATTTAAGTGTGAGGCCTGTGGATTTGAAGTAAATGTTATTTCTCAGCCTTTCCTTTGTTAACAGTCAAGTTTTTCATATTTAAAGAAGTACCCTAGAAGTAAAAATTGCTAATTAACCATTTAAACTGGCATAGAACTTTCCAAAGTTTTTAAATATAACTCTCCATAACAATCTCATGAGGTAGCAGGGCAGGCATAATCCTTATCTTATGGGGAGACCAGGCTCGGAGGGAGGAAGAGCTGGTTTTCTTTGACTTACTGGCTGTATGGGGGATTCACAGAAGACTAAATCTCTGTGAGGGCCACTGAGCCCTTTTCAGGGCTGTTCATCCATCTTCTTTGTCTCCCTGTTATCCAACTCTCACCTGCGGCTCCAAGAAGCTGTAATGTGCGCAGGGATTGCATCCCAGTAAAACCCTCTTGGCAGATGGGCTAAACCAGGTTGAGGATAAATGACAGACCTCAAATCCATTGATGCATTAGGGGATGTCTACCCTGAGTCAATGCTGAATGGGCACAAGAGAACAATTTATTCCAACAGCCAGGGAGGCGGGTGAAGCAGGCACAGGGGAGCACTTAGAGCTTGGGCAGACATCAAAGATGCCAGGGTCATCCAGATCATTGCCAGTCACCCTGACTTTTGTCTTGTCTTGCCACTGGATTTCGATGACTCTTCAAGAGACTTAGTGCAACTCTCACTTAAATATAATTCATTCCCCTGTGAAGTCAGCCGTCCTCCTTGAAAATCAACAACAGTAGCAATAAAAAAATCTATGAAAAAGCTGTGTGAGCCTGGACAAGTCAACTAACCCCTCTCTTCCTCCTGACTTCCTTCATCTGTAAAATGGGGATAACAACAGCATCTCCCTCTCAGGATTGTTATGAAGATCAAATGGGATAACATTTGTAAAAGGCTATGTAAATCTTAAAGTGCTTCTAGAAATACTAGCTCTTTAAAAACTCTGCAGGATTTACCTAGTAAATTAAGTGAAGGGTATGACCTACTTTGGTGAAGGGAGTTCCCACACAGATGATATCAGAAATCTTTCTTGGACTTTCACACAAATGACATGTGATAAGTTTAAGGTCACTAAGTTTAGTTAGTGTAAGAGCTGAGCTTTCTAATTTGTTATGATTAAAAACATGGTCAACATTATCTTCATGTGCCCAGAGAGGCATCCTCTGTTACAAAGATTTTAAAAGTAGGGAGAAAATAGTTTAGCAAAACTGATGGTGGCAGTCTATTATGCACTCTTCTACACTCATGATCTCCCATCTCTATATAGGGAGACTAGTGTGTTTTCTCTTCTCTGGGGCTAACCTTGATCTTATCATCACATCCCATTGCCTTCAGGGTTTGTTGTTGCTCTCTTCATTTACCTTGTCATGGTCATAATGTCCATTGTTTTCCGCATTCTCATTTCATTTTGCATTAATTCATACCAATTTCCCCATGCTTCTTTGTATCCTTCATATTTATTGTTTCTTAAGCTACACCTATATACCATTACATTCATATAGCACAATTAGTTTATCTAGTCCTGAACCAATGGGTACCAATTTTATTTGCAGTCCTTTCCTCATATAAAAATTATTGCTACAAATATTTTCGGTATATATGGGACCTTTCCTCCCATCTTTGCCCTTCTTGGGCTTACATACGGATCTCTTGGTCAAAGATTATAGATATTTTAGTCACTTTCTTTGGATAATTCCAAATCGTACAGATATTTTTAACATTTTCTTAGTATAATTATGAACTGTTTGGATATTCCCATTGCTTTCTTAATATAATTATAAATTTCTTTCCAGAATAATTGGACCAATTCATAGATCCACCAAGAGAAAAATAGTGTACCTGACTTTGTAAAACTCCTTTAAGACCGATTATTTTTACCCTTTAATAATCTTTGACAATTTTCTGGATGTTGAGTTGATACCTTAGAGTTTTTTTTTAATTTCTCTTATTATTTACTACTTGTTGGGAGTAATCTTTCACAAGGTTGTTTACAGTTTGTAATTCCTCTTTTGAGAACAGTTCATCCAAGTCCTTTGATGATTTTTTAATTGGGTACAGACTTTTTCTATTACATCCCATGGTCTCTGAGAAAAGTCTCAATGTCTAAGCCTACAGAACCATGAATCAGCAAGAAATCTGCTTTAAGAATGTGGACAAGGAAAAGGTGGCTTTGGAACTCAATGCTTCATTTGTCAAGTATATAGGGCAGAGTCGCAGGACAATAATAGCAGTTGACATTTATATAGAGTTCAAAGGTTAACAAAAACCTTTATACACATATTATCTTATTTGATTCTCATAATAACTCTGAGAAGTCAGAGTTATTATTATCCTCTTTAATGATGTAGAAACTAATCCTCAGAAAGGTGGAATAATTTTCCCATGGTCCTTCAACTAATAAGTATAAAGAAGCAAGATTCATTTTAAAATTCAATTCAGTAAATGTTTACTAAGTGGAGGCAGCTAGGTGGTTTAATGGATAAGGAATTAGCCTGGAGACCACAGGGAGGTCCTAAATTCAAAACTAGCCTCAGACCCTTCCTAGCTGTGTGATCCTGGGCAAGTCACTTAACCCCAATTGCCTATCCCTTATCACACCTCTGCCTTGGAACTAATACCATTGATTCTAAGATGGAAGATAAGAATTTTTATTTAAAATAAAAGTTCATTAAGTGTCTGCTGTGTTCTAGGCATGTTACTAAGCTCTGGGGAAACAAAAAGAAAATGAAAGATGGTCCCTTCCATATAAGCTAAAGGGGGAAGACAACACACACAAAAAAGAAGATGTTAAGGTGGGCCACCAAGGGGGTACCTGGTTCAGGGACATGATGTCTGTAGAGTTGAAATCAAGTAGAGCTACTGATGGCAAATGGAGATTCAAACCTAGATCTTTTGCCTTCCTTAGTTCAAAACTCTTGCTATCATTCTCTGTTGCCACTCCAAGGACTACAAAGGTCCACTATAGCATTATGCCCTATAGGCTGAAATTTCTTGCCCAACTAATCTCTCTCTCTCTCTGTCTCTCTCTCTCTCTCTCTCTCTGTCTCTCTCTCTCTCTCTGTCTCTCTCTGTCTCTCTGTCTCTCTCTGTCTCTCTCTCTCTGTC
>NC_058133.1:396118413-396194532 GCF_016433145.1 Gracilinanus agilis | reverse complement strand
CTAGATAATATGAGTCTGAGCTCCATTCCTTCTTCTCCATCTAGAAAATCTATTCAGCATTGAAATGTGCTATCCAAGCACTATTCTGCCATTTCATCCATTCCTCAATTTTGCCTGAGTCTGGCTATGTTTACCTTTGATGATAATGAGACTTAAAAAGGATAAGGAGGAGTATACAAAGAGTCATACAAATCCTCCAAGGACTGGAGCTTACAGGAAGTATTTAGCTATAAGATAAACCAATTCCCAATCTGACTTATTTTATGGTATAGTTTGATTTTATGTAATCTCGCCATGACTCAACCCTCATAAAAATTTATCCTTCATATTCAAAGTTAGTCTTTAATCCATGATCCAAGATCTTAGATTTGTCACATGAATGCCAAGAACTAAAATCCAGTCCTTTGAGGAGACCATATTGAAAAAAAGGATTAGAAATCCCCAAATACTATTCTTTACATGAGTTTTCTAGTTTGAATGATAGTTCTTCAGTCTTTTATCTTTTAATTCCAACTTTGGTTATTGATGGTAACCAAAAGAAGAGAGGAGAACAGGAGGCCCACAAAAAAGATTAAAGGCTTTTATAGTATTCATGGTTCCTCTGAAGCCTGACTGACTGAATAATTCAACTCTTCTTCTTCATGAGCTTTCAATTTCCATGCTCCTATTCTTGGACATCTCATAATCTGTCCTTCGTAATTCTGCATATAGATATAAATATCACTACCCACTCAGTATTTTCTTTTCTCCTAGAAATACAGTCTTGGGTTCATAAAATTTCAGCAAGTTTCTATTGGGTCTATTGGGGCAGCTAGGTGGTAGAGTGAATATTGTGCCAGATCTGAAATCAGGATGATTCATCTTCCTTAGTTCAAATCCAGACTCGGATGCTTACTAGCTGTGTGACTCTGGGCAAGCCACTTAACCCTGTTTGCCTGAGTTTCTTCATCTATAAAATGATCTGGAGAAGGAAAGGGCAAAAGACTCCAGTATCTCTTCCAAGGAAACCCCAAATTGGGTCATGAAGAGTCAGATGAGACTGAAACAACTGAAGGATAACAACAGCAATTGGTTCTCTTATTCGCTATTTCCTGGAAACAGGTAGGGAGGTTGAGAGAAAAGGAGGCATAAAGGGGCTCCCCTGTTATTTTTGTCCCTGAGAGCACTACAACCCATTTTGGAAAACCCCTTTGATGGAACTAGTTTGGCCCTTAAAATCAAAGGCTTCTTGCTTTTGATGTGATATAAAACCTCCCATTTCAGAAGTAAAGGGATTGAACTCAATGTTCCCAGGGAAACAATGATGAGAAAGCATACAAAGAGGTCTAAGGAAAAAAGTTGTTAAGGAAATGCCTTTTATTGGAGTAGCAGGACTTTCCAAGGAAACAGTAGTAAACCTTTCTGAGTAAGAAATGACAATTAAGATTAATATTGGAAATTCTTCTGAAAAGCTCTTTACAGGCCCCTTAGCCAAGGCTACTCACTAAATATTCTGGGAGTCACTAGCTAGAGCCAAAAGGTAGCTTTTCATTAGCCAGTTGGAAAACTGGATGAGTGTGTGAGACTGCAAGTGGAACTGGGAGAGTAGGAAAGTGGGGAAGCAAGTGTTAACTGCCAGTTTACTTATTCTGTTTATTCCTTCGCAAATGCTATGAACATTTGAGGAGGCAATTGATAACCTTGGAGAACTTTTTTTTTTAAGTTTGAGAATGGATGACTTTAGCCACATGGATTCTGATTCACCCACCTTAAAGATTATAAAATCTTTAGGTAATTTGCCATTTCTAGAAAAAGAATGGCTTTGGTGGGACTGAAATGTAAGGCCCTAGAATTGATCCCAAGAAGCACAAATGAGCACTTGAAAAATCACACTCAATTTGTTTTAAAAGAACATGATTTTAAGACCATCTCTGATATATATATATATATATACATATATATACATATATGTATATATATATATATAAATAATTTGTATAACCTCCGGCAAATCACTCTTTGGCATTTTTCTTCTCATCCATGAAAGGATGGAGTTGAAATAGATGATATTAAGAGTTACATCAAACTCTAAATCATATGATTCCTAATAACTCAGATTTGCATTGTACTTTGGAATTTACAAACAGCATTTAGAATTTACAATTGTCTTGTGAAGCAAATGCCACAAATACTATTATACCCATTCTAGAGATAAGAAAATGAAACCTCAGAGAGATTAAATGACTTGCCCAAAGTTCTTTTGTATTTCTGAGACATTTATTTATTTATTTTCCCCTTCCCTCCCTCCCTCCCTTTCTTCCCCCTCCCTTCCTCCCTCCCTCCCTCCCTCCTTCCCTCCTTCCCTCCCTCCCTCCTTCCCTCCCTCCCTCCCTCCCTTCCTTCCTTCCTTCCTTCCTTCCTTCCTTCCTTTCTTCTGGGTTATACATGTATTATTACTCAAAACCTATTTTCAGATTATTCATTTTTGTAATAGAGTAAATCTTTAAAAACCAAAACCCCAAATCATATACCCATACTGCCTCTAACTGCCCCCTTTCTCAGAGTTCTGGGGGGCACTATGGAATTCTGTGCTGCAGCCTGAACCCCTCTCAGCAATATGGATCCCACAATATAAACAAGTGATAATTCATATGTTTTCTTCTGGATTTCTACTCCCACAGTTCTTTCTCTAGTTGTGGATAGCATTCTTTTTCTTAAGTCCCTCAGGATTGTCCTGATTGCTATTAGTAGTCGTCTATTACATTTGATCACCTCACAATGTTTAAGTCTTTTCAGCTTTTTCTGAACTCATCTTGCTTATCATTTCTTACATCACAATAGTATTCCATCACCAACATGTACTATAATTTGTTCAGTCATTCCCTAATTGATGGACATTCTCCTGGGGCATTTATAAAGGGTGTGAATGAGAATGTTCAGGAATCTCAAAACCAGTGACCTCTACCCAGTTCTGTTCATTCATGTATGGACAAATTATACAACCAGAAGGAAGTTAGAAAGCATGATTAAAGATAACAAAGCCTTGGCAAAGAATTGGAGCCCTTAGGTGTCACATAACACAGGAAAGAGTCCCATACCAATGGATTTCATATTACAGTAGGTCAGGGGGCTCCAGGGAGTAGAGGATAAGCAGATAGTAAGCAATGGAGTACCTTTGAAGGCAATAGCAAGTTAAATGGTAAGGGTTTGGGGGTCTCCCATCTTGTCAGAATATAGAATATTGCCGATTCCTTTCTCATTGAAGCTATATAAGTAGTCAAAAAGCCTGAATAGATTCTAGGATAGCCCAGAGAAAAGGGAGAGATCAGAGGGAGAGGCAGGAAGGAAAGAGGACTTGGGAGGTTAGCAGGTCTTCCCTTCTTTTAGATTGTTAATGTATGTGTGTGTGTGTGTGTGTGTGTGTGTGTGTGTGTGTGTGTGTGTTTGTGTGTGATAGATCCCTTGGACAGTCTGGTGAAGCCTAAGGACCCTTCTGGTGAAGACCGAGGACTTTAATTCATAGGAATACAAATGAAATCAAAAGCTGGCAAAAATTAAGGTGTAATTTTTTTTTTTTCCTATCCCGGCTCATGGACCTTCTGAACTCTATCCACAGACTTCCCTCACGTGGTGGATCTATTTTGAAGAACCTTTATCTTAGTGGATAGGTATTGTGACACATGCATGTTCTGTACACACCTAGCACCTTTCACAGGATCAGACACCTGGTACATACAAGACACCTCATCAGGTACCAAAGGGGAGAAGACAAGTACTGTCCGTGACTTCAAGGACCTCTAGTTCTGCTCATTTCACTTTCTATCAGTTCTTTATAGTTCCCTATGTTTTTTGTGAAACCTTCCCCTTCATCATTTCTTACATTCCACAAGACAGGAGGGGTAGATAGCAGGGCAATGGGGCATATTATTTCTGTTTCTGCTATTTCACACTCAGCTAGTCACCTTTTCATTGTCTCACTCCCACGGCCTCAAAAGGAGATAGTCCCGCTTTTATGAGCTCTCACAGAAAAAACTGAGGATTGAGCATTTGTTTGTGGGGAGGAAAAAGACTGTAGAAACTGAAAGGGATATTCTGTGTAGAGGCAGAAAAAAGCATCTGTAGGATGAGGAGGTTATGGCTTCTAATAGCCTTCACAGAAATGTGCATTGTGTTGTGTAAAGAACACATTAGCAAAAACCCTCTGGAAATGATTACAGCAATAATGGGAGCAAGCTGGTGTCCTCTAGCTAAGCCCAAGAACATGGTCATAAAGCACTTTGGGGCTCAGCAGACTCCTCTCCAATTTGGCATCTTCCTCCTAGAAGAGATTATCTCATAGACTTTTTCCTGCCTGGCAGGGGAGAGGCAGGAGTGTCTCAGAAAATGTCCACTACAAAACTTCCCTTCCCTATCATCATGGGAGTACCTCAGTACTTTAGGGTGTTCTATTGGCATTTACATCATACTAAAACTCAATGAAGGGGGCAGCTGGGTAGCTCAGTGGATTGAGAGTCAGGCCTAGAGACAGGAGGTCCTAGGTTCAAATCTGGCCTTGGACACTTCCCAGTTGTGTGACCCTGGGCAGGTCACTTGACCCCCATTGCCTACCCTTACCAATCTTCCACCTATAAGTCAATGCACAGAGGTTGAGGGTTTGAAAAAATTAAAAAAAAAAAACTCAATGAAGTTTTTTAAGAAATAGGGGCAGCAGGTGGCTCAGTGGATGATGAAAGATGAGTCTTCCTGACTTCAGGCTTAACTGCCCATCAAAATCTAGGGGATGTCCTTATGTTTACTGTTTCTTTTCTTCCAGTATGAATTCTAAAATGCAGAGGTTGCTTCAATCAATTAGCATTTATTAATCACTTACTGTGTGCCTTGCACTCTATTTGGAGCCAGGTATTCAAAACCCTAAAGTATGTATAAAAACCAATACACAGTCCTGGTCCTCAAGAAGGTCACATTCTACTAGAAGAAGAGATTTTCTTTTATCCAAGGAGCAATAGGGAGTTACTGAAGTTCTCAAGATTCTCAGCCTTTTATTCCAGCAACTGGTTTCTCTTTACTGATTAGAATCCCATTCAGAATACAGTGAGGGGCTTCTTTATTCATGGATGATTGAAACTATGGGTACAAGGAAACACCCCTGAACCCCGTGTTATAAGTGCTCTCTCTTGTAGATCCTGCCCCACACTTCAAAGTTCTGCTGCCTTCCACCCCAGCCACACACACAAAAAAGTGAAAGTGAATAGGGGGGGGATGAAAGTGAAAGTCAAAGACCTACCTGACCAAAGGACTGAACTGCAGGGTTTCACTCTTGACCCCAAGCAATTGAAACTAGTGGGGTGGGGAAGGCCTGATGTAATGGGCTACAGAGGAGAAACTGCAAGATTTGAAGTCACACCACATGGACCAAAATCATTTCTCTTACTATCTGTGATCTTGAGCAAATGACTTAAACTCTTCGGTCTTAAACTTAAATTTAAAGGACTTAAACTTTTGATTTCTTTACCTGTAAAATAAAAGGGCTTAGACTATATGATCTCTAAGATCCCTTCCAGATCTAAATATATAATCTTATGAATAGAAAAGTTCTGGGATGGCTCCTATGGAGAATAAGCTAGAGAACCATCAGTTATTTTTGCCTTTTAGTAATTTAATTACTTATTAGGTTTGACAAAAGCAGGGCAGCTGCTTAGCAGAGTGAATAGGGTTTTTGGACCTGGAGTCAGGAAGATGAGTTTTCCTGAAGTCAAATCTGGTCTCAGACACTAATTAGCTGCGTGGTCCTGGGCAAGCCTGTTTGCCTCACTTTCCTCATCTGTAAAATGAGGTGGAGTAGGAAATGTTAAGCTATTCTAGAATAATTTGCCAGTAAAACCCCAAATGAGTCAGACACAACTGAAACAACTGAACAACAATGAAGGTTTAGAAACCCTTATTTAGAGTGGGAGGAGGTGAGGCAGTACGACACTATTAAGAAAACTGTGTCAACTAGCGACTTTTGGGGTACAAATATATTTCATAACTGTTATCATTCGTTGAATGAAACAGAAAGATGAGGCAGGACAAGGATACCTGACCAGGAAATTAAAGACTCCCTCTGAGAATCAAAGGTTGCTTATTAAAGTTGTTATAGTGGGAATTTAGGGCAAGTTTCTCTTTTCTTTCTCTCGGATTCTTGAATAGTCTTTGTGATTTAATTCTCCATAAAGAGATGCTGGAATTGATTACAGTTGATAAATTAAATAAATTTTTTTCCAACTCTCTTCAGACTTAAATGAATGGTCCAGGAGGTTATTATAGGTCATGAGGACTAGGTACTTTGTAATTCTTCCCATTGTAATAGCATTGCATAACTAGGTGATGTAGATGAATCATTAAGGGAAAGTCCCAAATTTCTTCTTGCTTAAGATTTCTATTTAACCTCTCAATCTATGGGTAACATAAAAGTCCATTGGGAAAACAAAACCCTACCCACAGAAAAAATGGCTTGGAATTACAGGTAGCTTCCTTCAAATATTTCCTTAAAAACATTTTCTGAGGCTCTTTCTGTGATCATTCTGGTACTCTTGTAAATGAGAGAACAAGTTGAGCCTAACCATATTTTACCTCCTTATTTTTGAGCATATGTTCTTGAAAATTAAGTGGTTTGGTCTCACTTCAAAGGTCATATCTTGAGCAAACCCCATTGAACCATTTTAAAATGAGGAATTAATTAACCCAGGGAATGGAATGTTGGAAAGTGGAGAAGAAAATAATCATATCTACATAGTGCTTTAAAGTTTGCAATATATTAACTCATTTGTCCCATAAGGATCAATTTGAGCGAAATGGAAAAAGTTTTATCATTGCCACCATTTTATTAGAGAGGAGAAAACTAAAGCTTAGAGACATTAAGTGAATTGGTCATAGTCACTCACCTTGTCAGTATCAAAGGTGAGATTTGAATCTTAATTTTTTTCTTGCTGCTGTCAACATCTCTCAATTTACTGCATCACTCTTGCCTCTCATGAAAATATTCTTTTTCCTATATGATAGATAATTTGTGATTGCTTTTCTTTTCTTTTTCTCCTTCCCTAGAAGAATGTTATCAGGTAGAAAGAATACTGATTTTTCTTAAACATATACAGGATAACTGAATTCTAATAAAACGTCTTTGATCTCAACATCTTGATTTTAAAAGCATAATTTAAATATACATTTCCTCTTAACCTCTTGAAAAGCTCTTGAACCTTATATTTTATATGCTGAATATTTTGAGTGGAGTGTTTTCTCTTATAGTAAGTGTTAAAATGAAAGATCCTTCAGAATCCATTCATTTGTAGTTAAATGACTTACAAGTTTGTCTTAAATGGAGAAGATGAAGAAGTACTTAAGATTATAATTATTACTTGACAGACAACTAACATTCTAGATATTTGGCATGAGGACTTGATATTATGGACAACTTCACTTTCAGTTCTAACAGAACTATAGGTTTCAGAAAAGGGGATAGTGAATCGGCCAAGTATCTGGACAGGGGAGTTATATATTTTTGGGGGGGTCAGAATAGAAGTTTCTTGTGTTTCAAACTGAATTCATTCATGAAAAAGAAACAACCTGTCATAGTCTTCAAAACTGGCAAAGAACTTGAAATACGGAAAGTCCTATATTCCACCCTTCCAGGCAAATAAGAGACACTTTTGATGAGAAGGGAAGGAAGGACTTTTGTTTTATTTGGGGTAATTTTTTAAGACAACAGATACATTTCTCAATTAATTTCTCCCATATATAAGACATAAAAAGCACCAAGAGGGGGATGGTATTAGTAGCTGTAGATGACTGGTAAAGGCCTCCTTAACAAGATGGAATTTGAAGTGAGTCTTAAAGGAAACCAGGAAAAGTAAGGGAAAGAGGGGAGGTGGCAGAGAATTCTAGGTTTAGGAAACAATCAGTGCAAAAAATCAAAAGAAAAGAAATGGAAGCTTCAGAAGTATTTATTTTATGGTTTGTCATGGTCAGTTTCCTTTTCGATGAGAGAGAAGAGTTTGAAAAGTCACAGTATTAAGGGATCACAAGATTTCAAAGTTGGGAGGGAACTCAGAGTCCATCTAATCCAATCTATACTTAAACAAATAGTTCCCTCTACAAAATACCTAACAAGTTGTCCAGTCTGTGTTGAAGACATCAGGTAGGAGGAACTCATGATCTTCTGAATTAGTCCATTCTACTTATGCATAATTTCAGTTGTTAGAAAGCTTTTCCTTATTTTTAATTTCTACTGATTGATTCTAGTACTGCCTTCTGAGCCAAACAAAACATATGCTAGTCCTTTATGTACTTGAAAACAGCTATCTGAAGTCCTTTAATTCTTCTCTTCTCAGGGCTAAACATCTCTAGTTTATGGGGTCACAGATATAAGTTGGGCAGTTAAATGGTACAGTGGATAGAATGCTGACACTGGAGTCAGAAAGATTTCAGATACTTGAAAACAGCTATCCTATATCCTCTAAGTCATTTTTTCTCACGGCTAAATATCTCTAGTTTATGGTGTCATAAATTTAGGTTGGGTAGCTAAAAGGTGCAGTTGGATAGAGTGCTGGAACTGGAGTCAAATCTGACCTCAAACTAGCTACACGACCCTGGGAAAGTCTATTAACCCTTTTTGGCACAGTTTCCTCATCTGTAAAATGACCTAGAAAAGGAAATAGCAATCCACTCTAGTATCTTTGCCAAGAAAACCCCAAATGAGTCACAAAGAGTTAGACATAACTGAAAGACAACTCAATAACAAAATTAAAATTAGAAGAGATGTTATAGCGATCCTTAAGTTCAATCCACTTAAGTTCAATCCACTTATTTTATAGAAAAAGAAACTGAGGCACAGAGAAATTATATGACTTGCCCAGTGTTCCATGGCTAGTCAGTATTGAGGCAGGACTTCAACCCATGCCTTCTTGAATTCAAGTCCAGTGACCTAACCACTAAGCTTTGTAGGAAATGAACTGAAGACCTTTCCCTGTCTTTTTTCCTCTTCTCCAGATACTTTCCAATTTAGAGGTAAAGATATAAGTGTAAGACTGAGCCTCTTCCCCTGGCTGGTTGTTCTGCATAATTTCCAGTTTACCTGCAAAGACATAAGAATAAAACTAAATTAATATTCATTTTGGAAGAAAATAAACAAGCAATTATTAAGTGCCTATTCTTTGTTAGTCACTGTTAAGCACTTTACAAATATTTTGTTTAAACTTCACAACTTTGGGAGGTAGGTATTATATTATTATTATTATTATTATAAATCTTTACCTGCTATCTTAGAATCAATTCTAAGTATAGGTTCCAAGGCAAAAGGACGGTAAATGTTAGGCAACTGGGGCTGAGTAACTTGACCAGGGTCATACAGCTAGAAAGTGTCTGAGGACAGATTTGAACCCATGTCCTCCAGATTCCAGGTCTGTCTTTCTATCCACTGAACCACCTAGGCTGCCCCAATAGATATTACTATTATCCCCATTTTACAGTTGAGGGAACTGAGGGAGACAGAAATTAAGTGAATGGGGCCAGAGTCAAACTTAAGTTGTCTGGATTTCATGCTCAGTGCTCTGTCCACTAAGCCGTCTAGTCTTTTGTCTTTGTGGCTCAAAGTCCTACCTGATCAAGATCTTTTTTTAAAAAAAATCCTAATTCTTCTCATGTAATATGTTAACTATCACTCTTAGTAGTGTCATGCCACTGGCATGAGAAATGTTTTCTATTGGTCCCTTTATACAATTCATTAGCAAAAAATGTTAAATAGAATGGGTCAAATGTGGATCCCTGAATCATTAAATCAAAGACTTCTTTCCAAGTTGATATCCAGTTATTAGTTTTTGGGTCCAGACCCGCAACCAATTCTAAATTCCCCCAAATTATACTGTCATCTTGCCCACTTCCCCAAATTTTCCAAATGACTAGCATGAACTACTTTACAGAGTTAACTTATTTCTTGGGGGAAGTGTTTTATAAACTCTGTGTACAGCTTTCTCCTTGTCTATTGGATATTCTGATGAAAAAAGAAAATAAAATTAGTCTGGCATGATCTGTCATTGATCACCATTTCCTTTTCTAGATAATCATTAATAATCTAACAATACATTCTAGTATTCAGCCAGAAATTGAAGCCAAACCCATTGACCTACAGTTTGTGGATTTCATTCTCTTCTCTTTTAGGAAAACTGGGAAATTTTTAACCTTCCCAGTGTTGCATAACCTGTTACATTCTTCAGGGTCTTTCAAAGATCTTTGATAATGGTTCAGCAAACACATCTGCCAGTTGCTTTTTTTTTCTTTAGTACCTTATGATATTATTCACCTGTGCTTAGCAAATTGAATTCCTCAAGGCAGCTAGTTATCTTGGGTATCAGATTTTTACTCCATTTTTTATCCTTTCCATTCCAAAGGTCATTTTCCTTGGCAGAGAAAACAGAAGCAAAGTGTTGAGCAATTATTATCATCTCATCCTAGCCTTTTTTAATTCTCCTTTTCTCCCCCAATACAACTTAAAAAATCTTTTGTTTTCCTTCACTTTTCTAATCAACCTCACCTTATTCTGAACTTATGTAATCTTGAAATTATACTTATAAGACATATCATGCTTTTGAATTCATTCTAAATACCCTCCTCTTGCTTTATGTATTTATTTATTTTTTGCACATTAAAAAAAAACCCTCCTAATTGGTTACCAAGTTCCTTGTGGACCCACCTGAGTCTTCTTAAACATCTTTTTTTCAAGTTGGCTCTTGATCTCCATGAGTCTTTTAAAATTACCCCACTGGCCTAGGTTACTTTTTATCTTCAGAATTTCTTGACAACTTTCTCTCCTTTCATGCGCTGACTTCTTCTAGATTTAGTTCTTGTGATCCTGCTTATTCTTTCTCTAAACCCTTAAAAAAAATGGAGTGCATGTCAGATAATGCACAATTGTCCTCTCTTTCTTTGCCACATATTCTATAATGAAGTGCTCACTTCAACCTAGGGTTTCCTTCATTTTCACTCAAGCAAAAACTTCCTTCTTAGGAAGAGTCAGATATAGAATAGAATTTCACCTTGTTGTTTGAAGGATGAGGCAAGTCACGAATTGAATTCTTGAAGGATTAAACAAGTCAATAAATTCTTAGCTTCATACTTTTGCTAAAGAGAAAGAATTCCCCTAGATGTACAGATGACAGAAATTCCCTTCTTATCTACCATACATAGTCCAAGTCCAGCCTAATCCTCAGAAGACTGGCTTCAGAAAGTATTGAGATTATAACTTTGAAATCTGGAAAGGACTTTACAGACTGTCTTCTGGTCCAACCTCCTTATCCTATAGCAAGCTTATAAGGATCAAATGGCTTTTTCACGTCAAGAAGCATTTATTAAGAACATAGCATTATGTGGGAGGCATTGTGCTAAATTCTGAGAAGACAAAGAAAGGTACAGTCAAGCCTTATCCTTAAAGATCTTTCAGTCTAATTGCATGCAAAAAACAGTAGGCAAGCAACTATGTACAAAAATTCATATGCATATACATTGGAGAGGGAGATAATCTCAGAGGGAAGGTTATAGCATCCAAGGGGACAGCGATAATGTACAAAGATGAAGTATGATGAATTTACTATGGTCAGCAAAGCAAGGATTCAGGGGACTCGTGATGAAAAAAGCTATCCATTGCCATAGAACAGTGATTCCCAAAGTGGGCACTACTGCCCCCTGGTGGGCACTGCAGCAATCCAGGAAAGTAGTGATGGTCACAGGTGCATTTATCTTTCCTATTAATTGCTATTAACATTTAAAAAAATAATTTCCAGGGGGCTAAGTAATATTTTTTTCTGAAAGGGGGCGGTGGGACAAAAAAGTTTGGGAACCACTGCCATAGAAGATTGAAGCATACCATTTTTTACTTTTTTTCCTCCATTAATTTTTCTCTAGGGTAAATGATGTGTATTTTTTCCCAACATGATGAACATAGAAATATGGCTTGTATAATAACACATGTACAACAATATATCATCTTGCCTTGCCATATGGGGAAGGGGGAGCTCTGAACTTAGAGATCATTATCTAATCCCTCATTTTATTGATGAGGTTGCTGAGACCCACAGAAGTGATACAATTTGTCAAAGGACTATAGAAAGTTAGTAACCAGATTCTCAGAAATAAGTGTCTTCATATTAAAGAATTATGATATTTCCCCTCTTTATAGTATAGTATCTAGTATTTTGGTTCCTAGTATAATGGAAATTTTCTTGGGGAAGAGATGCTGTATTGTGAGGATTTGATATGATTTCATATGCTAAATTGAGAAGATAGAGGGATTTTTGAGAGTAGGGCATGAAATTATAGGTAAGATACTTACTGAAGATGATTATTAAATTGGATGGAGTACCATTTTGTCCTGAAATACCTAGCATAACCTTGTGACTAATTAGAATTAATCCATCCCTTGGGAGTGTCTAGAGGCAGAAACCTCATGATAATTGGTGACCTATGGATATTGGAGTCTGTTTTGGAATGTACCCTATTGGAATTTCCATGTCAGTTTCCCAACCCTTAAAGAGAGCGATTAAGGGCAATTAATAGGGACTGAAGAAGAGGACCTTATTATGGAAAGATCTAGATTATAATCTGAGAAATTAACCGAATACCATGCTGGGTGATATCAGGGTTTATGGAATAATCAAATCCAGTGGCTCAACAGGGATCAAAATGGATTCATGATGTAAGTTTGGAGAGGCCAATGTAGAAAATATCAGAGAAATACACTATGAAAAAGAGCAGTGTTAGCAAAAATGACAATTTTTAAAAAATATGATTTCATTATCAGAAGCATCAATCTTGTGAGTGGCATCAATGTCATTCATGTCCCCTTCTTGATCCCCAGACCAGATTCCAAGCTTTAGACCTCATTCGGCCACCTTGTTGTCATCCTCCTGCTACTTTACCTTTTCCTAATTCTTTTTCTGGGCATTGTTAATGAAACCAATACTGTTATTGCTTCTTAAAAAATGTCTATCAACTCTACTGTGACTCTGCTTATAATTCCCTTTTTTTTAAAACCCTTCTCTTCCATCTTAGAATAAATACTGTGTATTGGTTCTAAGGCAAAGGAGCAGTAAGGGACAATGGGGGTGATGTGACTTGTCCAGGGTCAAACAGCTAAGAAGTGTCTTCAGCCAGATTTGGACCTAGGATCTTCCATCTCTAAGTTTGGCTCTCACTGAGCCACCTAGCTGCCTGCTCTGCTCATAATTCCTGTTGACTTTCCAATCTAAAATATGCTTTTCTGATCATCATTCCTCTAAATGTGTTCATCTATTTATTACTTCTTGAATTGTCTCACTTTTGAATTTGAATGAATAAAAAAAGCATTTCATTTATTTTTTTAAGCATTTTAAAGCAATTTTTCTGCCCAAAGCATCACAGCGGAATACTAGAAATGCACATAGAAAAACAAGACAATTCCTGCCCTCTAGGACCTTACATTCAAACAAGGGAAGCTATAATTCAAATGGAGGTCCTCAATGCAGGTAAATTTTAATCCTTAATCTTTAGGGACAACTCTATTAATAACATCAGATCCATTCCTCATATTGGACCATTTGACAGTATCAAGGATTTGAAAATCAAAAACTTTCTTTTTCTGGTCTTCCATTGCTATGGATCTTTTGGATTCAGGGTCTGTAGCACCTCTTGAAGCAGTTGCCAGGTCATGTCTTTGCAAGGATTGCTTCCCTGGATAGTGGCTTTGGGGGCAGGCTTTAAACAAGGACAGTGATATAAGTGGGTTATGCTGTTCATTCATAGGCCTTTGAATCATTCCAATAAATATAAGATAAACTGAGTCACAAAGTTTCAAGCATTAGTAAATGAATATTTACCAACAAATAGGCTCTTAGCTTTCTCAGTAAAGTTAAGACTAAATGAGATAGACAACTCTCTTTTAGAGTTTTGGAGAGTACAGAACAAGGAGAAGGAGGACTTCATAGATGGGGAACAAGTTTTGATTGTAAGGGATTTGACATCATGAATAGCAAAATCAATATGATTGGTTTTAGAGCTGAAGCACGAGGGACAAATACAATTAGTTGAAAATTGGAAGTGAAGGAAAAGAAAGAGAAAATTTGCAAAGACAAGCTAGTACCAACTCCTTCCTTCCCTCCTATGACTAAGAAATGTTTATTATTTGAGTCTATCTGCAAGATTAGAGAGATAGTGTACCAGACTCTGAATAGCAAATCAGACATCCTCTAAGGATAGCTTGGTGGTATAAAGATACTAGACCAGATTCCCTGGTATCCACCTGTATCCTTTAAGGATAACAGATTTTTTTGCGGGGGAGGCAGGAATAGAACTGTGATGAGCAGAACTGGATTTCTAAACTTAACTGATTACAGGCCAGCTGAATTTCTGAACTAATAAAGAGACAAAGAACTATATAAAAATTACAATTATAAATTATAGCAGTTATAGGACAAAACCAAATAACTAAATAAGATTTATTTAAAAAAAAAAGACAGAGGAATCAATCTGATTATTTCAGTAGACAATGCCATTACCCAAGACAGTTGGCAGTGGTGGGAGAGGAGAGACTCTTCTCTGCTGGCATTGCTCTTTTGGATGACGGCAGTGGGGTGGAGATGGGCTGGAAGTAGAGCCAGGGCTCTAGGAATTGCTGATTTTCCCAGGGCTATTGGTTTTATTTATATTTTCATCACTCACCACATTTTTCATAAAATAAGTGTTTACTACATGCTTTTCATTCATTTATTCATCCTACCTCATTGGGTTCGCCATGGGCTTGCAACCCCGTGCTCTAACCTGTTCTGATGCCCAAGAACTCCCTTAAAATCATTCCAAAGTTCCGTATTCTTTGTCACTTGGGATAGCCCATCATGGCACAATCATGGTGTAAATGCCACAAGATTGCGAGAATCTCAAGCGACCCACAGCTTTCCCAACATGTGGAAATGAACTAGTTCTTGGGGCTGCTTCAGAATAGAAATGTCTAACAACTGATTCTGTGACGTCCAGTGGTGATTTTTAAAAAAACACATTACTTACTAATTGCCAGAGGGAATTAAGAGAGGCTCTTGCTTTTGATTCACAACGACTAACACTTAATTTTGGTCTTGTTTAAATTACTGGAAAGAAAAAAAGTCTTGATTCTTTTCCTTATAAGTTCATCTGCCCTTTGCCAAGAGAAGAAAGCTCACAAATGTGTGGAAAGAGAGGGACCAGTGGGAACATAAAAGCAGATCCAGGAAAGAAACTACTGTGAGTCAAGCTTAAATGATTACACAAACACTTAAGTCTAGTGCTATAATTAGTAATGAAATCAGTCAGGTACGAAAAGGTATAATGTGGAGAAATCATTGTTTAATACATATCTGCTTCATGACTATTCAAAAGCAGCCAGAAGAACCAGAGGATGGAATGCTGCCAGGGTCAGGAGGGTCTGAGTTCAAACCCGATCTCAGACATTTTCTGGCTGAATAACCTTGGACAAGTCACTTAACCTCTGTCTTCCTCAGTTTCCTTATCTGTTAAACAGGAACAATAATAATAACTATCTTCCTGTTTTGTCATAAGAATAAAATGAGATAATATTTTGAAGGTATTTTGCAAACCTTAAAGCACTATAGAAATATTATCTATAATAATTATTCTTAATAATTTAATGAACCCAATTGAGTGCCATCAATGCAACAGACCAAGGAATCCAAAAGCTAGATGATCTCTACTTTCAACAAATTTGAATTCTACTAATATCAAAAGGGATAGGGATTGGGCTCATAATTTCATGAGTATATGTATGGAATTGTCAATAAGCAATTTTATTAATGCTGGTCAGCACCTTCTTTACAACTAGTCAGAGAGATGCCTAAAGTACTAGGAGGTCGTGGTTTGCCTGGGGTCTTATACCTAGTATGTGTTCAAAGTCAAAGGGAAGATTTTTCATTTTTATTCATCCTACCTCATTGGGTTCACCCATGCTCTAGCATAGCCTTTTCTTTCTGGCTCCAAAGCCAATTTTCTATCTGCCATATCTTGATGCTTCTCTATCAAACATGGAAAATCATAGTAAATATGTGTTTTGTTCAATGATATCTTGAAGGTCCACCATCTTAGGCAAATATATAAACTGAATCCCTATAATACACACATAAATATGACTGGGCAAGAGGCATCATAAAGTAGTGGAGAGAACATTAGTCCTAAACTTCAATTTTGGCTCTACCTCTAACTAATTGTGTGACTTTAGGCAAATCACTGAAACTCTCTGGGACTTAGTTTTCTCAATAATAGTTTTTAGGAGATTGGAATGAATGATTGCTGTTATTCTTTCCAGTTCTAAAATGTTTATTTTATGTCTTAAATGGTTTTTTTAGAAAATCTACTTGTTCTGATCTAAGCTTTTTATTTTGATTTTCTCTTCATTGGTGCCTTTGGGTATCTTGTATAGTATCTGCCCAAGAGTAGGGCATAAAGCCCTAGTCAGCTCAGCACACCTTTCCTCTTCACTATGGTCCATTAAGGATCTAGTCCTTATGTTGATGTCATTCAATCAATAAATATTTATTAAGCATTGACTATGGGCAACACTGGACAAGTCACTTAATCTTGTTTGACTCTGTTTCCTCATCTGCAAAATGAGCTGGAGTAAATGGCAAACTACTCAGTGTCTTTGCCAAGAAAATCCTAAAGAGGTCACAGAGAGTCAGACATGATGAAAAATGAAAAATAACAAAACGTACCAAGAACTGTGCTAAAGAAAGGCAAAAGACAGTCCCTGCTTTCAAGGAGCTCGTGGTCTAATAAGAGAGATAACATGGAACCAATGATGTGAAGCTGACTGTGGGATCTCAAAGGCCATGTGGAAGCATTGGCAAGTACTTCTATGTACCTAGAGAGACTGGGCATACAGGTCTAGTGATGGTCTCTGTGTCTGATGTGTTAAAACCAAAGTTCAGGGAGTTCATCACCAGAAGGCCAATTGCCAGATGGTGAATTATTTTTTTCTTTAGCCACATCATCGCATAAAGACACTCTACTGAGGTGCAGAGAGAGTGCTTATGACATGCGTTGATGGAGGAAGTACTCTCACCAATGAAACCACTGATCTTTGAACCATGGAAGTATAAAGATATTAATAGAATCATAGTTTTAGGTCTGGAAGTTACTCAGAAATCATCTAGTCCAACCTCATTTTATAGATGAGGAAGTTGAGGCTTTAATAGGTAGAGTAACTTGTCCACAGGTAATGAATGATGGAATCAGAATCTTTTTCACATGGTCAGGATTTCCTTAATGGGATCGTAAAATTTATATCTTTTTGTATCTATGCTTAACTTCAACCAGGTACACAATTAAATATACACACAGTTGATGGTGGGAGGCAGCTCCAAGGCTCAGAGCACTGGGCCTGGAGTCAGGAAGACTTGAGTTCAAATTCAGCCTCAGACACTTACTAGCTTGTTGACCTTGTGCAAGTCACTTCACCTCTATTTATATTAATTCTTTGAAGAAGTAAATGGCAAACCAGTCCAGCATCTTTGCCAAGAAATCCTCATTGACAGTGTACTCCACAGGGTCATGAAGAACTAGATATAAATGAACAATAACAGCAACAAAGTTAATGGTATCTGAGTTTTATTTCAATTTCATCTTCATTATTCATGAGAATTTATAGGCAAGATTTCCCTGAAATCCCAGAAAGTCCTAAATTCAGTTGTCTGCCTGTTCTTGGGTTTGTGACCAAGCTGAGATTCAATGATTTGGTAATCTAAGGGTAAAGTGTGGGTGATGAAGTAGGGAGAGGATGTAGGAAGGAGGAGGTAACTCAATGAAAGGCAACCATATTATGAAACACTAATGGGATAACAGTTGGGTTTGTGGTTCTAGCTACTTCTGTCTTGTTAAGGAATCTTATCTTTTCAGTGGAGCATCAAAGGAGCTAAATCATCAAGTTGCTAAATTTTGGAATGACTGGAATTGAGATATCTTAATTCCAGCTAATATATGAGATAACTCTGAAAGGACACAGTTGTTAGGAGTTAAGAATGCTCACAATGGAGGATTTATCAACTTCATCAAAGATGTAGGTCTGTTACTCTCTAGTAGCCAACATAGATAAGAAATATGTAGGATCATAGATTTAGACTCAAACTGTCCAAACTTACCATAAAAAATGTCGTCATGAAACACAATCGTGTATCAGTTCCACAATCAATAATAACACTCCTGCCATGTTTTAATGCTTGTAAAGTATTTACCCACAACATGGCTTTGAGATGGGTAGTATAAGCACAGGGACAAGGACACAGTGGAAAGATAAAAGAATCAGAGTAAGTGGACCTACATTCCATTTCTGATAACTATTTGGAAGATGTCAGAATCCTCCCCTCTAAGGATTTCAAGTTCCTCATCTGCAAAGGGAGAGAATGGGATAATATTCTTCTTTTCTAGTTTTGAAAGTATGATACTATGATTCAAATATCAAAATCACCATTTTACAGATGTGGAAATGGGGAGACTATGGTGCAGTGGATAGAACAATGGAATTTGGGATCAAAGGTTGTCAGCCTGAATATTACTGTTATTACTTTAGTCAAGTCACAAATTCTTTGAACCTCATTTTCCTTATCTCAAAGATGACAGAATTGACCTTGATAACTTCTAAAGTCTCTTTCTTAGCTCTAGATCTAACAATGACCTATGATCTAATAATTATCAGGAGATAAAGGCACACAGACTATGAGAATGAGCAGTTAGCTGAGGTGGTAAAACAAATTTAGCTTTATTAGAACTCTGGTATATGCTGAGAGATGGCTTGGGCATGATGGAATGGGGATTGAATTTGGAGCCAAGAAGAGCTGGGTTCAAACCCTGTGTTTGATATTTAGTACATGTATGACCATGAGGAAGTTTCTCTAAGTTTCATTTCCCTCTCCTAATATAATAATGATAGCAATAATAGCAATAGCTAGCATTTCTATAATGCTGTAAAGTTTGTAAAATGCTGTCCAAATATTATCTCAATTTATGCTTACAACAACCTGGGAGGTAAGTGCTATTGTTATCTTCATTTAAGGAAACTAAAAAAAGACAATGATTTAAGTGTCTTGCTAAGAGTCACAAAATTAGTAAGTTTCTGAGGCTGAAATTCAATTCAGTTCTTTCTGACTCCAGATCAGTCTACTCATTATACCACCTAACTGCCCATGGTGTGAGGTTCAAATAAGATCATATATGTGAAGCCCATCCTTTGGAGTTCCTCAAAGAGTGTTGAGATGCAAAGCAAAGGGCGTCAGGGGTAGAATAAACTCCTTCTCTTTAAGAAGCAAGAGATTTCTGACCACCTAAGAATAACCTACCCAGAGTGCATTTTTTGACACTGACCCTGAAAGGGGTTGGAGAGTAGGCAAAGCTAAGCAAATGAGATGCAGAAAAGCAAAAATGGAGGACTAAAGATTGTGACTTGAAGGATGGACGTAGAACAGCAGAGGTTGGAGCCAGGACAAGGTCCCAAGCTGGAGTCTCTATGTTTGAACACTTCCTTTGAGAATTGCTTATATGTCCCAGAACTGACTAATAACCATCTGAAGGAAAGAATGGGGTTGTTGGTAAAATTTACTTTGAAGACTTTCTCACTTCAGGCTTTCCTGTGGAGGGGGTGAGAGTAGGATGGGTGAGAACTTCACACATATTATCTAACTCAGTTGTATTCTTACTTTATCCATTCCCTAGAGAAGAACTTGGTAGAGGGTCAGCCAGCAACTATCCTTTCCACCTGGAAAAGCAGGCAATGGCTAGGTTTAAAGCTCCAAATTTCTGTAAATTACATTATTTTATATTTTCTCAGAATGGGTATGACAATATATTAAAATACAGATGGCCATTTAACCTATGATAATTCTGTTGGCAGTGAGATAGAAAACAAAGGAAGGGCAAAACTGGGAGGGAGTCAGATTTTTAAATCTTGGAATTTTATTAACCCAAAGTTGTATTTTGACATCTAGAGCAAATTGGTTGGGGGTTCAAACTATATATCTAATAGAGAGTACAGTACATCTGACAGAGAAAGAGAATTATTTCTGTGGTCAGATATTTCTCAAATATGAGACCCTGATGATTGCTGGAGTAAATAAGCAATAAGACCAATACAATTTCTGCCCTTTGCCTTGAAAACCCACAAGATACTTGAAAGGGGACACCACTCCTTTGAAAGAGGAATGACTGCTAAGAGAGCCTTGACCACTTCCCACCACCACAACCCCCCCCCAAAATAAAAGGAAGGACAATGAGTTATACTCAATGGTTCCTTGAATCACTGGGTGAACTAAAACCCCACACAGCAAAATTTGTCAGGTGCAAAAATTTACTAAACCCAAATGGACAGTAGGGTAGAACTTTTGACGTTTATTCCATATTCTGGCTCAAGAAGGATCTCTTGAATTTCTTCTGAGACTTCGCCAAGCCATTGGGACTTTCCTTCTCTTGATTTCACTCCTTCACTGTAACCCAAATATAGATGTTCTTCTTAATTCTCTATGACAGTGGGGAATGAAAAACTTGATACCAAAGGCTTCAGGAGACATTCTACATTTGTCATGTTTCATGTACCTGCCCCCCAAAAGGCTCAGTCCCTATAGAACAAGACTGACTAGAGAGATAGTTGTCAACTTATGGGAGATTCCATGAGGTCTGGCACTGTTCCTTATGGTTCTATTATCCTTTTTTATTTTTTTCAGGAACATGGTGGAAGCTGAGACTTGAGCTCTATCTTTTTCCACATAACATCAAAGTTATCTTCCCTCTCTACTACTGACCACAATAAGAATAACACACACACACACACACACACATTCTCTCTCTCGCACACACACACACAAAACATAACACATATGGAATTTAATCATTTACAAAATACATTGGCACATTTGAGCCTCACAAGAGCCTTTTGAGGGAGTCTAGGTATTTTTCCTATTTTATAGATATGGAAAATGAGACTCAGAGATATTAAGTGACTTGACTTTGTATAATCATAGAGTTATCAAAGTTAACATTTGAAACAAGCTTTTTCTAACCATGAGTATCACACTTTATTCCTGAATCCTTGATCCTCCATCAGTCCTCATCCCTAAGATTAGTTCCCAGCCAACAAGGCTGCCAGTTCAGGTGGAGGTTTTTCCTTTTCACCTAATTTTACTACAGAAACACCTACTGTTTTGACAAAATTAACTATATAAGCATTGAGCAATGCTTTCTGGAATTCCCTAAGATAACAAAGCACTCACTATGGGAAAATGGAAATTATATGGAGGTGGGCAAATGAAACTTCATTTTCCCTTCGATCCAGTGTACACTTGATACATCACAATAAAATGAATTAGGAACTGGTGAAAACCAAAAATGGTCTAGCAAGCTATCTCGTATAGCTGGAACTTCCAGGCTTGCAAAATCTTGTAGTTAAAAGAAAAAACCATCACAGTGCAACTGGTGATAGTCATTCAATCTGGCGCCATGTCATGTGATTGGAATGTCAATGGGTTCATGTTGGAAAGACTTTCCTCTTACACCTCATCCTGACTTTCCTGGGCACAAGTTATTTCAGCAGCAGCAGGATTGACATTGTCCTAGGCTTTGTATAGACTAGAACTTTGCCTATTCAGCCTGTCATCACCTCTGAGAGATAGGCAGACTTTGTGCATCTTCAGCAATTCTGGCTTTATACAGTGATATCACAATGAGTGACTCAACAAAACGTATAAAGCTGATGGGAACTAGCTTGCTCAGTTTCTAGCTGTCTCTTCCTTACAGTACATTTGGGAGAGAAAGGAAAATACTCTAGCTTTGAAAATTAAAATCAAATCTCTGATCTTCCTTATTTCCCATTTCCATATTTTAGAAAATAAAAAATTCTATCAACAGCAAAAAAAAAAAAAGGTGTAATGGAGAGAAATTTGTCCATTTCCCAGAGAATGGCAATAAAATGCAAAATACATCCAAAAATTTAATTTAAAGAGTTAAATTAAAATTTATGAAAAAAAGAAAAAATAACATCAGTCATTTGACTGGCTAGTCATTCTCTTATTCCTAATATGAGTGAGTTAGCCTAGTAGATCATATGAGGCTAAAATTATAGCTTATTTAAATGTACATCACCCAGTGCCTAGCATAATTCTCTGCACGTAGCTGGGACTTAAAAATGCTACTGGTAAAAGTTAGTTTTTTACTGATGTGGTATTGATATGGCTTCAACTTGTCTTTGATAGGTTCCTGATGAAGTGTCTTGCTTATAGGACCCTGGAGACAGTACCTTTTTGGTTTTAATCTATCTTATTTCATGCCTTGCATAGATGCATCAGTTTTAAGATAGAAAGGACTTAGAGGCCATCTAGTCAAATTACTCATTACACAGATGAAGAAACTGGGGCCCAGAGAAGTTAATTGACTGGCCCAAAGTCACACAGGAAGTTAGTAGCAGAGCCTACATTCAAATTCAGGTCTTCTATACTCCAGTGGCAGTGTACTTTTTGTTGTACCATCTTGACTCCCCTAGTACCACTATTTGCGACACATTTTTGACTATCGTCATTGCCATTGTCATTGTTCAATTGTTTCAATCATGTCTGACTCTTCATGACCCCATTTGGGGTTTTCTTGGCAAAGATACTGGAGTAGTTTATGGTTTCCTTCTTCTGTTCATTTTACAGATGAAGAAACTGAGGCAAACAGGGCTAAGTGACTTGCCCAGGGTCTCATACCTAGTAAGTGTCTGAGGCCAGATTTGAATTTAGGTCTTCCTTACTCTGGACCAGACACTGCATTCACTGTGCCACTTAGCTGCCTTGACTGCTTTTAGGTTTTTTGTTTTGTTTTTAAATTTTCTCTTTTACTATCATGAACTTAGTAAGTAATAACAAACATTTTGTTTTATTTTTAAACTTTCTCTTTTGCTACTATGAACTTAGTAAGTAAAAACAAACATAAACATTTCAAAGAACTGAAAAATGAAGACCACATAAGAAATTGTGAATCTCCATTATACAGCTTTTAAAACATGTATATTTCAGATTTAATGTGGAAGTTCCAACATTGCTTTGCTCATCTGGATCCCATTCATTTTCTTTTGTTTTCTTTTTTTATGTTGTTAAATGATTCATCAATGTCCTTTTATCTTTTTTTTTTTTTTAAAACCCTTGTACTTCGGTGTATTGTCTCATAGGTGGAAGAGTGGTAAGGGTGGGCAATGGGGGTCAAGTGACTTGCCCAGGGTCACACAGCTGGGAAGTGTCTGAGGCCGGATTTGAACCTAGGACCTCCCGTCTCTAGGCCTGACTCTTACTCCACTGAGCTATCCAGCTGCCCTATCTCTTTCTTTTTTGAAATGATTATAACCAAACTTCTTTTTAAAATCCTCCTATACAACAATAAAACTAATAAACTTAAAAACAATTTTCCCTCCCTCTTATCCTTCCCCCCTCCACAAGAAAGCACACTTGAACATAGGATGTACATATATTTTCATATAATACATATTTCCCTATTCATCGTGTTGTGAAATAACACATATTTTGCTTGCACTGGGGGAAAATTCATGGAGGAAATAACGTGACGAATGGTATGTTTTGATAAATCTGATAGTAATAGATCCGAGGAAACCTTTGAAACTACTCAGCAGGCCTCTCTCCTCCCTGTTGAGAAAAGACTTTTTCTATGTGCTGGCTGACATAGTGTCTAATTTCTGGCCTAGAGTCAAGGGGAAAACTTTCCTTCTGACAGAAGCTTAATTACAATAATGACGTTTGGCAAGATTCCCCTTCAGGTGATGATGTTGAGTGGTAGTACCCAAAGTCATCACCAGCTTGCAGCCAAGTATGAATCAAGTTACTGCCTTTGATATATCTATCTCTGTCTGCATAGAGCTAGAAAGAGAAAGACAGACAGATAGATAGATGAGAGATGAGAGAGAGAGATGATGGATAGATTAGAGACAGACAGATAGATTAAAGAGATAAAAAGCTAGACAGACAGACAGATAGATAGATGATAGATAGGTGGATGGATAGATAGATAGATAGACAGGTAGACAGATAGGCAAACATACAGATTAGATAGAGATAGTCAGATAGATAGATTAGAAAGATAGAAAGATAGACAGACAGACAGACGGACGGACAGACGGACGGACGGACGGACGGACAGACAGACAGACAGACAGACAGATAGATAGATAGATAGATAGATAGGTAGACAGATAGGTAGACACAGTGAGACAGGCAGGCAGATGGACAGACAGACGGACATATGGATGGACAGATGGATGGATGGATGGATGGATGGATGGGTGAATGAATGGATAGAGATGTAGCAAAAAATCTATAAATGTAGAGATAGATTTATACATAAATGGCAGGGCATTTAAATGGATCAAAACATTCGGTGGTGTGGTGTGCTTTTTAGTTCTATTGCATTGCTTTCTATTTATTTGTATAACCTTTACTTTCTGTTTTAGTAACAACTTAAGGACAGGGGACAGCTGGGTAGCTCAGTGGATTGAGAGTCAGGTCTAGAGGCGAGAGGTCCTAAGTTCAAAGCCAGCCTCAGACACTTCCCAACTGTGTGACCCTGGGCAAGTCACTTGACCCCCATTGCCCACCCTTACCACTCTTCCACCAAGGAGCCAATACACAGAAGTTAAGGGTTCAAAAAACAACAACAAAAAAAACAAACTTTAAGACAGAAGGGCAAGGGCTAGGCAAAAGGGGTTAAGTGACTTGGCAAGGGTCATAGAGCTAGAAAGTGTCTCAGGCCAAATTTCAACTCAGTTCCTCCTGACTCCAGATCTGGTTTTCTATCCACTGAGTGGCCTCACTCCCCCCGCTATTTACTTATAACAATCTGAGTTTGATCCTGCGGTTCCCATGTAGAGAACTCTCAGCATTTTAACCCTGTCCAGTGATGCAGAGGAACACTATTATAAATTATAATCTTAATTAATTGCTCAGGACAGTTCAGCATTGTGACTTTTTCATGGTTATGCAACTATGTGTTATTGATAGAACTCATGCAAAGGTCCTTCTGGATTCAAGTTCAATGTATATTAATTGCACACACACACACACACACATACACACACACATATATATATATAATTTTCACACAATAGACATTTCTCAAGAAATACCAAAAAATTTCCTCCATAGAATATATCTCCCTTCATCCCTCAAAAAAAACAAACATCTAATATCAGGATTTTGGCTAACAGAGAACAAATGTCATTCTTCATTTTTTTTAAGTTTCCTCATTACTTACAGAAAAATGCATGCCTTAATATTGATAGTGTAGGGCAATTAGTAGATTGAGAACCAAGCCTGGGTTCAAATCTGGCCTCAGACTCCTCGTAACTGTGGGACACAGACATGGTTCCCCATCCACATCTCCCTTTCTCCCTGTTGACAGCCCATGGTCATTTTCCTGATTCTAAGGCCAGATGTTCCAAAAAAGAAACCACAGGCTAGAATCCCCTTTAGAAGGGGGAGGAAGTGACTGTTAGGAGGTAAAAGTGAAAGGGCAGGTTCTCCAAAAGCTTAGAGGATATATTTCCTTTTTTCCACTTCCACTATTACCATCCCTCAAACCCATCCCCTAAAGTTGCTATTGTTTAGTTGTCTTTCAAAGATACCATTTCATCTTTTTTTTCCCCTTTTAAACCCTTACCTTCCATTTTAGAATCAACACTAAGTATTGGTTCCAAGGTAGAAGTATGGTAAGGGTTAGGCAATGGGAGTTAAGTGACTAGGAAAAGTGTCTGAGATCAGATTTGAACCGGAGACAAGCTCTTGTCCCCAGCCTTGGCTCTGTTTACCCTGCTACCATTTTATCTTGTAAGAGCCTAACTATGGAAAATGTACTGGTTATGATATTAGAAAAGCTGAGTTCACCTCTTTAGCTTTCACTTGGACAAGTTAATTAATCTCTCAAGCCATCTAAATCCAAATGGGACAATATTTGTAAAGTGCTTTTGCACACCGCAACATTGTCGGGTAGCCAAGAGACTTCAGTGTAATCCCAGGTCTGCCACTAACTAGTAGGGCAAGCCATTTTCATTTCTTTGGCCTTCCCCCTCTGGCAATGGAGAGCGGGAATAGGTGCTCTCTAAGGTCTCTTCCAGGGGAATTCCAGTTTAGTCCTTGCCACCATTTGAACTGTCATCTTTTTGCTGACCAAAATTAGACTAGATAGCATCAGGCGTGCTGAGTCTTATTAGCGTTTGCATTTCATCAGCTAGAATGAATTGATGAGAAATGCTTTGAAAACAACTGTTTGCAATAGACATGCTTGACTATTTTGAGTACAAATCCATATTCTGTCCTCCATTTGGTGTTTTCCTGTTACCAGTCTGAGCACTGGAGGAACATGGGGAATGTTGGTGATTATTCATGCCTTTGATGTTAGATTATTTTTCTAGTCTGCAGGCATTCCAGGCCAGAGTGTCTCACAGAGAGGTTAAAAGTGCCCCTTTGCCTACATTCTTTAGCAATTTGTTTGGAATTCAAAACCATTGATAGTGCTGGCATTCAAAACCAATATTTCAAATGCTTAATCACTTGCTTAAAACCCCTAGGCCTGAATTTTATTTTCCCCTATGTGGTTTATAGTTTGGGCAGCTGAGAATTCTTGACAAGCATTTCATGTCTCCCGCGATAGTGTGTTATTCCCCTTGACACATGCAATAGCAAAGGGTCAAAGTCACTTGAAATTCCACATGGAATTATAAAGGTCATACAATTTGTAACTAGGTTTCTTTTTCTTTCCTTCCTTCTTTCTTCTCTCTCCTCTCCTCTCCTCTCCTCTCCTCTCCTCTCCTCTCCTTTCTTTTCTTTTCCTTTCCTTTCCTTTCCTTCCCAGAATGGGGTCACATATGGAGGAAATGAAAAACTAGACACTTGACCTGATAGCTTAAATAGTTTTAGAAAGTCACCTCCCCTTCCCTCATACAAACCTGGTCAAAAGACTTCTGATATTTTCTTTAGTTTATCATCACTCTCTCACATTCAAAGAGAACATATCTTTTACCCTCCTAGCCCTGGTCCTTGGCTCATTCCATTCCCTACCTTCCATTTCTGCCTGAGGAAATCTTATCTGATTTTTAAGACCCAACTCAAATGTCATCTTCTCCTATAAACCTTTTCTGTTTTCCCTGGTAGCAATGAATTTTTTTTCTTCTACTCAATTGTTTAGAGCTGGAAGGGATTTTTGAAGTCATCAGGGGTGACTCCCTAATTTTTCAAATGAGGAAATAAAAACCCATGAAGAAAGGTTAAATGAATTGCTCAAGGTCATGTAGATGGTAACCTTCAAGAGGTCTCATTTGAACTCTAGTCCTTCAGTCGGTGCTCTTTCCATCCTACCACCCCAATTCCTCACATTCTGATTATTGTTATAGTTGTCTGCAGAATTGTAACTAGCAGGCTTAAAACCTGAGAAAAGCTTCACAAAATTCTCCTTTAAACCAAAATTTTAAAGATTAATTCATTGGTGGGGCTCAGAAGACCAGGAGCCTAGGAGAGCATGAGGCTGGTGTTGGAGAGATTATTGCTTAGAGGAAGAGGATTGGAAAGAATGGCAGGGCCAGGCAGGTTAGGAGTACACCTGGGGTATGGCCATGGTGAGAGAAGCAGTGATGTAAGAAGAAGCATACTATGTTGTAACTTCCTACTTTATTCTATTTTAAACATTGTTTTTCATTTTATTTCTTACTTGACTCAAACCACTTTACTTTCTATTGTTGTTCATCATCTCTAACTCTTTCTGACTCCAAGGGCCAGGTTTGCCATTTCCTTCTCTTCTCTAGTGGATTATGGCAAATAGATACTAAGTGACTTGCCCAGGGTCAAACAGCTAGTAAGAGTCTCAGGTGGTATTTGGACTCACATCTTCCTGACTCTTGTTTCAGAACTCTATCCCCAAGTCACCTATCTATGACTTTATTTTCTGTTACCTCTTCTGAAATTGTGTATTTGAATATTTGAAGTAATTTGACCAAAGAAAATGATAACATAGAAATTTCACAAAGGGAGGGAATTTGGAATTCAAAATTTTAAATATTGAAAAAAAATTTTTAAAAGAATTTTCACAAAATTTCCAAGTACATCTAGGTCTGAACTGACAGTAAGGAATCACCTAAAGGGCCCAAAGGAATTTGAAGTCATAATTATACAAAATATGATCATTGGTTGTAGGCCAATTGAAATATGCAATGTGAATTCAAATATTGCACCACTTCTGGGGGATTTCTTATTTACAATAATTTCTAGCTGTTTTCCATTCATTTAGTTACCAAACTTAAAAAAAAATTCAATTCAAATAGGGACCTTTGATTTAAATTAGTCTTCCATTTAACTTAATTATTCTAGCCAACCAGTTCCTAAATTCCATTATTTCTGTGTTGAAGGTGGGGGAAATACTGTTAAATATAGTTGGTACCCTTCGTGGCCTGAAGCAAAGCTCAATATACTTCATTCTAGTTTCATTTCTGGTTGACAGTTCCACTAGAGAGAGGAGGAAAGACCACCTTTCACACTCAAGTAGATGGATGACAGGAAACAAATAATCCTAGGAAAGGTAATGGAAACTATACCTACTCTGGAAGTACAAATAAAGCAGAAGGTTCCCATGACAATAAATAATTGATAGGACTTCAAGCAAAAGGAAGCTCGTCCCATTTTAGAAGTCCAAAGGGCAAAGGTGGAATTCTAGGAAGCAGAAACAAAGAGACCACAAATTTATGGGAATTTGCAGAAGTAGTAGCTATAGCAATACAGAGAGGGTAAGCTGGATAATGAATGACTTTCACCTTGAAGGCAGTCATCCTCCCCTACAAAAACACAATAACAGTAATATATCTGCTGCTGGTAATTTGGCCAACATTTGTCTTAGAAATTTTTTAGGGTTCAATGGATGAAAAAATACTTACTAGGTGTATACATTGCATGATATAAAGTTGGGAGATACTTTCAAGATCTTCTTATCTGAGCCCTTTATTCTGTAGATAAAGAAATAAAAGCAGAGAGGTTAAATAAGTTGGCTAAGGTAACACAAGTATTAAGTACCAGAGTCAGAATTTTATTTCAGGTCCTTTAATTTCAAATTCATCACTTTTTATCCACTTGCCTATGCTACCTTGACCTAAAAAAGCTGTCTTAATTTTTCAAGGCTGACCATTTTCCCTCTCCCCTGAAATCTGTATGGGCTCTAGGATAGATGTTCTATTTATTCTATGGGAATTTGTGTCCTTTTCTGGGAATCTACCCAGATAGGTTTCGTCCTTTGAAAGTTATCTTTTCTGTGTGTTTGTTGGGACATTGGTGAGGCACAGTATTGCTCTCTAGGTAGCTGTGGGCAGTAGACAAGAACGCTGATTGGACCTGAGTCATAAAGATTACTTTAAGGGGCATTTGAGGATGAATTTAAGTACTACATGTTTGAATTTGTCCCTGAGGCTCCCCTTATCCCCTTTTCCAAGGAACTGCAATAAGGAAAGACAGGTACACATAGATGCATTAGTTTATAACTTATTACTGATAGATGATTCTGTCCATTGGTGACCAAAGCTCTATTAATACTCAAGCAATTGTGTAATTGGAATCTTGTGCCTTTGAACTACATTACCCAGGAATCCACTCACTTCCTGTCGTTGTGTGCTGATGTAGCCAGGAGATAAATTGGGTGGAGTTCCGTGTCTAGCTCTCTTTTCTACCTGTGCTGGCTTTGGTGGAGTGGGCCGTTTTGAGCAGGTAGATTAGCCATGGGCACGTGTTTTTATTTTGTTAAATAATTACCTTCTTATTCCTTTACTTCTAGTGATTATTAATAAATCTTATAAAATATATTTGAAATTATTGTATATTAATTTTAATGTTTACATAATGTTAAGAAATCTAGAAGAATCCACCTAGCACCATAGAGGATATATGGAGGGACATGGGCAAGAATTCTGTAGAAAAGGAAAGCATGAATGATTTGTGTTTCACATCATTGGAGAGAATAATTATATTAATGAGATCATAGACCCATCAAAGGATCCTTATCTACCATAACAGTGTCATTTCTCTGAAGGCAGGAACCACTAATTTGCCTGTCATAGAGTCTTGCCTAAAACAGATGGTGAACTAGTGTTGCTTTGAAGATATAGAAGAGAAGGAACAGAGCAGTGAATCTTAAACACCTTTGGCATAAGAGAATTAGAAAAGTAAGAATTAAAGATGGATTTAGAGTTGAATTCCCTCATTTTACAGATGACAGGACTGAGGATCTGAACATTTTGATACCGTGATGCACCTGTGATACCATCAATACAGGACCTCTCTATAACCCTCACTGCAAATTATGCCTCTGCCTTTTCTCTTCCGGTACAATTTTAGTCCAAATTACCCCTAAATAGTCTGCAGAGGATTAAGACAATGAATTGAATGCTAGTTTTTTGGTTTATTCAACAGTGTGGACAGGGGTGGGAGGTAGGGAGGATGTGATTGTGGTTTGTTATCTCTCATTCTTGCTCCTTAATGAGCCCACCTCCTTTTCTGAAGTATATGACATTGTCATTAAGAATATCTTTTAGGTTACTTTTCACATACAAATAACATATCTTTCCATTTAAGCTAACTGCACTTTGAGTTATTTATACTTTTGATTTTTCTAAGACTGTTAGAATGAAACTTCTTGAGAATAATGACCATTTAGTTTTTTTATCTTCATATCTTTAGTACCTAGCAATGTACCTGCTACATAATAGGCACTTAATGAAGATTTACTGGTGTTCCATGATTTATACCAATGTAGCATTAGATCCCTGGTAGTTAAAATGAGTCTTTTGCTTTAGGAAAAACTTTGGAACTATCACCACAATTTTCCAAATGTCATCCAGTCATATTTCTTTCTACTACTAAATTATGTAGTAACTACACACACACACACACACACACACACACACACACACACACACACACACACACACACGTCTCTCTGAGTGTGTATATATATATATATATATATATTTGAAAAAATTGTTATGTACCCAATGGAGAGCACAATGGTGAGGTGCATGGTGATTGCAAATAGGCTACAACAAATAACCAATGAGGAACTTTGGAAAAGAAAAGAAATAAAATATGCCATCAAGGAAATGTATTCTAGGAAGAGAAAGTAGACTGGTTGAGTGGACAGTCAGAGTATTTCAATGGTATTCACATGACATCAGGAGAAAGTAAGGAAAAGCTCTAGCACATTATCTTCTATGATAAATTTATGGAAGAATATGGATAAGAGTTACACAGAATGAGCAGGCATGGATTCCTTATGATCTATATTGAGGGAGAAAATGTTCAAGCTGATGAAATCACAGATCAATTTAAGCATTTAAGTGTACACATGAGCACAGGAAGATGGGTAATGCAGTAGATGGAGAGTCTGGTCTGGAGTCAAGAATATTCATCTTTCTTGATTCAAATTTGGCCTCAGACGCTTACCAGCCGTGTGACCCTAGAGTAGTCGTTTAACCCTATTTGCCTCAGTTTCCTCATATGTAAAATGAGTTGAAGAAGTAAATTACAAATATTTGCCAAAGAAACCCCAAATGGGGGGTCCTGAAGAGCTGGACATGAGTGGAACAATTAAATAACGACAAATGGGCAAATATGTATATGTGCAAATATAATCAATAGATTGTCCTTCTAGCTGCACATCACAGTAACGCTGAGGAAGTTTTGCAACATTACGGATCCTGATAGGATTGATTCTCTTTCATCTGTGAATAGAAGTACTTGGACATCCCCTTTATCAGCAGAGAACTCCATCACGCAGTGAAGGATATCTTCTAAGACATTGTTAAACATCTCTGTAGAATATATTACCAATTTTCTAACTGAAGTGATTGCTAATTCTTTTCAATCTCCTCACTGTGGGGGCTAGTTTGCACTGGACATCCACAAAAACTGACGGTGAACAATTTCTTCCCTCCACTCCCACCCATTTGAAGGGAACCAACATTTTGTTTAAACAGATCTGCTTGCCATTGCTATTGTCATGCGTAGTGTTTTCTCATCTTCCTACTTTCTTGATCCTGAGCCATATGTTTTATGATATTTTCATTAACCTTCCATGTGCCTCCTTTTTTTATGGAATTCACTGGGTATTCATGTATTGCTCATTTAATTGGGAGGAACTGGCCAAATTCTCCATGAATTTCTGTTTCTTTTTCCTCTGCAACAGATATCAAAAGATAAGGCTTGATTATCTCTATGGTGGTTAGTTTGTGCTTTCTAGAGGCAGTGCAAAGACTTAGTGGTGTCCATGAAATAATGCCTCTCACTGCCTCTGGGTACATGCTGAAACCGTCTCCACCAACTTTTTTGTTGGCTTCTTGGAGGAGTGCCTACAATTGTTCTTCTGCAAAGCTACAGCTTGATTTCATTTGTGTGAAAATGTCAATATGAATGTGGTAAACCAACTCTAGAAGAGTGTATCAACGGAGTCACTAAATAAAGATCAGGTTACTAGTAGTTTAAATTAATGTTTGTTGATAGTCTAAGGACTCTTGATCCTTCGCATACTCTTCTCCTTTTCTCTACATTCTATCAAAGTTTTGCATTTACCTCAAAACACATTTTGTATTTCTATGGAATTTTCAGATTGTCATAATCAAATAAATCCATGCCTTCAACAACTTTGCAGCAAAATACTTTTACATGCCTAGCTAGGCTGGTCCTCAGAAACTAGATGACTAATGAGTCATATGGGGCATCCTTGAAATCTTTTTATGTTATCAGGACCTGCAAAAGAATGTACTCCTTTGGCAAATCCTAAGAGAATTACGGGTCAAGTTATTGCCATGATGAACTATTAGAGAAGAGTTTTTGTAAAAGCCTCTTTTCACAGACATATAGACAAAAATCACAATTTTGGTAACACACTGCCTTGTACACAGAACACATTACAGTTAAAACAACTTATATCGATATAGCTCTTTAAGGTGGAAAGAATGTTTTCCTCATAACATTATCATGAAACACATAGTGTAATTATTATTAGACATCTTTTACAGATGAAAAATTTGAGGCTCAGAGAAATTAAGTGGTTTGCTTAAGATCACATAGCTAAGATATGGCACAATCAGGACTTGAATTTTCTGCTCCAGATAAATTTATCTCCACAGTGAGCCCCAAGAATGCCTTGAGTCCTTGCAAGATACATGAATTTTCTGAAATATCTAGGTCCTTCTCTCTGTGAGTATTTCCAATTTATCCTCTATCTAACTTGTTTATACATAATCATTTGTATATTTTCCTATATCTACCCCAAATAGTTGTAGGGAGTAGGGAATTCTCTTTTGCCTTTCTTTGCATTTTGTTGCTGTTATATTGTTCAGATATTTCAATCATGGCTGTCTCTTCTTGACCCCATTTGGGGGTTTTCTTGGCAAAGATACTGGAACACTTGGCCATTTCCTTTTCCAGTTCATTTTATAGATGAGGAAATGGAGGAAAACAAGATTATACAACTTGACCAGGGTCATATAACTAGGAAATGTCTGAAGCTGGATTTGAATTAAGATCTTCCTGACCTCAGACCTGGTGCTCTCAACACTTTACCACCTACTACTCTATACTTGGTCAATTGCACTTTGGCATAGTTGTACTTTGGCTAGTATTATTTTATTATAAAATTATTGGTGAAATAATTGGTGAAAGGGCCTGTGAGGGAGAAAAAAAGTTCCACATGGAGCTCACAGATCATATAAAATAATTTTTATCACTAATGTCTGACAATATTTAGAACTAATATTTTCATGTTAAAATAATATTCTAACTGGTAAGCATTTGTTGAATGCTTTTTCTATTCCAGGCAAATTCCAGTTCTTCATTTACACTCTAGTTCCTTATTTTCTTATTCCCATTTGTTGGACATCATGCCTACATACGTAGTTATTGCTTTAAAGTCATTGAGTTCAAATATGAACCAGTTATCTCAGAATTTTAGACTTGGAAGATATCTTACTGGCCATTAACTCAACCTATACTTCTGAAAGAATTCCCATGACACCCAACAAATGGTTATCAAGTTTCTGGTTAAAAATTTCAGATAGAAGGAAACCTACTACAGCCCAAGAAAGCCCTTTCCACTTTTTGGACAGTTTTATAGAAAATTTCTTCTGATATAAACATTACTTTTCCTGCTTTTCAGCTTCTATTCATTGCTCCTGATTCATCCATTTGGAATCAAACAAAACAAATCCTATGTCTCTTCTACCAAATAGTCCTCCAAATCCATTAAGTTCCCATCCACCCCTGCACCAAACCAGCTTCTTCTGCCTTTCCTTTTTTCGGTTAACAGTGCCACTTTTCTCTCTGTCATTCATATATGTTTGGAACCTCAGACATTATTAACGTTTCCTCTGTCCCTTGTTCCACAAAATCTACCAGTCATCACCGAGTCTTAATTTTTCCTGTATAACTTCTATTATATCAGGCCCTTCATTTCCATTTCTTCTGTAACCATCCTACTTTGCATCTTGATAAGTTTATGACTATATTTTATATGGCAGCAAGCACCTAACATTGTTTACTGCTACCCACATTCTGTGGATGACAATAGCCTCACAGTCAATCTCTTCCTTCTCTAATCCATTCTGAACACAACCACTTGATTCATCTTTCTGGACTATTTCCATCAGATCAGTCTCCAGCTCAAAAAATGTTCTATGATTTCCCTTTCCCTATTGCAAATTCAGCTTGCTATTTATATTAGCCCCTACCTCCCAGGGTTGTTGTGAGTACTGTTGTGAGGAAGATTAGTTAGTTATAATCATTATGAAGTGTTTAGGACAATGTCTGGTATATAGTTAAGTGATATATAAATGCTAGCTAGTATTTTTAAATTATTATTTATATTATATTATAAAATAAGAATATAGTATATAATAATAATGCACATGTAAAATTATATATAATACTATACTATAATACATTAAATTTAAAAATAAAATAAATTAAATTATTATTTTAAAAGGACAAAAAAAATCCTTAACTCTGTCTTAGAATCTATACTCTAGAGTCCAAGGTAGGAGAATGGTAAGGGCTAGGCAATTGAGGTTAAATGATTTGTCCAGAGTCACATAGCTAAGAAGGGTCTGAGGACATATCTGAACCCAAGTCCTCCCATCTTCTAATCTGGCTATTATTAAGTCATGGCTGGCCATAATCTACTTTACCAGCCTTATCTCCTACTACTTCAATAAATAAACTCTCTGGTCCAGATGAATTTATCTCTGCAATGATCCCCCAAGTATGCTTGAACCCTTGATTCATGAAGTTCCTGGGATATCTAGGTCATTCTCTCTATTGATTACTTTCAATTTATCACACACATACACACACACATACATATAGCTTGTTTGTACATACTTTTTTCACGCTTTCTACCCCAGTAGACTGAATGTGAGCTCCCCAAGAGTAGTGAGTTCTCTTTTGCTTTTTTGTAATATATATTCTCAGTGTTTAGTGCAATACCTGAGTAGGTGTTTAATAAATGCTTGTTAACTGACTAACTTATCTTTATTTGATGCATCCAATATAGTCCTGAGAAGAGATTCAGAGGTTTCACTAGATTGTTCTCTAGACTAGTACAGCTTTCTTACATCTTCCCTGGGTATTAGGCTATAAACGTTTGCATTAATTCCATCCGTATTTAACAATTTCCAATCTCTTTCCCCATTATATGTAGTAAAGTTGGGGTTTTTTTTGACTAAATTAGAAAGCCCACATACTCAAAGTGGCGCCTTAAATTCTTGGGAAACCCAAACTATTGGGGAGCAACATGAGCATAATTTATCCCCCTACTGTGTGGGCCTGTTCTATTTTATTTTAACCTTTTTTTTTTCAGCACAAAGGCTTCAATAAAATGTGGTTGCTATGTTTTCTTAAGTACAGACTCAATGTAAAAAGGTATTTGGCCTTTGGAACCACTGTTTTGCCATGCTCTAAATTAGGGGATATTTTACATTCCTAAAGTCATCTTCCAGTAAAGGCTAATGGATTTGCCCTGTAATTTTCCTCATTAAAAAGAAAAAAAATACATATAAAGTCATATTCGAAAAGATTTCTTTGATTTTCTTGGTTTCTAACAGAGTAAGGTTTTCGCTACCATTCCTTCAGACTACAAAAGATTCTGGGAAGAGTGCCAGTTGCCAGGGGTTCAATTATAATCTAATTGACCTGCCTAGTTTCCTAAAAATGGAACCTAAAACCAGGTCTAAATAGCTCAAATGAAGTTCAGGGCAAGATGTCATTCCGTGGCATTGGGGAGTATAGAAAACTAGCTTAAAAAACTATGTTTTCTTTTCTTTACCATTGGCCTGAGCCACAACTGAGTATGTTCTCCCCATTTTGGTATTAAGCAGGGCAGTGGCTAGCACTTCAGTTCCATTTAACCAGTTAAAATCAGATTAATTTTTATAAAGGATTATTTCCTTAAGGAACATACTAAGATCATAAAAACATTTCCCTCTAGAGTTTAGAGGCAAAATTCTGTTGCATACATCACCTCTGTCTCTGGAAAGGGAAGGGGAATTAACCTTACTTAGCTCATTTCCTATATGGCATTAATCTCACCAAATTCAAGTATGAGTAGAGTAGTATCTTCAGACTCTTGCTCCTCAGGGCTACTGCAATATCTAGCCTGGACTCCCAGGCTCCTGGATGTCCATAGCTTGCACTCCTAGATCATATCAGAAACTCAATTCCCTGAAGATATAACAAAGTCCCAGTCCCTAGGTCAGCCTATTTCTCAGGACTGCATGGCTTAAAAAAGCAACTCTCAGACCCATCCTCTTATTGCATTGTGTGAGTGAAAGAGTCCTTTATCCTTAGACCTAAAGCCATAAAATGTCCCTTCTTTTGCTAAGTCAACTCATTTTTAAAGATGCAGACCATTCCGCGACGCAGTCAATCAAAAAGGTTACTCCCAACTATGTGGTATCTATACATGTTCTTGTTGTTCACTCTTCTAATAGTTGGTCTTTCAGCATCTCCACATGGATGATGCCATCTTAAGTGGTCCAAGTATAGGCCAAATTCTTTTTATATTTATATGGCACCGAAAATTGAACGAAAATTGTGTTGTGTAAATTTTGGCCTTCTACAATCTAGGTCAGTATTGGCACACATGTCTAGCTGGCACAGGGGGAGTTACTCCTTTCTCCCTCTTCTCAGCACCTGAGGAAATTTTTTGCATTCCCCACCCCTCTGTCGAGCCACCCAAAGTGAGCACTTCCTCCTTCCATTCTCTGGGGTTATGCAGGGGGCTCACAGGCAGCTTGAAGTTGCAGTCTAGGTATATGAATTTGAAAACCATCACCAATGTTGAGCTAGGTCCTTTGCCAGAAGAAAGTGGTATAGTGGTGAGATGAAACTGATAAATGGTCAAAAGATATGAACAGACAGTTCTGGATGAAGTCAAAGCTACAGATTACCATATGAAAAAATGCTCTGTCATTACTGATTAGAGAAATACAAATCACAACAATTTTGAGATATCAACTCACACCTATTAGATTGGCTAAAACAATAAAAGAACAAAATGACAAATGTTGGAGGAGATGTGAAAAAATGGGGACACTAATACACTGTTAGTAGAACTGTTAACTGATTCAACCATTTTGGAGAGCAACCAGAAATGATGACCAAAAAGTTATAAAACTGTATATGTCCTCTGACCCAACAATAACAAGTTTATCTCTTGAGGTGATCAGGGGAAAAGGAAAAGCATTTATATGTTCTAAAATATTTATAACAGCTCTCTTTGTGGTGGTACAGACTGGGAATTGAGGGGATGACCATCAATTAGGAAACAGCTAAAGGAGTTGTGACATATGATTGTGATGGAATACTGCTGCACTGTAAGACATGACAAGCAGGTAACTAAAAAAAACTTAGAAAAACAACATGAAATTGTGAAGAGTGAAATGAATAGAACCAAGAGAACATAATGTGCAGAAACAGAAATATTGTTTGAAGAATGAATTGTGAATATCTACTTCCAAAGAAAGAACTGATAAATAGAAGCAAGCATGATAGTTTTATATAAACATATATCTTGTTTTCAAATGATCCCTTCTCTAGTGTGGGGAGGGCAGGGAGGAAAGGAGAGAAATACCTGAGAACTTTAATATAACAAACAAACAAATAAATGTTTTAAAAGAAAAGACAATAAAGATAGACATCTCACTTTTATAAAATAGGGGATAACCTATTTAACATGTCTTAAATTGTTAGAATGTTCCCGTAGCATTTCTTCTGACTATTTTATGGGGTAGCTGCCATCATTCTAAATTATTCAATGCACAAATATTTGTGGAATGACAGAATGAACAAAGTGTCCTATTATTCATACAGCAAGTTCTCGAGATTTCCATTCCACTCTGAAACCTACACACATGTAAAAATATTCTCCTAGAATTTCACCACCAAAGATTATCTTTTCATTCAATACTCCATATGGGATTTTTAAAAAATTGTTTCCTTTGGAACAAATCTATGACTTCATTGCTTTAAGAAATTCTACCAAAGATAGCTGGCTTTTGTTGATGATGGTAGCAGTTCACATTTACATAATACTTAAACATCTGCAAAGCACTTTAAAATATTATATTCATTTTATCCTCACAACAATTTTGAGAAGTAGGTATGATTGTTATTCTCATCTCATAGGTGAAGAAATTGTTGCAGACAGAGTTGAAGGGACTTCCACAAGGTCAAAAAAACTATTGAGTATCTGAGGGTAGATTTGAACACAAGTATTCTTTCTTGGTTCTAGGTCTAGTGTTCTATCCACTACACAATCTAGTTACCTCCAAGTTACAGAATTATCAGTTGTCTAAAACACTTACCCTAAGACAGTATGTGTGGGAGAAAGGACATCTGAATTCAGGTCTTCCTGACTTAAAGGTCAGCTCTTTATACGCTATGCCACAGTTTCCTTTTAAGAGCTATAGATACCAAATGCAAAAATTGATCCAGTAGCAGAATTCATGATACTAGATTTAAGTCTTATACCCATATTACTTGTTGGACATAAATCACATCTCAGTTTGTCATATAGATGCATTACTTCTTTCTCTCTTTTTTTTGGAGCTTAAATATCAGTATAAGGCACTCTCTGGGTGGAATCAACTTTTAGTAGACCAGATTTTCAATTGGTCTTTAGCTGATAGCCTTAGAGAGTTGAATCAGGGAACTAAAAAGTTAAGTAACTTGTACATGACCATGCAGGTAGGATATATAAAAGAACAGGCTTGAACACTGGCTTCCAGTCTTCTTCAATACATCTTATCCAGCTGGTACTGTTACTACACTTTTTTCTATCATTTCAATTGTGTCTGACTCTTTGTGACCTCATTTAGAGTTTTCTTGGCAAAGATACTGGAGTGGTTTGCCATTTCCTTCTCTAGCTCATTTTATAGATGAGAAAACTGAGGCAAACAGGGTAAAGTGACTTGCCCAGTGGTCACACAGCTAGTAAATATCTGAGGTCAGATTTGAACTCAGGAAGATGAATCTTTCTGATTCCAACTGTAGTAGTCCGTCTCCTACACCATCTAGTTGCCCCTCACTACAATTCTGACCTCCTAACTTGTATTTGTTGCATTTCTTGGAATGGTTTGATATAGTTTGGCTAATAGTTCACATCTTGACAATATTTTGGAAAAGAATCTAAATTAATGGCCATCTTTAGCTTTCATCTTGCCATTGAAACCTGGAAAATGTGAAGGGTTTTTTTGTGCTACTCCAAATAAAAACAAGATTCTTTCCATTCAAGAGGGATCGTTTTTTTCTCTGAAATAGAACCATTTTCACATTCTCAATGGCATGAAAACTCAAATAGAGTTTATAGATGTAGAACTGGGAGGGGACGTCAGAAGTTGTATACTCCAGCCCTCTCCATCCTTTATCAGTAAAGGAAGAGGGAAGTTGAGTGATTTCCCCAGTGATAAGCATCAAAAGTGGAATCAAAGATTCTCTGATTCCAGAACTAACATTCTTTCTACTGAAACTGGAAGGGAACCTCAGAAACATCTAGTCTATCCCTTTCCATCTTTCCAATAAAGGAAAAGAGGTCCATGTAGGCTGATTGATTTTCCCAATCACACATGATAAGCATCAAAAGTAAAATTTGAGTTTAGCTTCTGACTCTAGAACTATGAACCATTCTCCTTCCCTAGAATTTCTTCTGCCTTCAGGTTTAGTTTTAAACCATTGTATATTAGCAAACTATCAAATTGTCTTCTTTTTATTGTTTGACTTCTTTAAACCCTCTGGGAATCACTAGTCTGCCTCAGCCTCCCTGACTTACCCAGCCCAACGCTAGATTTCCTTTATTTTTTTTTTCAACCCTTGACTTAGTTTATACTCTCTGCTTGTCACATTCTCATTTTCCCCTGTGGGGGAGGGGGGAAGCATACAGGGAGTTTCTTCTTCTTCTTCTTTCATTCTTTCCCTGTTTTTTTCCCCCCCACCAGGTCATATCTTTAGAGCTTGATGATTGTGGTTTGAGGTCACTGAGAGGCTTAATCTAGAAAATAAACAACCAACCACCTCCAACAACGCAGCCAACAACAAAAACCCCCTTAAGTTTGATTGCACACCTTTCTGTTGACACTGGCGAACCTGAAAAAGGAGGACAGAGTCCCGGAGCTTTGGAGTGGAAATTCACCAAAGATAAAGAAGGGACTGGAGGACCATTATCTCAGGCTCCTCCTAGACAGAAGAGAAGACGGAGCTTCTGCTGCCATCTTTTGTACAACAGCTGCCATAGCACTGTTCCTGGACCAAGTGGATTTTAGTTACATAAAACTAGAAACGGAACATGCTAGTCTTTCCACCTCTACTCCCGTCCAAAAACCAAACCACAACAAAACACCTCCCCCCAAAAGCCCGACACGAGGAGAAGCCTAATTTTTAACATTCCCTGCCATTTTATTTTTCAGTCAGCTCCAGGTGGGGGAGGAAGCAGCTGGAAATAGTCTCTCACTTGTTTTAACGCAGCTTGGTATGTGGAGGAGGCCAAAGTGAAGGGGGAATTCCCACACTGTCTGATTACTCTCCAAGCCCGACACACTTCCCCTTCTGAATGGTTTGAGGGAAGCGAGGTCTGTCTGCTTCTGTCAGATTTCAAAGAACAAACTGTTCTTGTCCCCTTAGGTCTTTCTGATTGCTTCATTGGGAGCTCTAAAACGCATTGGTCTCGGAATAGATATTAAAAAATTAATTTGTTAGTAAGAACAGCTTGACATATTCGTTTCTTTATACTCTTAGATTCTTATTGTGCTTTGCACTTTGCCCGGCACATATAGATGCTTAATAAATGCTCCTTGCCTTGACTTATTAAAGTGCAAGATGTGGCATCCACTCCTATGTTTGCTCCAGGGCACACTCACCAAAAGCACAGCTGCTTATTGGCATGACTTTTGGGGTGATAAAATGGAATTAAGAGGTAAGGAATCCGAATTTCTTAAAAATAATGGCTGTGAGAAGAAGGACTGGCTTTTCTGCTTCAACTTCTCACCATATTTCTGTAGAAACCCTGGGTTTCTGGGGGAATGGACGTTGTCCTGTAGCTCATCTCTCCTACCTCAAGAGACTAAGGGCTGGCTTTACTTTAGTTCAGGATTATGGGATGGGATTCAAGGTAAAATTTGAGCAGGAGGAAGTGTGTGTTAGGAAAAGCGAAAGGCAGTCCAGAGTGACTTAATGGATGGAAGGCAAAGGAAGAAGAGGAGATCTTAACATTCAAAATCTAAAGAAATCTGGAAAGCATTTCTAGTACTTTCTTGGAGATTTCAGGTCGAAGACAAAGAATAACCAGCTAGACTGCCCTTTAATTTATTCTAATTGATTCAAGAAGAGGATAATAGAGGAAGATGAAAATGAGTTGATTAAGAAAAAGGAAGTATCAGATCTTAGTATTAGTAATTTATTATCAATCAGTCCAAGAGTATTTATTATGGACCTGGTAGCACCGCGTAGTATGCTAGGCTCTAAAGATACAAAGGGGAAATAATTATATAGGCCCTACCTTCAAGAAATTTATATTCTACCCTGAAAGACAACATGTACACATATGTGTATTCTAATACATAAATGTGTGAATAGATGTACATATTTGTGCATATACATGCATGTATGTATATGTGTGTATATGTAGAAGCTCTTTGGTGGTACTAAAGACTTGGGGAATGGCTGAAGAAGTTGTGGGATATGATTCTAATAGAATTCTATTGTGTGATTACAGTTTGATTTCAGAAAAACCTGGAAAGATTGGCATGAACTGATCAAAGTGAAGTGAGTAGAACCATAAGAACATTGTACATAGTTACAGCAATATGAAATGATGAACAATTTGAATGACTTATTATTCTGAGCAATATAGTGATCAAAGACAATTCGCAAAGACTCTTTTTAAAAATTATTTATTATCTTTTTCGGTCACATCTAGAAATAATTTTTGACAATTGTTTTCTCACATTTTAGGATTCAGATTTTCTCCCTTTCTGCCCAAGGCAGTACATAGTCTGATAGAAGTTATACCAGTGCTTTCATGCAATATGTATTTCCATATTGCTCATGCCATGACAAGAAGACGTTTATCACATAAAATTAAAAACTCATGAAGGAAATATAGTGGAAGACAGCCTGCTTTGATTGGCCAAACTTCAACCATGACTGTGGATAGGGTTTTTCATCATTCCGAAGGACTCATCATGAAAAATGTCATCTGCTTTCAGAGAAAATTGATGGAATCTGAATATAGATCAATACATATATTTCATTTTCTTTGTTCATTTTTTTTTGTTTGAGTTCTCTTCCACAAAATGAATTTTTGCACATGTAAAATATATATCAGATTCCTTGCCTTCTTAGGGGGGGGAGGGTTGGAAGGGAGAGAATATGGCTCAATTCCTTTAAACTAAGGATAAAATTGTCTTAATATGTAATTGAGGAAGAATTAAAATATTTTTGAAAAAATATATTTATGAGTTTTTCTACTTAGGGACCCACTGGTTAGGAAACTCCCTCCATTAATTCAGCTTGGTATTTGTTCTGCAAGTTAGCACATCAGAAAGAAATTGAGGCCATTAAGAAGTTAAATGGCTTTCCCAAGGTCTCATAGCATTTGTCAGAGACAGGAATTAAACTCAGATAATCCTGATTCCCTGGTCAGCTCTTCACTCACCACAAAGTAGCTACTTCTTTTACAATACATATACAAAATAAATATAGCTTAATTTTATTTGGGGTAGGGATGGGAAGCAATAGGGAAGCGGTAAAGAATGGCTTTACTTAGAAGGTTTTAAGAAGGCTTTACTTTAGAAGGATTAAAGCTAAGCTTTGAAAGAAATTAGATAGGGTAAAAGGTGGAAGTTCTAGGTATAGGTGGCATGCCACAGGTACAAAGACATGGAAGTAGGACATGGAATGTTGTATGTGAGGAACATCAAGAGGGTCAGTCTGACTGCATTGTAGAGTGTATGAAAAGGGAAAATGTCTAATAAAGATAGAAAACTAGGCTGGAGCTGTGCTGTAAAAGGTTTTAAATGCCCTTCACCGTGCCAAACAGAAGAGCTTGTTTTTGAACCTAGAGACAATAGGGAGCCATTGAAACTTACTGACCTTGGTGGTAGCATTGTCTGTTGGATGCTTCAGTAATCTCTTTTTTTGTAGGTTTAAGAAGATTAGATTAGACATATGAGCCATCCATGTCAGGGTGATCAATTAGGAAATAATGACAATACTCCAGGCCGGTTCCCAAACTCTTTTGGCCTACCGCCCCTTTGCAGAAAAAAATATTACTTAGCCCCCTGGAAATTAATTTTTTTTAAATTTTAATAGCAATTAATAGGAAAGATAAATGCACCTGTGGCCTTCACCGCCACCCTGGATCGCTGCAGCACCCACCAGCGCCCACTTTGGGAATCACTGCTCCAGGCAAACAATGATGAGACCCTAAACTAGGGTAGTGGTATGAGAGGAAAATAATAACAGATAGGAGACATGTTGTAGTGATAGAATTGACAAGACATGGTAATTGGTTGGATATGGAAGGTGAGAAAGAGTGAAGGGATCAAAGACAACTCTGAGGAATTTTCCTAGATGGGAGAAGATTAGTAAGGATAGGTAGAAAATGATCCTTAGGTGTCTATCATTCAAAAGAGTTATCACTTTGTCCCAAGGTGAGGATTCCACTTTGATACTCAAGTGAAGAAGCAAAGTTTAATTGTTGTTCAGTTGTATCCAATTTTTCATGACTTCATTTTGAGGTTTTCTTTTTTTCTTTTCTTTTATCTTATTTTTGCATTCAAGAATATTTTATTTTCCCAAGTTCATATAATAACAATTTTCAGCATACATTTTCCCAAATTATAAGATCCAAATTGACTCCCTCTCTCATTTCCTTTCTCCCTTTCAGAGATGGTAAACAATTTTATCTGGGTGATACATCTATTATCATGCAAAACATACTTCCATCTTAGTCATTATTGTAAGAAAATATTCATATAACACTAACAATTTGGGGATTTTCTTGGCAAAGATACTTAAGAGATTTACCATTTCTTCTCCAGCTATAGCTAAGGCAAACAGGGTTAAGTAATTTTGCCCAAGATTACAAAGCTAGTAAGCGTCTGAGGCTAGATTTAAACCCAGGTCTTCCTGGTTCAAGCCAAGGAGTTCTGTCCACTGTGTCACCTCGCTGCCTTTCAAAGGAGCAAAGTAGGATAGACCTATTTTATGGAGAATGGATGTTTCCTAACAATATAAGAGGAGAGGAGATAATTCAAAGTAACTACTCAGTGCTCTTCTTTCTTCCCTCCTTTTTCTTCTTTCTTTCTTCACCTCTTTCTTTCTTCACCTCTTTCTTTCTTCATCTCCTCCTTCCTTCCTTCCTTCCTTCCTTCCTTCCTTCCTTTCTTTCTTTCTTTCTTTCTTTCTTTCTTTCTTTCTTTCTCTTTTTCTCTCTTTCTCCTTTTCTCTCTCCCTCTTTCTCTCCCTCTCTCCTTCTCTCTCTCTCTGTCTCTCTCTCACTCTCCCTCTGATCTTTTCTTTTTAAGAACTTAAAAAAAAAACTCTTACTTGTAAGGCCCAGGGAGTTGAAGTTAAGTCATTTGCCCAGGGTCATACAGCTAAGGAGTATCAGAGATTTGAACTGAACACAGGTCTTCAGTCCTGCTATTCTATCTAACTAACTGCCCTCCTCTCTTTTTCTAAAAAGCTAAGACTGTCCAAATCCTGGCATCAGAAGTCCCTCTTTATTGGAAACAGGGTTTTGGCAGGGAATTTTTCAGGTTTATGAGGAAGTTGGCTTCTTTAAGTTAGAGTCCTTCAGAACCTGAAGCTGAGGTATTCATATGAGGAAGATGGGGAGAAGTTTGCATTTGTCTTTAGTCATGCAAAATTTCTTCAATTTCCTAAGTTCCCTTTAATTAACCATAATGCTTTTCATTTTTATATAATAAAAGCAAATTTACTTATAGAAAAAAATAGATTTTTCCTAAGTAGTAACTGTGTATTTTATATGACAATTTTGTACATTAGTATGGTTGAGGCATAGTCAAAAGCATGTTGGATTTGAATTTAGGAAAAATTTTTGACTTTTATCAATGGTGTGATCCTAAGCAAGTCACTACCCTGAGCCTCAGGCTACTTCCTAGGATTCAATTACAAAGTGAAAGAAACAGAACAGCCTTGGTAGAGGGAGTTTTCAACTCTGATGAAATAGCTGGGGAAAAAATCACCAATTCTTCAGTAACTAGTTATATGTATATTTTTTTCCTCTCAAAGAGATCTTATTTTAGGGCTACAGTGCGTATTCAAACTACCACTATGATAAGATGTATAACATATATGCTATGTATTTCCAAAGAACCAAGCCTCAGAGATCTTACAGTTTAATAGGGAAACAAGACAAGTACACACTTATTAAAACAAAATAGATTAAAATAAGTGAAGACTAGAGATAGAAAGGACTGACAAGAAGTGCAGTGGATAACGTACCAAGCCAAGAGTCAGGAAAACTCATCTTCCTGAGTTCAAATATGGCCTCAGAATCTTACTAGCTATGTGACTCCAAGCAAGTCATTTACTCTTGTTTGCTTCAGTCTCCTCAACTGTAAACTGAGCTAGAGAAAGAAATGGGAAATCATTCCAATATCTTTGCCAAGAAAATCCCAAATAAGGTACAAAGAGTTCGATGCGACTGAAACAACTGAACAACAACAACAAATGGAGGACAGGAGACAGAGCTGAGGATGGAGAATATTCCAGACATAGTGAAAATACACAAAGAGGGGAGGTGGACCCTCTTGTTCAAGGAATGGCAAAAAGGCCAGTGTTACTGGAACACATAGTGTGTGGTCAGTAAGAAGAACTGGAACTGTAGGACGAGGTACAGATTATAAAGGGCTTCAAATGACAAAGGAATTTCTATTTGATCCCAGAGAAGACATTGGAGTTAATTAAATAGGGATGGGATATGGTCAGATGGTCTTTAGAAGATCAGTTTGACAGCTAAGGGAAGAATGGATTGGAGTGCTAGCATGTGGTGATGAAGGACAGCATAAGAATGATGACAATGTTAGGGGAGGGAACATGTCCCCCTCCTACTTTATCTGGATCTCCTATAGACTCTAAGTCAGCATGTCCAAAATTGAACTCATCCTTTTCCACCAAAAAATTCCTCCTCCTAATTTCACTGTTTCATCCAATATCATGATCTTTCTCTTAATCAGCAATGCTAGGAAACTTCAAAGGCATCTTTGATTCTTTTGTTTCCAGATTCCTCCCATCCCTCAGCGTCTAAACTGATCATTAAATCCCATGGAGTCTCCGTTTTACAATGTTCCTCATGCCTGTTCTATGGTAATAACTTCCTAAAGGACGTCCCTTGTCTCTCTACAATTTACAATAAATCCTATATCATACCAATAGATCAATCTTCCAAATTCCTAACTTTTTTTCAGTTAACTCATTTGCTCAAAAAATTCCATTGGCTCCAAAATACTTGCCAAAAAACATCCAGGTTTCTTAACCTACTGTTCAAGGTCTTCTCTAATGTGGTTCCAAAATATTTCCAGGTTTATTTCAATACTACTCCCCAACACAAATCTTGTGCTACATCAGAACTAGAATACTTGATGTTTACTGAATACTATATGTTATGTCCTGAATTCTTAGCTCACCATTCTTACATCTGACTTACCTAGATCCCTTATCCTATATCTCCATCTATTGAAGTTCCCATCTGTCCAAGATAACAGGCATCAGGACCCCTCTGTACAACCATGCCAAACTGAATTGGTAGAGGGATTTTTTTCATTAGAGAATTCCCTGTTTTATGTTGTTCTGTCCCATCATCTCTAGCAGATTGCCTCCTCTATCATTCTTATCGACACTTAGTTTCAGCCCCCTCCCCCTCCCCACCATTCCCAGCCCTTATTGGTTACTTCTCTGCTTTCTACAGCTACATCTGTCCTCATCAACTAAAAACCCTCACTTCATTTAGCCATTCCTGTTAGCTAAGTAATTATCCCATATCTTTCTTCCCCTTTTGTGGCTAAACTTCTTGAGAAATCCATCTATAATTGGTGCTTTTTTCCCTTGCCCCTCAATCTTTTCTTAATGCTCTGAAATATGGTTTCCAAACTTAGCATTCAATGAAAACTGTCTTCTCTAAAGTCAACAATGATCTAATTGCCAGATCTAATGGTCTTTTCTGAACCCTCATCTTTCTTGACCTCTCTGCAGCCTTTGACATTGTGAATCTATTTTCCTTGACATTTTCTTCTTTCCAGGTTTTTAATGAAACTATTCTGTCATGGCTCTTCTTCTACCTGTCTGACCATCCCTTCTCAGTCTTTACTAGATCCTCAACCAGGTCATGCCCACTCAAAATGAGTATCACTCTTCTTTTTTTAATTCTTCTTTTCTCTCTCTGTAGTGTTCCACTTGTTATTCTCATAAATTCCCATGGAATCAATAATCATTTCTATGTTGGTAATTTCAAGATTTATCTATCCAGCCCTAACCTCTTTCCTTACCTCTACTCTAAAATCTCCAACTGCCTATTGGTCATCTCAAACTATATGTCCTATAGGCATTTGGACTCTGCCTCACTCAAATCCAATTCACTGAAAGGTCAAGACACCACCCCAAGATATCCTTAGTCTTTTTCAAAAACAAAGGACAAACAGCCACAATAGCAATAAGCCTAACAGGTCCAAAACTTAACTCATCACATTTCCTCTCAAACTCTCACCTGTTCCTCATTTTCCTGTTACTTTTAAGGGTACAAGTATCCTTCTACTCACCTAGCTTTGCAACCATGGTATCATCCTGTGCTTCTCATTGTCTCTTATTCCCCATATCTAATCTGTTACCACATCCTGTTGAGACCTGGAGCTTGAAAAAGGTGAGGGCTAGAAATGCATATTCTAATAGTAATGGTATTAAAATCATGGCAGTGAATTAGATCATTCATGAGTGAGTGAATGATTAATGAATTAATGAATGATAAAACATTAGTTAAGTGCTTAGTATGATTCAAGCACTGATGATAGAAATACTAGCAAACAAAATAATTCCTGTCCTCAAGGAGTTTGTATTCTAATCAGGGGAGATAACATAGATAAGAGAGCTAGAAAGGGACACATAGCTCTCTGTGTACCAAGGAATGGTTTGGAAATGGCTGGAAACTAATAAGGAGACCTGGTTCCAGGGAAGACAAAACAAAAACTCATTTATCAGAATCCAGAATCCCAGGAACAGAATCCAAGATTCAGGTGGGAGGGGAATGAGGAGGATATGTTGGAAGGGGATATCAGAGAGTAGGTAGAGCGGTTTGGAAATGACCAGGAAATGTTATGGAGATCTGGTTTCAGTCAAGATAAGGAGAAAAGAGAAAGGGAGAGCATGCAGAGACAAAATCAGTTCACTTTTAAACTTGACATTCTGTTATTCTAGAGCTCCATGAAGATAAGAGAGACAGAGGACAGAGCCTAGGGAAAGCATCTTTTCTAAAGCCCTACTATTTCATTAGAATATCCTTTGTTTTCTAGCCCTCTAAACATCTTTTCACATCTCTTAAGCAAGACCCAATGTCCTTGCTCATATCTAAAGTTTTTTTTTTCATTTGAGAGACAATAATAATTAAGTAATTAGCATTTATTTAATACTTTAAAGTTCACAAAGTTCTTTTATACATGTTGGTCCTCTGAATCCTCACAACAACCCAGTGAGAAAAGTATTATTATCATCCCTATTTTACAGATGAAGAAACTGAGGCTGGGTCATGTTAAGTGTGTTCGTTTTCCTTTAACAGACCAATGTCAACCAAAGAAATTCCTCTTCTCTGAACCCAATGACATTCCTACCTTTGTTCTCATCCTGAATCCTTGACTACTGCAATAAAGAAAAGTAATCTCACTTTTCATTTACCAGTAACTCCTAGGAGTTGTCTTGCTGGCATCTATGGTTACTTTCTCACTATTATCCACTTTCCTCTCTGAACCTGAGTTCCCATCAATCCATGAATAGGGGATGCAGGCTTTCTGCCTTTTGCCTTTCTTCTGCTTCCTGCTTTCTGGAAACAGTACACCATCTTTCTTTTATTTGCTTTTAAAGGTTTAACAGCTCAGCATTATAAGGAAATATACAATAAGGTTTACAGTAAAAAAAAAGAGGGAAAGTTTACATGATTACGAAAAGTGCAACAGTTAATCTAAGTTCTACAACTGTACAGGGAACTAAGCCTTGGATCTTAGTCACTCTTTTCTTGCCCAATTTTACCCCTTCTTCCTGATCTTGTTCTTGGGGTTAACCAACCTATTTTATTGGGAAATTCTTATTAAATCAAGTTATATTGGCTTCTAACTGATGTAGATTCAGTCTGCCATGTGTCTTGGTCTTTGGTGTTACCTGTTCTACTTCCTGTCAACATCCTTCTCTATGAAAAGAGGAACCTGGAAGGGAGCTTAATAGGCAAAATTCAGATAAGTTGTTAGAGCCTGCATGTGACCCCAACCATCACTACTGTTTGCTTTCCAAATTCTGCTCTCCTTCTTAAAATGTAAACTCCCTGAGTCAGAGATTGTTCTTTCTTTTCCTTTAAAACCTCAGCACTTTCTGAAGTGTTTGATACCTAGTAAGCATTTAATTAATGTTTGTTAATGATTTATTTAAAATGTTGAATTGTGGAAATTCTTAATATTGACCTTCCTAGCAAAGACCTGAGATTTTTGGAAAAGGAGTAGGTGCAGAATGTAGCAGCCTCAACTGCTACTCAATTTTTACTAGTTATGTGTATATGACATATAAGACATATAATTGTAAAAAGTCAGTGAACTCTCCTTCAGCTCCATCTTTTCTCTATCAGGCAGCCTTGACTCATTGTTAAAGGATATGTAGACTGGTAGATCTATCTATTTAGAACTTAATACAGAATTCTAATCTACTGGGGAAAATCCAGCCTTCCTTCTTGAATTTAACAAGTATTTTTTCGAGTCTTAATTATATATGCATCCCAGGTGCATTTGAGTTGAATTTTTTATGTTTGCTAACATTTGTGAATGGTACATAAGGTTATTTTTTTTCTCAGCTTAGAATATAGCTAAGCAAATAATAATTACAAGGAGATAGCCCACAATGATTAAACATTTGCCATGCAGCTATAAACTCTCTTCTCAATACCAGAAATTCTTCCACACATGAGGCTGCTCTAGACCTAGGAATTCTAGGACATAGAGATTGAGATTCCTTAGTTCTTCATTGCCATAAGCAGGTAAAGGAGGACAAACAATATAGGATCCATAGAATGTCCGAATTGTACTTCCAGTAGGAGCCATCATCAGAAATAGTGGCAGAAACCTTGAAGAAACGCTGGATGTAGGATTTTAACCTGAGAGTATTGTATTTGGAATCTGCCGTGAAGTGAAACTTAAGACCTTTGGTGCTCTACACTGGTCTCGGCTCTTCAAATATTATTTAAGATATGTGACAATTTCTGGAAGGCAGGTGGTGCACTAGATAGAACTCTGAATTTGGAGTTAAGAAGATTTGAATTAAACTTCTGTCTTACTGTGTGACCCTGGACCAAATCACTTAACCTCTCCTAGACTCAGTTTACTTCTCTTTTGAGTAAAATAACAATAGCAATTACTCTCCAGGGTTGTAACAATCAAATAACGTGTGTAACGTGCTTTGCAAAACCTGAGTGGATACAGAAATGCAGGTTACTATTATTTTTTTAGCTTTGGCTAGCCAGTTGAAGAGTACAGTGAGTCCAAGTAAGGAGCACCATAGTCCTGGCATCCCTTTCCTTGGACATTGAGATCAAACATGGCATCTCTCAGCAGAAGCAGCATCTTTCTCCTCACTTCCTGTCAAAATCCTGAGTCACATTCCTACCACGCAAGCAAGGTGGAGGATGTGTAGTCAGTGTGGGAGAGGAATTATATCTGACCAGAAATTGATTTGAATAACATACAAACTTGGAAAAAGAGGGTGTTATATTGGTAAGAAATGGTTCTGTGCTTAGAGTGAAGTTTGTGAGTTCACTCTATTACCCTTTTCTATCTAATCCAACAAGCTCAATTCCTAACATGTGTACGATACTGTACTGAAAAAAGGAGGAAAAAATGAACAATCACTGACCCCTTGCATTCTCCTCTCTAGAAACCATTTATACTTGGATGACACAGTGGCATGACCCATGCTGCTAAGATCTCTTTCTTGACCCTCCAGGGTCTCCGAAACTTCCTTACACAGTCTTTTACCAGACCAAACTTGATTTCCTCTTCCAACCTTGTAAGTTCCTGTAGACCTCCCACCAACTTTCTCTTTCTGGGACTCCCCTGGCTCTGAGCTCATTGGAACTGCTGAGATAACACTTAAGGCTAATAAGCAATAGACAGCTTTTCCTAGCCTGACTACACGCTCCATCCATTTCCATGTATTTATCTTAATGAGTCATGACCCATATCCTCTCCTACCCCAGGGAAGCAGTTCACTAGAATCCAGATTCACAAAAGAAAAACACTTTCATGTATAGTAAATAACATGAGAAAATTGTACAACCCCTACCAAACAAATAAAAGCAGGAGCAATGATATGAATTCTTTCATTCTTCTTGTGACTTAATATTTTTACTACGTGGTCCTGGCCATAGATTGCAAAATTTTGCTCATGTAGTTAATTATTTTGTTATTGTTAATAGTGATAGGAGTGGTGATGGTGATGGTGATGTTAGTAATAGAGTTATGATTAAATTCTTCCTGGCCCCAAACAACCAAACTTGGGCATTTCCTAGGCTAATAGGAAGGATATCAGATTTGCAAAGATCTTGGGAGATTTTTACTAACCATTAAAAAGAGACCTAAATTTCAGAGAGGGAAAATTATATGCAAGAATATCATGACCCATGTTGCAAACACTGAGAGACATTACAACATAATAGAAATGCACTGGGTTTGGGAGTAAAAAGCTTTAGTGCATCTTCAGCCTGCCACTCAGTAGCTCTGTGTCTTTGAGCAAGTTTCCTAGTCTTTCAAGGGTTTAGATTATTCATCTTAGATGATGTTTAAGGTCCTCTCCAGTTTTGAATTTGTGATGAAATGAATAATGATCACCCCTTAATGGAGCTAATTTTATTATCGCAATTTCTGATCTTATAAGTTTTAGTGGCATTGTGATTTTTTTTTTCAATTCAAAGGAAATAAATTCAGTAGGAATTGAGATTGGACTTGAGATGTCATTAGTATAGGGAACTCCCAGGTGAGGACATTCCTTGCATCAATATAGATGATCACACCTTGTTGGCAGTTTATAATTTAAGAAATTGCCTAGAGTGCTTAGAAGTTAAGTGACTTGTCCAAGATCATTTGGCTGGTAGGAATACAGTTGAGATTTGAATATGTCTTTCTGCCTCTGCTCCAAGGCCAGCTTTCTATCCACCAGGATATGTTGACTCTCAGCCACTTTAATAAGAACTAAAATTAATGAAATTCAAATTTTCTATTCCTCTTTTCAGTTTCCTCCTCTCTAGGGGTGGGGGAAAGAATTTATATTTCCTTATGCCTCCAAGCAGAAGGGAGGGTTTGGTTAATCACTGACCTGATAATGATCCTGTAAGGCAGAGATTACAAACATTATTACCTTCCTTTTATAGAGGTAGCTGGGTGGTACAGTGGCTAGAGCACAGGGCAAGGAGTCAGGAAGACTTGATTTCAAATCCAGCCTCAAATCAGATTCTTTTTAGCTATGTGATCCTGGAAAAGTCATTTAATATGTTTGCCTTAACTATAAAATGGAGCTAATAACACATATGTCTCAAATGAGATAATATTTATAAAGTGCTTAGTACAATGTCTGGCAAACACTTATTTCTCTCCCCTCACTCCCCTTTTAGATGTAGACTTTAAGACCTAGAAATGTTCATACGTCTAGGTAAGGGGCAGAAGTTCTGTTCTGCCTTTTATATAATTGTCAGCAAAAACAAATATATCTTTTTTCTGTATGTTTTTCTGTAGACCTAACAAACATTAACAAGAAAAAACACTTCCACTTACCAAGAATAGAAAAAGAAAATAATATGTAAAATCAAGTCTCTATCGATGTATAGCTTGTTTCTTAATGTACATATTAAACTTAACATGGTGAAAAATAAATGAATGAGTGAATGAATTTATTTTTCATGTGCTTACTAGAGCAGTGTGGTGAACAGAAGACCCTTCTGGCTCTCAGGGAGTTCACATTGTAAAGGGAAAAAACACATAAGGGAGGTTTGAGTAGCAAGTCAGAAGGAAAAGTCCCAAGGCCCTTGGGATATAGTGGCTAAGTTCTTCTTTGATGTCATTTCCACAGCTAAAATTATATCACTTCTGATGGTACCCAGAGTTCCCTGCTTGTCTGCATCCTCTTCTGAACTTCTATTTTCTTCTGAAACACAAACTTTTCGAGAGAGAGAGAGAGAGAGAGACAGAAAGAAAGAGAGAGAGAGAGAGAGAGAGAGAGTAGAGAAGGTTGTAAAAGAAACTGTGACAAGTAGCAGAAATTTAAACCTAGTAAGTACAGAATTGCTTCCACTATACTATGTAACAAGCTTTTATAAGGTCGCTCCCTATATGGGCAGAGAAGCTTGGTAGGGGCTAGGAATACAAAGATAATCAAGACAGTCTCTCACTTTACGAAGTTCGTAGTCTATAGCACAGGATTCTGACACAAACACATATAACATAGACAGTAACATGTATAACATGTACATATGCAAAAATTATAATATAAAATCGTTTCTTGACTTAAAATTGTGTCCACACAGGCTAAAAGAACTCATTTTTTATTTTTCTTTAAATCAATGACATCAATCTTTAAAAATATTTTATTTAACTAATTACATGTAATAATAATTTTCAACATACATTTCCCAAAATTTTAAGATACAATATGCAAAGTACAATGATTTGTATAAAGTACAATCTTTAAAAAGTTTTATTCAATTACATGTAACAATAATTTTTTAACATATATTTTCCAAAATTTTAAGGTCCAAATTGCCTCTTTCCCTTTCTTCCCTCCTCCTTCCCTGAGATGGTAAGAAATTTGATCTGAGTTATATATGTATGATTGTGCAAAACATATTTCGGTATTGGTCATGTTGTGAGAGAATATTTATATAAAACCAAAAGCCCCAGATAAAATGGGAAATAGCATGCTTCCATTTGCATTCAGACTCCATCAGTCTTTCTCTGGAGGTACATAGCATTCTTTGTCATAAGTCCTTCAGAATTGCTTTGCATTATTGTATTGCTGAGGATAGCTAGAGCTGTGAAATGTTTTCAGCCAAAGAACAAGGAAAAAAGTCTATTTTTCCTGGAGAGTAGCAAGGCACTTCCTGAAGAGAAACAAGGCTGGCTATTTAAGAGGGGACAGAAAACTTGGGATGACTCAGCAATGAATGATAGCTGGGCAATCAAAATTAATCCTAAGAGAAATGAGCCTCCCTGGAATCCCCCTTTTTCCTTCCCCTTCCTGTTCCCATCTCACAGTGAATCAGAACCTTTTGTAATCAATAGCATAATAAAGCAACCTGAAGCATAAATGTATACTCAGTGTGGGTGTGGAGGTCTACGCCAGGTTTAGTCTCAATCTTTACTTTGTAGGTAGCCATCAAAACCCAGGGATGCTTTATTGTCCATAAGTGTGGCTATATAACACAAAAGAACCTAGAGGTCAAATCCTCAAAGGTCTTGCTTTAATGAGCTACCCTTGCCTGGAGTGTTAAACCATTATCTTTTGAGTGGTCATGGATCTCTCTTTTTAAAATAATATTTTATTTTTTCCCCAGTTTCATGTAAAAATAATTTTTCTTTATTTATCTAATAGAATTTATACCCATGTATCAGCCCCTCCTGCCTCTCCCCATATCATAGAAGGTAGCACTTGCCAAAAAATATATATGTGTGTGTATATATATATATGCATATATATGTATATACGCTCTCTATATATAGAGAGTATCTTTGGCAAAAACAATTTTTTAACATTCATTTAAAAATTTTTTGAGTTCCAAATTCTCTTCCTCCTTCCCACCTTCTCTGCTCTCTGAGATAGTGATAATCTGATATAGATTTTACAAGTGCAATCAGGTCATGAATCTCTTTGAGGAGATCTTGGAGTAACCTTGGTTTTAATGCAGTCAATACAATGTCATCTGCAAACAGGAGCATCTGGATCTCACTATATTTTCCATTTGGCCTCCGTTCAGGGTATCCCCCATGACAGTAGCAAACACCTTTAGAAAGTGTATTTCTCCCTGATTTATGTCTTATTCTCATAATCAGAAGATGATTGAAAAATGTTCTATTTAAGGTTGCTTCTATAAAATAATTTTATTGAATGAATGAATGATCTCATAGTATGACTATTAGACTAATGGTTAAGGAATCCTGGATTATCATTCATCTGTTGTTTTTTAAAGAGCTATGTCTTAGTTTATGAACTCGATTTAAGCAAAGCAAGCTGCACAAAATCATCAACTTTATTCTTTCTTCCAGTGCAGTGGCAGAACAAAAATTGTTTGTTAAATCAGTTCCCAGGTATCTTCATTTGGTAAATTATATATACATATATTTATGTATATATATACATATATATGTAGTGCATTTGTGTGTATATGTATATATATGTATATATATTAAACACACATATATATGTACATATAAAACTATGCCTTGGTTGTTTCTGTTTATCAGTTTTTTCTCTGGAGGCAGACATATGCAAGTTATTCTTCAAACAATATTTCCATTGTTTAACAATATAAGGTTCTCTTGGTTTTGCTCATTTTGTTCTTCATAATTGAAGTGATGACTATATTATAGCTTCTTGGAGCAGAGATAGATGAGAAGTAGTTTCCAAAGATGGATGAGCAGCCTTGAAAGGGCGTAGCAAGCCTATACACCAGAGGTGCTAGTCCTCCTGGAACACCCTAGAAGCTAATCTCAGAGGGAAGGCACTAGTTGTGTTTATATGTTATGTACATTCTGTGTTGGGGAAAGAGGGAATGGCAAGACTTCTTATAGAAAGTGAGGTTTGAAATGAACCTTTAAGGAAGTCAGGGAAGTTAGGAGTAGCAGGCAAGGAAGGAGAGAATTCCAAGTATGAGGGATAGCCAGTGAAAAAGTCTAGAGATGGAGAGTCCTTTGTCAGGCACAGCAAATGGACCACTGTACCTGGATTCAGAATACCTGAAATGCAGGGGACATGGAGAGAAGGGAGGCATAAGCAGATTTGGAAGGATAGGAAAAGTTCAGGCTGTGAATAGGTTTCAAACAGAGCATTTTTTTATTTGATCCTGGTGGTAACAGAGATCCACTAGAGTTTACTGAGTAGATGAAAGATGGGGGGAAAGTCAGGGGCTGGAGGAAGGTGAGAAGAGGGAGTGACAGATCTACACACAGGAAAATCACAAATAAATGGAGAAAGGACTAGAGTGGGTAGAGATCTGAGGTAGGGAGGATTCCAATTAGAAAGCTGTTAACAATAGTTTAGTCAAAATGTGATAAGGGTCTGTGGCTGTGATGGAGAGAAAGGGATACGCTGTATAGGAAAGTAGTTTTAGAATTTAGGAGCTTTAAGACTTGACAACAGATTGGATATGTGGAGTGAAAATAAGTAAGGGAGTGGCAAATACTGAGGCTGCTAGCTTAAGAGACTAAAAGAATCCTGGTTTCCTCAGCAGAATAGGAAAGTTGGGACATGAGGAGATCCAGAGGTCTACAGCTGGGAAACATTACATCTATTTTCAGGCTTTTCCAATGTTTTAGCCAGTTTTGCTGATCTTTTTCTCTTTTTTTTTTCTCAATAAAATTGTCTTATTATTCTTGTAGGGAAGGGAGAGAAGAGGAATAAAAGGGGAAATTTAGTCATTGTAAACACAAAAGATGCCAATAAAAGTTAAATTTTAAAACATCATGGATAGCCACATGATTTTAGTTATATTATGAGTATTCAGCTGTAAAGATACAAAATGATAATGAATGGTATATATGTACCAAGGGTTTTCCAGGCTGACCTGCCTAGCTAGTACTTATATGGCTCTTTAAAGTTTATTTACAAAGCACTTAATATGTGTTATATCATATGAACCTTTCAACAACTCTGTGAGAAGAAAGAAGGAAGAGAATAAATATTTCTATAGGACCTGCTATGTGCTAGGCACTGTGCTAACTGCTTTTGACCCTTACAACAACTCTGAGAGGTTGGTGCTGTTTTTATCCCAATTTTACAGTTGAGGAAACTGAGGCAGAAATTAAGCGACTTGCCCAGGGTTCCACAGCTAGTGAGTAGGATGTAAATTTAGGTCTTCCTGACTCCATGTCTAATACTACCTACTGTTCCATCTTTTGCAATAACAACTTAGCTTCTATTTCTAAATACAAGGAATTGGCCCAGATTGGTGATCTTACTAGTTTTTGGAACCAAAGTTATCTAGTGACGCTAAAAGATTAAGTGACTTGCCCAGAGTCACATAGCTTGTCTGCATCTGACCCTGGACTTGAATGTAGGTCTTTCAGTCTTTAAGGCCATGCCATTATGCCCTGTGCCATGCTTCTTCTCCAATGAGATTATGATCCTATGCCAGGTCCACCTTGAGCCTCAACAGCTGAGTCACCTGGGAGTACAAAGGAGAATGATCTATGGTTGTCATCAGTGAAGTACATGATTAATCCCTATGCCTAATGTTAGGTGGGGAGAACAGAAAGTACAACCTACCTATCTGGGAGGGAAGGGGATTAGGCAAGCCATGGATAAAGGACTGATAATATAATCTTAGATAGTTTAGGAAGTGGTCCTAACTGCATCAAACCCCTTCCTTTCTCTCATCCCCCCACCTAACCCAGTCTTCCAGACCTGATTATTCTAGGCTCAGACTAGGTTCAAATCATAAAAGAGTCATTTCCAGACAATATTTTATTAACTTTTCACATATTAACTACTTCACTCCCACTTGGATTTTGCTCCAGGAAAAATCTGCAAATACATCTAAGGTCTAACTACTGTCATATCTCTCATTAAAAGTCTTATGTCCTCTATGTGGATCAATAAAAACAACAACAATATAGCCCATAAAGGAACACCCCTTCATTATGGTTTATGCTATATTTACAGAATATTTATGTTTACTGCTTAAAGAATGACATTTAATACAAAAATGATTGAAATTAAACTGTAGAATATTAAGATATTTAAATATGTAGATCATAATTCTACAGGTGGAAAGTCATTATTGTTTAATGTTGACAAAGGGCTTCAAGGTTGTTGCTTAATTGCAACAGCTCATTCTCCCATGTCTGCTGTGTTAGAGGAGAAGGTGAAAATTCTTTCTTGTGATTTCTCTTCATAAGGATCATAAAGGGCATACCAGGGTTTGCAAGTTGGTGTTCTTATAGAATGATAAAATTCTTAAAATCTAGAGGACTGAAGGGAGAGAAATGTTCTATTTTTCTGGACCTATTTCACCTGGGACTGGGGCAGAAGTTTTGGGTTTGTTTTTTTCCTGAAAAAATCTTTATGATCATATTTTTGGCAGTGAAGTTATGCTCTTTCTCCTCAAAGGATAATAAAATGCAATATTTAACCCTGCCCTCACTCAAGCAACTCTCCTTTCTTAGGTTAAAGGATCAGGGATTCCCATAGCCAGTGGCAATTGCCTTTTCGTGAAAAGATAACTTCACACATTTACTCTTATCCAGGGATCATTCTCAGGAGCCACCAGCAGCAGACAGCTACCATTCATTTCCTTTGACTATAGGGTTTGTCATAGCATGATGGAATATATTGTCTTACAGAGGAAAGATTGCCAGTCAAAGGACCCAGTTTCAAATCTTACCTCCACTACTTATTAACTATATTACATTAGGCAAATCATCTGCAAAATGAAAGAGGTGGGTTCTGTGACCTCTAAGGCCCCTTCCAGCCCTAAATTTTTTCTCTTATGATCACACTTAATTCATCAGGAAAGTCATGGTTAGGAGCCATGTCAATCTTTTATCTGGAACCAGACTCTTTTAAACATGCCATCATTCTTTGTCTGGACCCCAGCTTTTTGGCAACCCTAATTTGTGGACTCCTAGTAACAATGAAAAATTGTTCCCCACTCAGTGTTCCTCTCTCTCTCTCTCTCTCTTTCTCTCTCTCTCTCTCTCTCTCTCTCTCTCTCTCTCTCTCTCTCTCTCTCTCTCCCTTCCATGATCAGCTATTTTAACCTATTGTTAAATTGTCTAGTCTGTTTTTTTGAATTCTTACCTTCTGTTTTAGAATCAAAACAACTTGAGGTACTTGAATTTTGGGGTATTTGAACTATGAAACTGGCTGAAGTTTTTAGCTTTATTTGATCCTGATGCTATGTGGCTGCAGGATTGGCCATAGAATCAGGGTTCTTCCAGCTGAGTGCTGGCTAAAGCTATAGACCTCTTTTTCATAGACTGCTCATCCATGCAATTATGACTCAACTTTGCCATATTCAGTTTTATTCTACATTGTTATACAAGAGGGAGATTCAGTCCACACATGGGAGCTCATGGTAAAACTTCATTTTACCCTCTGTTACCAAGAAAACAAACTGAATAAGAACTATCCCTTATTCACAAGATAAATTCTGTACTATGATAAAAATTGCTCCTTTAGATTAATTTTGCCCTGGCAATGCTTTATTCTTGTTAATATGGGGGTGGATAATTTATGGATACTTGGATCTGAACCATTTCTAGAAGCTAGAAAAAGGCAAACTAGGATCAGTGCCATGGTGGTGCTGTTAATTGGCATCTTTGTCCTTTTGAGTCAGATTATTCACTATCCTGGTTATCTAATACCAATTATACTTTTTCAAGTTACTATTTTTTTTTTATTGATATTGTCTTAGAGTTAAAGAAAACAGCAAATGATTGAGACCCACTATCTGCAATTCTGTCTCAGCTAACTGAGGAAATACATTGGCTCCTATCAGAGATCTGAAGATTGTTTACATTCCAGTGGAATTCCTGGGAAAGTCCAGAACTCTCAGCTTTCTGAAAACAATCACTTCACAGATAAACACATGGCTGCTGTAATCTGAGAAGAGGGAAGTCCTAAGATCCTTGTGGGGCAGACTATGCTGGGGCAAATGACACAGGAATGCTCTCTGGCTTGCTCTCTTTCACTCAAAATAAGCAGTGTTTCAGGCATGGTCCTGTGGAATGGCATTAAAGATGGGAGCCATGTGTTTGGAAAATGATAGTCATTGACCATGAACCTGTTTTATTTAGTTATTCCCTTTGGCTCTGAGAGAATATATTATATTTCAAGTCAGAGAATAATATACTGTTCAAGTTGGGATGGATTTTAAAGACCTACTATAATCCTGTGGCCCAATGGGGAGAAGGGGAGAATGATTTGCCCAAGGTCACACAGATGATCAATACTGGAATTGGAGCACAGTTCCCCTGATTCCAAATCTTATGGGTTCTTGACTATATCATAATGTCACGTTGCCAAGCTGAAATTCCAACCTCTATTTTAATTCCAAAGTCACTCTTCTTTCTCCTTAGAAGAAAATTAGGTGGTGGGAGAGGTAACTTAAAGTTTTCAGGTCTTCAGAAGTTATAAAGGTAGAAAGTTAGAGCTGGAAAGGACCTTGAGAAAGGACCTGTTCTCTCATTTTGCAGATGAGAAAGCTAAGTCCTAGAAAGGTTAATCAAATTATCCCAGGTCATAAAACTCAGTAGTGGTAGAATATAACCTCTGGATGCAGATAGATGGCTCCATGGATAGAGCACCAGATTGGGAGTCCTGGGTTCAAATCTGATCTCAAACACTTACACCTTGTATAACCCTGGGCAACTCATTTAAACTCAGTCATCTAGCCATTACCCCTCTTCTGCCTTAGATTCAATACTTGGTATTAGAAAGTAAGGCTATAAAAATAAATTAATTAAAACATAAAAATAAAGAGAGAATATCACCTCTGCTAGTTCCTAATCCACAGTTCTTTCTGCTATATAGTCTCACCTTTAAGGAGAGATGAGATACCCTACCTACATGCACGCTATTTGAAAGTGGGTAGGAGGAGCTAGAATAAATGATTTCATGATATCTCCTTCAACTTTACTATTTCATGATTTAATATAAAGCACAACTGTGGCAGTGTCCTAAGTGATTTGTTGCCAGTTAATGTGTCTTCCTAAGGACTTATAGCCAAAATCGGAAACGAGATAAAGTTTGATTTGTTGTTGTTCAGTCGTTTTTCAGTCATATCCAACTGTTTGTGATCCCTTTTGGGATTTTATTGTTATTTTCCATCATTCTTTGTTATAGCAGTCTCAACTTGATTCTAAATTATACCTTGTTAAGTCCTTGCACAGTACCAAGTACATAGCAAATGCTTAATAAATGCTTGTTTGTTCATTGATTGATTACCTGCCACTGCCAACTGTAGAAAGGAATTAAAAATATCTTGTTTAGGAGATCCTTGACCCATGGAATTGGGCATCTCTGGTGCTAATGGTCTGGAAAGTTAGTGTTTGGCGTAGCACCTGGCACATAGTAGGCACTTAAGAAATGTTTATTGGTTTATTTAAATGATACAGGCCCTAAGAAAACAACATGGAAGTCAGTGTTTAGAGAGCATACTCTGGATTTAATAGAGACCTATCCTCAATGCCATCCTACCAACTTGCATCTTTAATAATGTGAGGAGTTCAGAAATACATCATGAAGAATCCAAACTACTATTTCTTGCTAGATGTTTTACCTCACTATGTTAAAACTCTGCTTGAATACACCATAAGCAAATTTATTTTGTAAAATTTGGAAAGAACTACCTGATATAATGAAGAACAAAATGAATAGAATCAAGGGAACATTGTATACAACTATAGATTTAATACTTGAAGAATAAGTTGTGAATGTTTACCTCCAGAGAATGAACTGAGAAGTAAAAATACTCACCAAAAAAAACCCATAAGCTATATATTTTGCTAGATGATGTCTTCTATGGTGTGGAGAGGGGGAAGAGGGGAGAATAAAAATATAAATAAGCAAACAAACAAATAATAAGTAATGAAAGAGATGTATTAAAAGAAACCAGGAAAGGCATAGAAGGAACTGATGCAAAATAAAGTGAGCAGAACCATTAAAAAACAAACAAAACAAAACTCAACTTGATAGCTGAATGCCAGAAGGCACTAAGAAAATAATTGATTACTCTTCAAAAACGATTTCAACTACAGATCAGAATCAAATCAAGGCAAACAGGCAAAGAAACACTCACTTATCCATGGGAGTTGAGAATTTTTACTATTGCCTCCATGAAAGGTGCCTTTATAAATCTAATTGATAACAACTTCTTGAGGAACATTTCTTTTTTAAGGAAAAACTCCTACTAGTCATTATGTCCCAGTGGATGAGATAATGAAGTCTATTGTTCAGCACTTAGAAAAAGAAATATGTCTAGAAATATGAAAGAGCAATAGCTCAGGCCATTATCCTAAGCCACCAGTCACTAAAGATTCCTTTACTATTCAGTAACAATTCCGAAGGAACTTTGATTATTAAGTAACTCCTTCCCCTGTGTGTTAATCAAATCATGTGATTAATTATAAAAATCAGTATTTATAAGCTGTAGGAGTCCATGGGCCTGTGAGTTTGTTTTTAATAACTGCATTCAGGTATAATCAATTTCCTTGATAGTCTGTAAATTTTTATTTTATGCATTTATAAAATGATTTGGAGGAATTCATAGACATCGACAGATAGTTAAAAGGATCCATTACACAAAAATGTTAAGAAGCTCTGCAAAGATTTATAATACATTTTATAGCATCGATTTCATTTGATATGTCACATATATATATATATATATATATATGTATATATATATATATATATATAAAATTTATTTTTAGAACCCTTCTCTTCTGTCTTAAAATCAATACTACATATTAGTTCCAGGGCAGAAGAGTGTTAAGAGCTAAGCAATGGGGGTTAAGTGATTTGTCCAGGGTCGTACAGCTATGAAGTATCAGGCCAGATTTGAACTCAGGTCTTCCTGTCTCTAGGCTCAATCCACTGAGCCATCTACCTGCCCCCAGTATGCATCCTTCTTGCAATATAAGGTTGTTGTCATCTTTGATTATATTTATGAAACAAAGTGTTTTTGAGTTATTTAAATTTGTCCTATTTATATAGCAATTGCACCAGTTTTTAGCCCTTTTTCCTTCCTGCTTCATGCCAGCTTTTCAATTAATCTGTGAAGTACCTACTTAATAAAGGCAACTCTATAAGAGAAGTGTTATAGGTATTGTTATCCCCATTTTACAGATAATAAAACTGAGAAATAAGGAGATCAAGTTACTTGTTCATGGTCACGAAGCTAGTAAATGTTAGGATTTATCTGGGAGGCTATATATGGGAGTATAACAAAAAGCACTGGACATAGATGAGATAGGAGTTAAATCCTTATCTTAGCCTACGTGTGGAAAATGTGATCAATGAATCAATATTTAAGCACCTACTTTGTGCTGGGGACTGGGCTAAGCACTAGCTCAGTAGATCAATGCCAGGAGGCAACATGTCCTTCAAAGGGAACATGAGGACTGCCCCATAAAGAATGCCTTTTAGGTAGCCGTTAGATTGTCTTAAACAAACTATGTGCAGCAGATATGGAGATTATTTTCATAAACGCCATGGATAGAAGCCATATCTAGTGTTCTGGAACTGATTCTGATATCTAAATGGTTGTAAAACAAAAGTGTGGCACCTGCCAGGTTACGTGGTGTGACCTACCCAGCAAAGGCATTTGTCTTTCTGTGAGAAGAAGCCTTCATCAAGAATTAATAGTGAGGGGACAAAGTGGGTGGCTTGAGTGGATTGAGAGCCAGATTTTAAGGCAAGAGGTTATGGGTTCAAATTTGACTTCATACACTTGCTAGCTTTGTGACCCTGGGCAAATCACTTAATCCAAATTGTCTAGCCCCAATCTCTCTTCTGCCTTGGAACTGATACTTAGTATTAACTTGAGGAGAGAAGATAAATGTTTTTTTTTTTTTTAAGAATTAATATTGATTTTGCTGGAAAATCACAGGGAAAAACTTAGGACTTCTCTGATGGTAAACTCCTTCTCAAAATAGTTTGAAATGTTCCTTGTTCCAGTTTCAATCTCTCCTGAAATAATCACGACTCTATGCCAATTATCTACAACAAGTATATTGTCAGATACCATCACTCCTGACAATGGGCATATATTTATCTCAGTTGAATTAAAGGAATTTGCAGAGAGGAGCCCTATCCAAACCATCACCTTGGTGCCATATTACCCTTAAGGAGAGGTAGGCAAGCTGAAAGATGGTGCCAACTACTGTGGATAGATTCCCTTGAGGGGATTTTTGAAGGAGACTGGCCAATGGGACTTGCCAGCATTTTATTGCTCAACATGTTGCTCCATGTTCAAAATTAAGGTTGGTTTAGCTGAATTATTAATTGGGGGGGAGGGAAACAGGGAACATTTCAAGACTTGCTTTGACTATCTCCATCCAAACTGAATGGAAATTTTCAACAAAAATTCAGTGCAAGTCAACTTTTAGTAAGCATATACCACATGCAGGGCTGAACTCACAAGACAAAAGAATGCATTTTCAGCGTTGCCCCATTTGTCCTGGTTCTTCACTCATTTTTACCACAAAAATCATCTTATGATGGGAACAATGGAGCAGGCCCAATGTGGAATCCTGCTATATTAATTGTGCAAACTTAAAAAATTAAGTCGTGCAAACTTCATCATACAAAGTCCAAAGCAAATGGGCCATGCTCATCAGCTTCCAAAATGTCCTCATCAGGGTGATTTGACTACAATGAAGGAATTAGCTATATCATCTCCATAGCTACTTTATGTTGAAGTCTAAGAGGTATGTGGAAGTGAAGAAGGGAATGGGAACTTGTTGTCAGGCAACCAGCCCAAAACTTTCCCTCTCTTCAATGTCCCCTTTAAGGACTAATTATAAGGACAGCAACAAGTCAGTCACAAAGGTAAATTTTCAGTTTACATAGTCATAATTTATTATGATCTATAAATTATTACACAAGCTCATTATTTTAATCAAATATGTGATCCTTACCATTTCTACAATATTGAGGTGACAATATTTTTGTGTATGTTTCTGAAACAAAGGATTTGGGAGTGATTAAATTCTCTCTCTCATTGGGTGCTAGCAGCAGTTTCCCATATAATTTCCTTCTTCCTTACTGCTTCCTCCCACCTCTTCCATTTAATTTAAATAGAATTTATTAAGTTGATAATATGGACAAGGTACTGAACTATGTCTCAAGATTATCCAAAGATGAAATGTCTGATTTCAAAAGGTTAGAATCTTATAGAGTCAATCACCTCATATGGAGTGGAGGGTGATTTGCTTTGTTCAGTGTACCCTGAGATTGTTTATAAGTGATCAAATATAAGCAAGGAGAACCGTGAAAGGGAAAATTGAAACAATCAATTTTCCATGATTTTTCCTCAAATTGCTCAATGGAACTTAAATTATTTTTGCACTGAGGGTTTATATCAGAAATAGTACCCTTAAAAATCTTCCACTTGAAAGAACTGTGGGAGGAGAAACACAGAAGAAAAACAACTACTTGAACACATGGGCTGATGGGGATATTATTGGGGATGTAGACACTAAGTGATAACTAGTCCAACTATCAATAATATGGAATTAGGTCTTGATCAATGATACATGTGAAACCCAATGGAATTGTGCATTGGCTTAATGGGTTTTGGGGGGGGGTTGGGGGAGAGGGAAAGAATATGAAATATGTAACTATGGGAAAATATTCAAAATAAAAATTAAAAAACAAATCTTCCACTAGATTGAACAGTATAGCATCACATCTGAGAGTGGCACATTCCACATCTATAGACCTATAGTTTCATACTTAAAGGTAGGAAGTATGTTTCATCATCATTTTTCAGGATGGGGATTAGTTCATTGCAATAAGCATTTGTAAAGCACCTACTATGTGCTGGACCCTGTGCTAAGCACTGGGGGAAAAAAGAGGATCTCTGGCCTGAGAGCTTACAATCTACTGGGAGAGACGACATGAAAACAAATACATGCAAGCTATATGTAAAATGAATAGATGACTTTGAAATTTAGTTACAAAGAGCAGAAAACATATAGGATAATAATTTTTAGAGATACCAGGATCAAGTGAGGGGTTTTTCAGATTGAGGGAGAAGTCTAAAGTAAAAATTGATCTGATTAAAAAAGATAAGGAAGGAAATTACATCTTGCTTAAAGGTAATATAAACAATGAAGTAATATCAATACTAAACATTTATGAATCAAATTATATATCATCCAGATTTTTAAAGGAGGATCTAAAAGAGCTTAAGGAGGAAATAGATGGTAAAAACATACTAGTGGGAGACCTCAACCTTCCCCTATAAGAACTAGATAAATCAAACCAAAAAATAAATAAGAAAGAAGTAAGGGAAGTGAATTAAATGTTAGAAAAAAAGAAAGCGGGAGACATAGGCATGCTGATAGGCAATAAGAAAAGAACAAGTAGGCAGGTAGATGTTAAAAATAAGTTAAAAATGGGGGTTAACAGAGGGAGCAATATATTGGAGGAGATAGGATGAAATGGGATCACTTGAAGAAGAAGAGGATTAATCTTGGTATGGAGCGGAACCACTTCATCATATGAGGTAGGGGTGAAGGAAGAGGGAGTGGCAGAAGCATCAGTGTGATAGAAGATAAGGAAGAGGGGTAATGAGGGAATTTAAAGTGAATAACCTCAATTTTTCCTGTATATTAGTGCCGTTTCTATTTACTTCATTATAATAATTGTATATATTGTTCTCCTAGTTCTGTTTACTTCATCCTGCATCAGTTGACACAAGTCTTCTTATGCTTCTCTGAATTCCTCATGTTTCTCATTGGTTTTCAATGAAGTTATGTTTCATCACATTCATACACCACAATTTATTTAGTCCTCTTCCAATTGGTAGGTCCCCATTTTGTCTCTAGTTTTTTGTTCCTTTTGTAGTATGAATATTTTGGTTGACTTTGGCCTTTCTATGTTCGACCTTCTTGGAGTATACGCCCAGTAGCAGGATATATTGGAACTAAAAAAGAAAGTTTCCCATCTTTTTCATGCCAAGGGATTTTCCCCCAGAAGCAGCCGCATGTTTGAAGCTGGAATGTAGCCAAGAGAGCTGCCCTATGCCAAACAGCAGCACTGCTAAGCAAAAAGGGACCCAAAGAAGCTAAAGGGCAATTATATACTCCAAGAATCTAGAGGTAAGCTTATAACTGGAAAAAAAACATGTATTTCAAGCTTCTCTGTCTTTATTCCAAGGTGTTTTCTTTGCCTTCCTATTTCTTAAAGCAAGGTTCCCAGGAATACTTTCAGCCACAGAGAGATGTTTTTCTTGACCTTTGAATTTGGTCTGTTTCCAAATCTGCTTCAATGTTTCTACCAGAATGGGAAGCTTTACTTGTATTTCTCACTCTATTCCCATCTATGATGTTCACTGCTTGGCATGCAATGGTGGGGAGTTCCATGCCCATTTCCTCGAAGCCATAACTTGTGGTCTCCTCTCTGGAGGTCTGTTTTATGTAGTTTGTGAATCAAGAGGCCATCCTGATCTGCCCCTTGATCTTCCTCTCTGATCCCCCCTCTAATGTTTTAGAATAAATTGCATCTATTTTGAAATCACTCAGATATCCTCAGATGAAAGTTATGCCTCAGTGTTTGAACTGTCACAGAGATTTTACTTTCGTATTGTGATAGAATGAAGTGGCATTGGTAGATCAGCTAGCCAAGGAGACTCGTGATGAAAAGCAACAAGAAATTGAGTTAGGATGAAGCTTAGGTTGAAACATATTTTTAATGTAAAACCTGTGACCTTAAAAATTTTATGGAAAACTTTGAAGATCTGCTCAGTTTTTTTGGGTGAGCTACCATACTAAACTGGAAACAGGAATAAATAACTCTGAAACAAATGCTCTCCTAAGGATGACCTAGAGGAAAGGACATATCAAGTGAGGAGTGTATTTCAAGCTATGGATTGAAGCAAAATCTGAAGAAGGGAACTCAGGAATGAAAAGAGTTATTTGGCCTGTCCATTAATCTGAATTATTGTTTGAAAGATCTTAATTTCAACACCTGTATCATCACTTCTCTAGGAATTAGGGACTGAATTTAGCTATCGAAGGTCATATGTACATTTCTTTGGATGAATTTTGATGCACATCACCATTGCTTAGAATTCCCTTTAGAGGAACTCTCTCTTGGCTCTGAAGTACTATAGTAGCTAACCATAGATCAAGACACAGAAACTTAGGGAAATAGAGATGGGGATCCATGATCACTTCTCTCGATTGCTACCTGTAAGACAGGGAAATGTGACAGCATCATGAATAAACTTATACACTATTCTTCTGAGCATTAATTTCAGTCATTAATTTCTGAACTTGTCTACATACACTCCCTAATGACAAGCAATAAAGGTTGGTTGTTCTGATGCTTATACATTCATTCCATTTTCTCAAATTGAACTTACTTTAATAGTCTATTCTTTCATTCCAATTGTTAGAGACAGGTGCTTGAGTTCATCTTGGGTGCTCAATTTCATCTCTTACTCCCCATTCTTTCATAACTGATATGAATAGGATATAACAGGAACTGATAAAACATTCCTTGGTAACCATATTAAGAACAAGAGCCAGAAGGATTGGTTTCTTTTTTTATATATCTGGATTTTCTTATTATATAGGCCATACCTTATTTTTACCCTATCTCACTATTAAACTATAAGCTCCACAAAAGCAAGAATTGCCCTAATCTCTTCAGTGTTTAGCATAGAGCACATAGTATATGCTTAATGTGTTTATTGAGTGAAAAAACATGTGATAGATAAGTGGAATTTATTGTTATATTTCCTTGTATGTGAGATCTCTCATCTGTGGGAAAAGGAGACTCCTTCCAATAGTACAGATCATAATCTATTCATGCTTTCTCAACCCATACAACTCCTGTCCATGCCATCCCATTTATTCTTCCAGAGGCAAGTTAGTCAATAATAATGCTGGAGTCTTTCCTCTAGATCTCTTAATCTTCCTTGGGTACCATTGGACCAGGTAGATGATCCATCAGTTATCCTTCACTCTAGCTTCATGAGAAGCCTATCTCCTTTTCTAATTTTTTTTGCCTAATGTCATGCTTTATCCTGTTTCTTTATTCCTATCATTCTAGGAGGCAGCCCCTATGGAAATGTGACCTGGCAGCTGCTCCTAATTGCTCATAAGCCCCATCTACTGAAGACCCAGAAAAGAAAGTTCTCACTATGAAAATCCTTGGCATTGTGAAATAGTTCAGTATCAGAAATGGAAATTATTGTATCAGTAGAAAAAATATTAAATAATATATATTATAATTTGCTTTACTGCTATACCCTCTAAGGATCATAAGACTTTTCCATCTGATTTGCCACTGATATTTTCCATATGTGTTGTCTCTGCCATTAAAATATGAGCCATTTGAGAGTTGGAACTTTCGTGCTTTTCTATTTATAATAACCAACACTTTACACATAGTAGACTGTTGATATTTTTTGTTCACTCATTCCTCCATTAAATTTTGTATTGCTAATACTTTATAGTCTACTCATATCTGCCATACACCTCTCTATTGCCTGTGGAATGATTCAAAATGTCAATTCTTTAGAAGCTGTGTTATTCCATAATTCAGTCATATAGAATGGCCAGAATAATGCTAATGATTTTTAAAATGGACTTTTGTTTCAGGGGGAGACTTAAGGTCATTAAAAGTACTGAAAAGTTTCCCAAAGGGTCATCTGGCCCTTTTCTTTCTCCTGGTCAATTTCACAATGAGTCATCCATGCCGTTTGTCCAAGGTATTTGTATACATGAGTTAGCTCTAAGGGTTGTCCATCTAACTACAAATTAGAACCTGGAAAATTCTTAATTCTTCACAAAACCCATTTTTCTATCTACTTGGTTATCTCTACCAATAACAGTAGTGCCAGCCCATCACGTGGGGGTCAGAAGAGACAGAAATGATATTAAAGAAAACAAAGATGAGAAGAGCATCTAGACTAGAACAAGTATATACAGAGGAATAGATAATAAATTAGAGATAATAATAATGGCAATGATAATAGAGCTAGTATTTACATAGCTCTTTAATATTTGCAAAGTGTTTTACAAATATTGTCTCTCATTTTGTCCTTATAAAAACCCCAACTGGAAGGTTCTGTATTATTCCATTTTAGAGATGAGTAAAAAGAGTGTTGAGAAGTTAATGATTTGCTCAAGGTCATGCAGTTGTAAGTTTGTGGGGTCAAATTTGAACTCATGTCTTCCTGACTTAAGGTCTCTGGTATTCACTATACCACCTAGCTACAGGTTCAGGTGTCAAGATATCTGAAAGGGGAGAGTATACAAGTTGATTAGATTCAATATTTACTTGTACAGATTCTGTTCAGGTGGAGTCTTATTAAGTACAAATTGGACTGGATGGTTTCTGATGTCCCTTCCAACTCCCTATTTCTGTGATTCTGTGAAATGAGTGTACATAAATCATTCTGTAAACTTTAAAGCACTAACACGTTAGCTATAATTATCATTAATTTTTAAATACATGGATTTATATTTAATACATTTAGCATGTTATATATAAAATAGTATATAATCTCATCAGATTGGATAATCTTTCCAATAGAACATGTTGTAACTAATTCATGCCTGTCCATCCTTTTGATTCTAGTTCAAGTCTTCCATTCATTCATTCATTAGAAGGGTCTTCACTTCTTTTTGACATTTTAAAAGATAACAGTAGAGCACATTGACTTCCCATCAGTTATTCCTTGCTCTTACTGTGTGACTAGCTCGTCTTCTTTATTTGATCGTATATTTCCCTGGCTTCTGTTATTTCTTAATATTCTTCATTTGCATAAATTTTTGAGCCATGGTCAGTGTGGGAATTTGTTTTGCTTGACTGTGTCTATTTGTTACAAAAGTTTTTTCTTTCAATGGAGGGTGGAGTGGGAGGAAAATAGATTTTGATTAATTGAAAAAAAATCTTTTAAAGATTAAGTTAAAAAAACAGAAGTTTCTCATTGGTCATATAGTATAGCCTGCTCACACCTACCACAGACCTACCTCTCCATTGCCCATTGGTAAAACATCTAGAGACTATAATGTGTCATAACTTGCAATTATACAACATTAATGAATATTGGGATTAAAAAGATGAGACTGTTTCTGTGAAAAATTGGGAGATATTACAAGAATTTCAAAATCTCCCAAAGACATTCCAGCCAGCTGACCTCTTGTTTAACTTTGGCCCTCATTTATCAATCTATACTCTTTACTGAAGGCATATACTTATATATAGGTTCTACAGGTTGTCTTTATAATTATATGTCATAATTAGGACAACAAATATTCTTCAAATACTTAAGTTTTCTTGTATAGATACTAGATAAATTCTTTTGAGTGGTTACAAGTCTCTTCCAGGAGGCTTTTCAATATTCTGAGGCTTGATGTAAGCAGTATAGTGACATCTACAGACAGGAGCATCTAGAGAACCTTCCCTATCTATAAGGAATCACCTTTAACTTGGCTGGATCTCCAATGGTTATGTTGGATCTCCAGTGGTAAATATCTTTGGCAAGCATATGTCTCCCTATTTTATGCTCCATCTGATATGTAGGATGAAAGAGTCATCAAAAAGGGTTGCTTTTATTTATTTTCATATTTTTAGGAGTTAAAATAATTTTGATGAATGAATAAGAATCAACTTATTGGAAAAGAAACTTTAAGACATAATTTTTCATTACTTAATCAAATGCTTTTCAAAATATTTGAAAAATAATAAGCACATTGTCATCTTATATTCTATATCTTTTAGAGCATCATGTGATAGTAGAATATATTCTACTATAAAATATCACTTCAAAAGATTATTCCCTATGAATACTTTTATCAAAGATGTTTTTGATGTATGTGTAGTTATTTTTCACAAAGATTTTACAAGTATTAGAAAGTAGGCAGGTAAGTTGGTAGCTGTTGGTATTTTCTTGGTTAATTTTTTCATTAGTAACAGAATCTGAGATTTCCCCCTCCCATGCCTTTTACATCTTCCCATGTTTTAAGTGCACTATGAATAAATTTCTCAGTGTCCTCATAAATGTATCACATCCAGAACTGATCTTCTTTATGTCTTCTAAGCCAACTCCAGCTACTTTTCCCATTTTTGGTCTCTTTAGTCACATTTCTATATCATCTGTAAACAAGATGTTAGAGCTGAAGAGTGATGACTCTTTTGTCCTTATGGGGAAAAAAGTTCATCTTAAAAATCTTTAGAAATATTTTCCATCTTTGTCCTTTTTTTCTTTTTGTCTTCTTTTCATTTTCATCCCAAAGCCCTTGGAATGACTTTTCATTCTTAAATCTTTTGCACACTACCCAGATTTTCATCTTGCTCCCAAACCATTGCTTACTTGCAAAAAGAATAGAATTATGAGAACACTTTGTAGGATGATGGTTATAGCATGAACACTGTTAATTAATTTTCATAGGTTAATATGTGGGCTGACAATAGGTGCCACCAAATGGGAGCATTTGGGAATTTTTAAACACAAAAGAATTGTGCTGACAGCCCTTTGGAAACATTCAATTACTATGCAAATGTAAGCTGTTGTTTTTGCTCTCTGAAGTTCTTGTTGCTTTTGAATTTATTTTTTGAATTTATTCTGCCATATTCATCACTGCATTGAAAATGTCTTGCTAAAATAAAATTACTATATTTATCTTATTCTCCTGGTCTATCAGTTTAGAAATGCTACAAAAAGGGAAGTTGACCTAATTTAGCATAATTTATTCCTAATAAACCCCTGGTTCTTTTTAGGTTTCACCCATTTCCTTTCTAAGAACTTGTCAACCTTCTGTGTAGTAATTTATTTTAGATTTTTTCTGGAGATAAATATCTTATTTTTTGAGATAGAGTTTCAAAATTCACCATTTTCCTCTTTCTTAACATTGAGACATTTGCTTATTTTCATTAGTAGGAATATAGAATCCAAGTCATGGGAAGAAATAAGAGGGCATGACAACATCTGGAGTAATGTGCTTAGTTCTCAAAAATGCACACCAAGGGAACATTGAATGTAAATATCTAAAAGTCATGTCATATAAGGAAAAGGGAAAATGTCTCCCAGGAAAGAAAAAAACAAAGAGTGAAATGACACCAGTTTCCAAATACTTGAAGGTCAGAAAGGAGAAGACTTATTTTGTTACTCCAGAGGGCAAAAGTAGGACAAATGGATATTAGCTTTCAACTTATATAATCAGAACTTTTCTAATCATCAAAACTTTTGGGAAGTAAAATTACTAGCCAAAAAGAATTTAATCCATTTTACTTGTCACTAGAAATATTCAAACAAATGTCAGAATTCTGTAAAAAAAATACACCTGGAATTGCTGTTTTGGGTGGAAGGTTAAACTAAGTAGCCCCTAACATTCCTTTCAGCTCTCTGATTCTATGTGTCTATGATCTTTTGAATGACCATGAGTAAGCCGCTAGACTTGAATTTCACCAGTATGGAAAAGATTCTTGATTTTTTTTCATATTGTTACTTTTAAAAGATTCCGGAATAGAGAATCATTCTTATCAGCCTAATCAAACCCTGTAGCTTTTTTTAAAAAAAATTTAAATATGCTTTCCTTAATGTGAGTCATTTAATTTTATGCTTCTGCTGTTAAGTAGTCTTTGGCTTCAGACCTCACTTTATTTAATTTTTTATGGCACTGGTCATTGATGTGGTTATTTAATTTTATGATAAGGTCAATATTTAATGGGAAAGAAGATGTATGTAAATTTAAAACTGAGTATCACACATAGTTCCCATATAGTTAGCAAACTCTTTGCCTTTCTGAACTAAACTTCCTTGAAACAACATTTTCAGATTACACATCCTGAAGTTGGCTAAGAGTGAGTCAGGAGAAAAAATCCCATTTCTGTGGAAGACTAAAAGAAATGTGGTGACTTAAGTTTGTATATATTGACAGATTAGGGTCTTTCGGAGCAAAGTCCACTTTGTTAAACATCCTGGAAGTGATCATTCTGACTTGACTGTTTTTTCCCAATGAGGTCATTTCTAGGTCATTGCTATTATAATCTTGGGCCCATTCTGCCATGACAGGAATTAAAATTAATCTGAGTTTCCATATTTCACTTGTTGGCATGAAGACAGGGTATGACTGTGATGGGGGACTTCAATTATTCAGACATCTGTTGACTCTCCTCTCTGTTAATAGTGACACACATGATAAATTTTTGGCTTGCCCAGTTGATAATTATATTCATCAGAGAGGAGAAGCTGTCATGCACTAAGCTGTGTAGACCCTGAAAAATCTCCTTAGGAATGAGCTCTTTCTGTGGATTAATCTGGGAATATTCTTTTCTTTCCTGGATTTCTGGGAAATCCTGCCCTGGTGGTTTGGAATTTTCTTCCATTCTTGGTCACTAGCTCTGAATTGATTTGGATGGGCCAATGAAATCTCAATATTCAGTCCTTTTATGATTTAAAAAAAAAACTCTTACCTTTCAACTTAGAATCAATATTTTTCCAAGGCAGAAAAGCAGAAAGAGATAGGGAAAAGGATAGCACCCTTTCTCTCAGTTGACTGATGAGTTAAAAAAACAATGTGGGGATCAGTCTTACATGTAAGAGGCAAATGAGCACTTATTAAGAGCCAACTATGTGCTAGACGCCTTACAAATACTATTTCACTTGATTCTCACAATGACCCTGGGAGGCAGACATCATCATCAACATGATCATCCTTATTTTATGGGTGAATGTTCCAAGGAGAAAAGAGATTAAGTGACTTGCCCAGGGTCACACAGATACTAAATGTTTAATCATGGATGTGAACTCTAGTCTTCCTGATTCCTCACCTAACTGCCCATAGAGCCTTAGAGAGAATAGAGTATGATAGAGTACTATCTGATTAAATGATGATCCTATCCCTCTGGGAAATGACTTTTAAATTAGTCAGATTATGCATAATAGGGACCATTGGCACACAATCTCACATATACAGATGTCCCCAAAAGGCTGGAGAGACTCCCTATTTCATTACCAAACTAATGAGAGTATCTATGACTCCAGATTGTCTTGACCTACAAAGAGGAATTAATTGGTAAAATGCAAATGTAGGCTTAGGGAGATATAATTCTTTCTAAGAGTAAGTGATTGAGGGGTAGCTAGCTAGCTAGCTAGTTGATAAAGAGCCAGGTATTAGGTTGGAAAGACCTGGTTTCAAATCTGGCCTCAGATACTTCCTAGCTGTGTGATCTTGGGCAAGTCATTTAATTCCAATTGGAAGGAGGAGGAGAAGAATGAAAAAGAAAGAAAGAAAGAAAGAAAGAAAGAAAGAAAGAAAGAAAGAAAGAAAGAAAGAAAGAAAGA
>NC_058133.1:396011072-396118357 GCF_016433145.1 Gracilinanus agilis | reverse complement strand
AGAGAAAGAGAAAGAGAGAGAAAGAAAGAAAGAAAGAAAGGAAGGAAGGAAGGAAGAGAGAGAAAGAGAAAGAGAGAGAGAGAAAGAAAGAAAGAAAGGAAGGAAGGAAGGAAGGAAGGAAGGAAGGAGGATTATTAATTGATGAAGAGAGAAACAAACACTTGGCATACTCTAACATGTTCCCCACACATTAGAAGAGTATATTGTATTTGAGTTTTCTCTACCAAAGAGAATGGTCTTAAGACTCATTATACAAAATGAACTTCATAGAAAATATAGGCAGGACCTCATGATTTGAAGTTTTGAAGAGACTTAGCTGGTCTACCAAATGAAATTAAATTCTCTGTAGAGAATGAAATTATGAGTATTCAAAACACAAATGATTCTGATGAGGAAGAAAAAGTGGTATAAAGATTTTAAAGTGACAAATATGCACTGAAATCACTATTTGCTCTTAGCCTACAACCATAAATACCCTAAGAGCAAGCAACTGCTTATCCAATATCATTACATCATTATCCTGGGAAACAAAGGAAAAGAAGGAAAAATGATTCAAAGGCATCTTTACTTTAGTCCCAAAGCATCAGCAAAGAGATAATGAAGTGGCCACATTCTCCACTCAGAATAATTTGAGAGGCAGTGAGTGTTGAATAGTAGAAAGACAGACTGCTTTGGAGTCAGAAAGGTCAAAACTCACTTGTGACATTACTGGTTAGGTGACCCTGAGAGAGTTACCCAAACAACAATCTGACACTGCAAGTTGCAGAACAAGTGTTGACCTGCATTGGGAGAGGGAGTTTCCTTACTTGGAATTCCTTACAACAATGAAATCACGCGTCAGATCAAAGAGAGAAAGACAAGACAGAGTCAGATAGAGACAGAGATGCAGAAAGACAACAAGTCAGAAAGATTTGGGTTCATTGCCATTAGGGTATTATTGAGATTCCACTTGTGAAGTTGCCACAATCAATTCAAATAGCATGTGTAAAGCATAATGCCAGCAATCAAAAGGGTTGCTTTCCAACATGCTAACATGAATCAAAAAGAGAAGAGTTGGGATACAAGCCCAGGTGCAACTAAATCCTTCTCTTACAATTTCTCTAAGTATGATCCTTATTCTAACCCAAAGGTAATAGCATTCCAGTCAGTTTTATTTCTCTTAGAAATCATAAGAACATCGAGCTAGATTGAAACTTAAAAACCATCTATTTTCTCCTTTGGTTTATTTTACACATGAGAAAACTGAGGCCTAGAAAAGCCAAGTGACTTGCCCAAGAACCCAAGTCAGAGCTCAAGTTCCAATTTAGTCCCTCTAACTTTATATTCAACATTCTTTCCACTGTTTAACAATGACCCCTTATAAATATTAGCCCCAGTTACTAACCTCTTTTCTCTTTAAAACCACAGATAAACACTAAATTCACATTCTAGAATGGTAGCACAATTCACTTTTCCTCCTTAAGCTGCTATTCCTTTCAATTCCATTTCTTACAATGTTAATGTAATAAGCAATGTGTAGGGACAATCTTGCCAGCACTGCCTTCCTGTTATTCCCAGAAAATCGACCTGGGGCTTAGGTTCAAGATTCTTGGCTCTGCCCTCACCCACTGGAAATTCCTCTGCTTTAAGATCCTGCCACTAAAAACCAAAACACTTTGACCTTATATCCTGGTGAAAAACAAGATTATTTATTTAAATATTAAAATGGGTGTGTTCATGCTGATATTTTTGTGGAGCACAGTGATGTGAAAGGGTTAGAGTTTTTAGAGAGGCAGAAAGACATCCCAAACCATACTTGGCCTCTTTTCACTGTATATTTAAGTTTTTGAAGAATAAGCACAAATGCCTGAGTTTATCAATACTCTTCATTGCTTGGGAAATGGGGGAGAAGTAGAGGTGGGGGACGGATACTTGCTAAAGCTTAGCAAAGCTTTTCATCCCAAGTGAGCAGCATGGAGTGGGGCTAAGAAAAAGTTGCAGGATGGGATCGTGATTCCTAGGCATAGGTCTTAGGATGATGAGCAAAAAATCTGGCATCGAACTGTGATTGTATTTAAGTTGCTAGTATTTTTCCTGCATGCAGCTTTTGACTGGGAGCTATTATTAATCACTGAATGTGTATGTTAGCTCTGATCTTCAGACTAGAAGATGGGAGTTTGGCACAACAATTGAACAGAATGTACAGTCTATGTCAATGCTACATGTGAATAATTCTTGAGTTTTCATTTTTATTTCCTTGTATTTAATCCTAAAAAAAAAAATCACTTTCCTATCATCTTAGAATCAACATTGTATATAGGTTCCAAGGCAGAAAAGTGGTGAAGGCTGGGCAATGGGGGTGGGGGGTGGAGTTAATGACTTGCCCAGGATCACAGAGCTAATAAGGGTCTGAGGCCAGATTCCACCCCAGAATCTTCCATCTCTAGGCCATTTAATCTTATTAGATATTTTATTTGTCGATTTGGGGAGAAATAAATGAATGAGGGGCAATAGGTATGAATAAAATTATAGAAACCAGAAGGAATGGGACAAATGAGCTTCAAGATTTGATAGAAAGATGCAAAGATAATTCCTTAGAATAGCAGTGAGTGATAGCCGACTTTTTAAAGAGGCCCAGGTAGGCATGGGGATCTCATTATATATACAAGAATGTCCTTTCAGCCTGTGTAGGGCATGCTGCAGTAACAAGCTTTGTGAGATAAAGCAAAACACACTTTCAGCAATTCTCAATACCTGAGCTCTAAGTAAACCACAATATTTATCTCTTCTCAGCTCCATATGGCTGCAAATTTGTGAGTCTAGCTTGGTCCTGGCAGCAAGACTTTTCCAAGCTAAGGAAGCCTGAAATATTTGAGAACAACTTGCATATCACCTTAGGAACATTATGACTGGAGGATCTGGAAGTCATTGTTGTGACCCCTGTGAGAGGCTGAGTTAAATCTAGACTCTAGATGTGTGCCTAAGCGAGTCACTGGCAGAAGTAATAAAAACTTTTTAGCACCTATAAATATGTCACATCGTAGCTAGTGTCTGTCTTTGGCAAAAGAGGAAAGGGTGTCTTAACTCTTCCTCCATCATTTTCCCAGTAGGATATGGTGTGTTACACTATTATTTTTACTACTTCCCTGTTTTTTCTTCCTAGCATGTTCTTTCAAAACCTTTCAGCTTATCCAATCAGAGGTCACGGTATGAGTCATTAGTGGCTATGCCTCTTATCCAAATGATAAGGTTCTTTGAGCATATTAACATGAAAGTTAATATAGAAAAAATATAAAAAATCCTACAGATGCAGAGAGGGGTTTTTGATTTTGTTAATTAATCAAGAAGTATCTGTTGAGTGTCTATTACAGACTGGCCAACATAATGGGTACCCATAACAGTTAACATAACATTCTGGAATTTAAGTCCAATTCCTTTCAGTACTTCTGCCCACTTGGCTCAACTGAGTCTTTGACAGACTGTCTGGATCCTAGCTGGTCTAAATAGCATATGGTAGGTGATAACTCGATGAGTGATGTGTGACTGATGGCAACAGCAAGATTTTTTTATTTAATCCCAATTGAAATAACAATTGTATGAATGTATCATGAATGTATATTAGTCTACAGGAAGCTTATTTGTAGAAATTAGTAATTTATCAAGTGACTAGGAAATAGGTAAAGGACAAAGGACATTCTAAGAAGGCTCAAGGCTACTGAGGGCAAGAATGAACACCCAGAAGTGGCAAGGGCAAAATTTAATTTGTTATTTAATCAACTTTTTCATATTCATAAATAATTAATTATTTAATCAATAAGGAAAAGGACATCACAGTTCAAGAACCATCCTAGGAATATTTGGGGACAGAGGGGTTTGATGATAAACATCAGAGTAACACCAAATGACTGGAGCACCATTTTTTGAGACATTGTATATAAAAGTATCCAATGGGAAGGAATCTGTTAGAAAGAAAAAAATGACATTAACATATAATAACCCACACCCACCAAATATATTTAGATATAAACACATACCTATATCAATTTATTGAGGTTAACTATAAATACATGGAAGCAATATCAATGAATCAGGATCCTTATATGTATGCATATATGCTTACATGCTGTCTCATATCTTTTGGTGCATGAACATACGAGGTAAGCTTGTTAGGCAACAGGTTCAATTTGCCTCAGTTTCCTCATCTGTAAAATGAGCTAGAGGAGGAAATAGCAAACCACTCCAGTATCTTTGCCAAGAAAACTCCAAATGTGGTCATGAAGAGTTAGATACAACTGAAATGACTGAATAATACTTCACCCCTAGCTAAGTAATTCCTATACTAAAAAGAAAACATACAAGTTCATAAATTTTTGAAATAAATATTTCAAATCTGTTGCTAATTTGTCCTAATCCTTTGATTGCCCAGCTTGTGCCATTGATGATCTGACTAGGTTGTTTACATGCTCTTCTTCAATTGTCTAGTGATGTTCTGATGTTGAAGTATGAACGAGGACTAGTGATTTGAAGTTTTCTATAATTCTGGACTCAGATATATGAGTTTTACAAATGTATAAAGTAAAATAAATTGAATGATTTTCCCAGTGTCTCACTGAGGCAACATGAACAACAATAATTTTTCCTTTGAAAAATTGATCTTTGGGAATTCAGAGAGGTTAAAGAATATTCTATCTTGGAAATCTTTCCTGAAATATCTAGGCAGCCATATCAGTGGAATTTCTTCACTCCTCTCACTTTTCCTATTAATAATAGTTTATGAATATGAGTAGGACAAAACACTTAATAGTAGGATGTTTCTATAGTTCTTTAAAGTTTGTGGACTACTTTAGATAGTTTATTTGAGTCTCACAGCAAGTCTATCAGCTCAATTCTCCATTTTATAGATGAGAAAACTGAGATTTAGTGAGACAAGATGTCTTTCCCAGTAGTCATATTGTTTCAGAAGCAAGATTTGAACCCAGGTCTTCCCAGAAGTTTATTTTCAATATTTAAATATGGGTATTTCACCTCTGGGCAGCTAGGTAGCATAGTGAAAAGAGCGTTGGGTCTAGAATAAGGAAAAACTCATCTTGAGTTCAATCTAGCCTCAGACACTTATTAGCTATGTGTGCCCTTGGGCAAGTCACTTAATCCTATTTGCCTCAGTTCCCGTATGTGTAAAATGAGCTGTAGAAGGAAATGACAAATAATTCCAATATCTTTCCCAAGAAAACACCAAATGGGGTTATGAAGCGTCAGATATAACTGAAATGATCATCCCTACCTAACTAATTCCTGTACTAAAAAGAAAATAATTTTTAAAAACTATAAGCCTCCTCTGAAAAGATAAAGAATAGCATTTGGATGGCTCACTGGGAATAATTTTCTTTCTTAGAAAGCCTCTTACAAAGGCTACACTGCTCTAGAAATTTTGGTCTAGAAATTTTGATGACAGGATGGCTATTTCTCATTTTGACATCATTTGGGAAGTCCGGAGTGATCCAGGTTTTCCAGAGGCTAGATTGCAGAAAGTTCCCCGGGGGATTTCAGCTCTATCTCATTTGGAAAATTTAGTGGAATTATGTAAAAATCACATCATAAAAGCCCATTTGATCTAAAAGATAATGAGTGACTTGTTAACTTTATTCTTTACTCTTTTTTTTTTTTTTAAAGAAAGGTGTGTGTGTATACAAACATTCCCCTGGAAACCTGAGCTGACTTTTAGACACCGCCTTTATTTCTGCTAGGCTTGGCAAAAAGCAAACCAAAATAAACTAAAGGGCCAACTACTAAGTAAACAAAAATTAAGTGAGATATATTTAGAAGTTTGTGATACTTTCAAATGGGATCAGTGGCCAGGGGAAATACCTAGCTGACGACAAACTAATAAAATATTTGCATTCACTATACTTATCTGTAGACAAGTCCATTGCTTCTATTGGCAAGGCTGAAAATCAACAGCCCTTGTCAGTCAGTACTATAGAATTAACAAGAACTATATATCTAGCCTTAATCTGTCTCCTGAGCTCCCATAATTTTATTTTATTTTCATTTGGCATGTCCAAAATACTCAGGAGCTCATTATCTCCCCCTCCAAACCCACTCCTTCCCCAAACTTTCCTATTTCCATTGAGGTGATATCATCCTTCATCCAAGATCCTAATTTCTGAGTTATCTTGGACTTCTCTTTCTCTCACCCTGCCCCCCTCTATTTCCAAACAACTGTCAGATATTGCTGAGTCTATCTCTACAACCTCCCCTTTCATGTTATCACCACCGAGTTCAAGCTCTTAACACTATTCAGCTAGACCAGTGATGGTGAACCTTTGAGAGTTGAAGTGCTATTCCACCTCACTCCAGAGACCATTGGGCTGCTGGGCAGAGGGGCAGATGATGGGGAAAATGTTGTCAGACATGGAGGAGAGGGGGAGGGAGCAGCTTCACCTGAGTACCTCTGCCTTTCTAATAATGAACACTGGAGAAGGGGAGGAAGGTGGCCAAGTGCCCACAGAAAGCACTCTGTGTGCCATCTTTGGCACCTGTGCCATAGGTTCACCATCACTGAACTAGACTATTTCATAATCTAATGAATTTCCCTGGATCCAGTCTTTCCCCAGTGTATTTATCACATCCCTGTCAAAATAATCTTCATAAATAACACATGCACTCACATCTGTATGTCCTTTTCCTTTTCTTTTGAATGACTAAGTTTCTGAGTTCCATGCCATTGTCCCCCATGAATTTAGTTGGCAAAAATGGAGTCTGATGCAAATACAGATGTGGACCTCCCCCAAACTAGGAGCATTTATATTAGGTGATATCCCTTTGGGAGGGAAGATTGTAGTGAAACAAACCTTATTAATCATCTCTGTCTCTGTTTTTTTGTCTCTGTTTCTCTATTTCTCTGTCGCTCTTGAAATATGCACATACATATACATATTGGAATATATACATACATTTAAGTGTATATATAATATACATGTTATTATATGTGTATATATTTAAACAGTATGTATATCTGATATATGTACAATATAATAGATGTGTATATTACATGAGTATATATGACATGTGTATATTATATGCAATATATGCATAATATGTGTATAGTACACATGCATATTATGTGTATATGTGTGTATTCTATATGTATAGGAAATATACATATATAGTGTTTATATGCAATATACATTTACAATAGGTGTGTATATTTACATATTATATTGTAATGATATAATATACATGTATGATATATGCATATATTATATAGTGTATATATGCAATATACATGTACAATAGGTGTATATGTTTAGATGTTGTATATATTATAATAACATAATATACAATGCAATATGTGCATATATAGTGTGTATATGCAATATACATGCACAATAGGTGTGTATATTTATATATTATATATTATAATAATATAATATACATGTACAATATAATATGTAAATGTACATTACATCTATATTTAGATATACAGAAATGGTTAACGAGGATCTGATTCATTGACTTTTCAAAAGATTTACAACAGACTTCTCCCATAAAGGGCAATCTATCACCTCAGGCATTAATATTGACTAATATTATAAATAGTTCACTTGTTCCCAGCTTTGGGGGAACAAATCTATTCTATATTAAATGAACTACACACCTGTATTTGCATCAGACTCTAATTCCTGCCAGCTCATTGTATGTGGGGCAAAGGCATGGAATTCAAGAACTTGCCATGTAGTAGAAAAGCCACAACACAACCGCTGAGCATTCCCTTAATTTGTGTTTGAGAGATGCGAAATTAACTCCTGAAGTTCCACTTATAGTCAGCAGAGGGCAATAGTAATCACGATTGTTTAAAAAAAAAAAAAAAATCCCGTGTCAGGCTAACACTGAAGCGCAGGAACAGCAGAAGAGAAGAAACGTCATGTCACTGCCTTGAGGGGAAAAAAAACAAAACAAAAATAAAGTCGTTTCCCCTCAGCCCACCCCCAAACTCCTCCAAGAGGAGCACCAGAGGACTGTTGGACAGTTTTCATAAACTCCCAAGGAGTCAGAAGGAAATAAGCACCGAGTTTCCTGTGTTCACCCTTAGATAGGGAGATAATGACTCCTGTCAGGCAATTGATCATTCATCCATTTATTGAGCAGTTCTAAGTGTCTATTGCATGCAGGTCATTGTGGTGAGCCATAAGGGAGACTCAAAGGTTAACAGGGACTGTGGAATCACAGATTAAAAATCAGAAGGGATTTTAACGTCTTGAAGTCCAGCTCCCTCATTTCATTGATGAGGTCACAGAAGGGATTTATTTAAGGTCTCACAGGTAGTAAGGGTACATGTGACAGAACAGGGATGTGAACCCAGGTCCTCTCTCTCCAAATCTATTGTCTTGTCCAATATGTCATGTTCACTTGAAGCATCCTTCTCCTCCTGGTGCTTAAAACCCACTAATGGGGTAGCTAGGTGGCTCAGGGAATTGAAAGCCAGGACCAGAGTTGGGAGGTCTGGGTTCAAATATGATCTGAGATACTTCCTAACCGTGTGACCTTGAGCAAGTCACTCTACATTGCCTAGCCCTTGCCATTCTTCTGCCTTGGAACCAGTTCACAATATTGATTCTAATATGAAAGGTAAGGGTTCTTATTTAAAAATAAAACAAAACAAAATAAAACCTAATGGTCCAAAAGGCAGCTCCACAAGACAGGTTTGGGGGTCTAGCCTTTGAAACAGGGTGACTTGGGTTTGTATCTTGTCTCAGAAACTAGCTAAATAACCCTGGTCAAGTCACTTAATCACTCTAATCCTCAGTATCCTCATTTATAAAATGTGGATAATAATGGAACCTATCTCAGTGGTTAGATTAGAGGATCAAATGAGATGTAAATATAGTACCTCAAAGTATTATATAGTAGTGCTGCTCTGTCCACCTCTTCATAACTCCTTTTGGGGGTTTTGGGGCAAAGATACTGAAGCAGTTTGCCAATTCCTTTTCCAGCTTATTTTACCAACAAAAAGAATTAAGTGACTTGCCCAGAGTCACACAGCCAGTAAGTGTCTGAGGCTGGATTTGAAATCAGGAAAAGAAGTCTTCCTGATTTCAAGCCTGGTACTGTACCCACTACACCAACCCCAAAAGTTTTAGTGTACCACAAATAGGGAAGAGGTGGTGAAGGAAGGGAGCTTTGGTCTGGGGAGTCACAGAGATGATGAGTAGAGTCATAGAGAAGTCAACTGTCATGCCAATTTTCCAAAAGCAATGGTAATATTGGTTCAATTAATGTTCCCAGAAAAGGAGGTAAGGGCAGGGAAAGGGGAAGTAGTGTTATGAATGACAGCAGAGCACATAATGAGATGCCCCTGTGACTCATTGGATGGAATGGGAAGCATGTTTAAGTTAAGTGAGTTTGTACTCACTTTTTTACAAATCCGGATAGTTTGACCACAAGATAGAGTTCTAGAGACAAGTTGATTAACTCCCTGGAATGGGGGAGGTAGAGTCTGGAGGTCCTTTCTCAAGAGTAGGGGATAGTGGTATCAGGCAAATAGCAATATAGATGTCTTTCCAACCCTGAGATTCTGCCAATCTGCGATAATACAAAAAAATGATAGTACAAATTAGAATATGACTAGTGAAATAAAAAATAGAGAAGCTGGAGAGAATTTCATGAAGGAAGAGACATTTAGAGAAAAAAGCAATTGTGGAATAGTGAAAAAGAACACATGATCTGAAGGCTTAGGACCTACTTTATGTTCCTCCTCAGCCCTTCTCCTTTTTCCCTGAATAATTTGGGATGAGTCATAGGACCCTCATCTATAAGATGAAGAAGCTGGTCTAGGTGGGTTCTAAGGTCCCTTCTAGCTCTAGAACTTTGATCCTAGATCACATCATCTTTCCAGGATTCAGTTTCTTCATCTGTAAAATGAAGGTGCTGATTAGATGACCCCCCAAATCCATTCTTCAACTCTAAATCCCGTGTTTCCTGTGATAATGGAGGCCTTGTAGAATGGACAGGATTTTAACTGGCAGAGATGGGGAGGAAAGGCATATCAGGTGTAGAAATAATCTGAAAAATGGCATGATGATGGGAAAATTTCAGTCTGAACCAAAAGAGCTTTCCAACTGACTGAGAATGACTGAGACTAGCAGCAGTCTATTATTGTTCAGTCTCAAATCCAGATCAGAACATTGTAGAGCTTAGATCAGAAGACCAGAAATAAAACTTTTTCCTGGATCAGACCACTTTAAGAGCATTGAAAACTTGGTCATTCCTAGTCTGAGCTGTCTCTGAAATCCTAGATTAACATAACATTCAGTCCGCCAAGAAGATTACAGCAGAATCAACCCAGATATTCTTTCCAGAATTATGCAGAGCCTGCCACTGACATAAAGTCTGAAGTCAAACTGGAGAAAGAAAACTGGAGAAATGAGCAAACAAATAAACAAAGAATCCTACCATTAACAGCCATTATGCTAAGAAGGACATTCAAGACAGGAACAAAGAAAAAGAGGGATTCCAAAATATCTACAAGCAAAGTCTCAAAGAAAAATAGTTTGGTCACAAGTTTAGATAGAATTCACAGAAGACATGAAGTGAATTAAAGAGAAAATTTTTTTAATAAATAAAATGAAAACACTAGAGGAAAAATGGAAAAGAAATGAGTGATTGGGAAAAAAATATTAGAAGGTATAGAACCCTATCAGCAATAAATTCTCTGAAAACTTGAATGAGCCAAAGAGAAATCAATAAGACAACAAGAAATCAGAAGAAGAGAAAAAAAGGAAGAAGAGGGAGAAGGAGGAAGAGGAGATGGAGAAGGAGGAGAACAAGAAAGAAAACTGACAGCTATCTCATAACAAAAATAAACTAATCTGGAAAATAAACCAAGGAAGAGAAAATTAAAGAATCACTAAACTTCATGAAAGTCATGACCAAAATAAAACATATATATAATGCCAGGTTTCAAGAGATCACAAAAGAAAACTTTTCAAATCTCTTAGAACCAGTAGACAAAATAGAAATAGAATCTACCTGCCAACCCCTGAAAGAAAACATAATTTAAGAAAAAAGAAATCTCCTGAGACACCAGCCTTAGCAAATGGGTCTGGCCAATGAAAGATTTAACCACCACAGTTCATCTCCAGAGCTCCAATAGGCAACAGGGGACCTCATTTCTAGTGAGGTCATTTCCAGTGAGGTCAATACCTCTATTGAGGGTAAAAAGAATTTTGCAATAAGAGGCATCACATACTCTATGTTTATTTCTGCCAAGACCAAAACAGTTAATGAACGTTTTGAAAAAGGCGACTTCCCTCTATCATTTCACATTTATCCTTATATTGTCTGTACATAATTTGCATGTTTTCTCCCCATTAATCTGTGAGCTCATTGGAAGCAGGGCCTTTTTTTTTATCCCCAGCATATAGCATAATGCCTCTCAAGTAGTAGATGCTTAATTAATTAATATTTATTGTTTGATTAACTGTTGAACGCTCAAACTTAAATTTACTTTGTATTATACTACAAGGTAAATATGGACAGAAGAATCATAGTTTCAGTCTAATTTTTCTCTTGTGGGGTTTCTCATGTTCACTGCATTTGGAATGTATTTTTTCTTCCCTGAAGAAATCAATGCCTCCATTGTGATATAGCCTGGGGTGACTATGCAGGCAAAAACTGTGTGAAATTTAAAAATTCAATCATGAAACAATGCCTATTCTTATTATGTTTGCCTCTAAAACTACTAATAGAGAAGTATTCTTTTATGCAATTTGAGGTTTGAATTCTGAAAAGAAAAATACCACAATGAATTTTGTGTTCATTAGAAAAAAAAATAATTTGTCAGCCTGTTTCCTGAAAACTAGTTGTGCTATTTATTGAATCATAGACTTAGAATTGGAAAGGATTCTAGAGGGTATTTTGATCAGTCTTATAATTTTATAGAAATTGAGGTCATAGGATTATAGAATCATATATTTAGAATCAGAAGGGATCTTAGAAGCTTATGAGTCTGACCCTCTGTTTTAAGGATGAGGAAACAGGTCAACCAGCCCAGGCTTATACAGCTAGTATCTTAGGTAGGATTTGAACCTAGATTTTCTGACTTCAAATCCAATACCTCTTCTATTGGGAAAGACAACTATCAGAGTGTTAGCTGTCAGATGTAAAGTTTGCTTGGCCATATTCATAGAGGACTTGTGACCTTTGCAGGTAGAAGGAATTCTTATACTTATCATATATTTCCTGAGTAATATTTTACTATGTATAAATAACTTTTAAAAGCATGTACTTCTCAGATTCTTGATGAGATAAGCTGCCAAGCACAGAAAAGTGTGGGATCAAAGTTAAGCATAAAAAGTGTGTAGGCACATCTTGTAGAAGGATGAGTTTCTATTGAACTAGTTCCTAAGGGTTCTTTGACAGCTTTATTTCCTTTAGTGCCATGACTCACCCTCATATAGGGTTTAGATGCATGGAAACCCAACACAAGGTGCACCTACTCATGACTTGCATTACTAATTACATTATCATGAACATGTATGACTGAAAAAAAAGATGAGTTGATTGGAAAGCAGAAAATTAGAAACTATAGGTAGACATTTGGAGTGTTACCTTGGTACTTTTGAGATATTAAAAGAAATAGAGAAAGGTCTCTAAACTACTGTAGGCCCTCTCTGGAGTAATTAATGGAAAGACATCAGAATTGCTCAGGATAAGGTGATGGATAGGTTAAATAACTCTCTGTCTCTGTCTGTCTCTATATCTCTCTCTATTTCTGTCTCTGTCTGTCTGTCTGTCTGTCTCTCTCTTTCTCTCTTTCTCTGTCTCCTAAAAGCAGAGCAACTAATATCATCTTGACTTGCTTTGGTGATAATTACATCTTTCAAAACACAGAGAAAAAAAAACACACAGAGGACGTAATGAGGAGAAATTCTCTTCTAGATCTGATCCTCACTAATAGAGAGGAACTGGTTATTCGGGTAGAATGATGAGAATTCAGAGAGGAAATGACTGCTCAATAATAGAGTTTATGATAGAGGAAGGAAATCTGGGTATAGTGTGACACACATCCTACATTTTAGGAAAGTAGATTTTTAAGGTTTCAGAGGAATATTTAAGTGGAAGTGAGCCTAGGAGAGATGGGAAATGATTAAGAATGTAATCCTGAAGACACAAAAGAAAACAATACCAATAAGGAAGGGAAAATGGGGTTTTTCTGGGGATGCTAAATTAACTTAGGTTCTTTAAAAAGACATATAAAGAAGATAGAAGCAAAGTCAGGTAACAGGATTAATATATGAATGCTATGGCAGGTTCCTCAAGAATGCTAAAGCTCAGAATGAACTGAGATGGGTCAATAAGGCTAAGAACAATAAGGATCTTAAGCTATGTTGGTAGAACAAAAGAGAATCAAAGAAAGGATAGAATTTTTTTTGGGGGGGGGAACAATGAAAACTGAAAACAGATATGTGACAGAATTAGTTGGTCCTGATTTTGTTTCTATTTTCCCTACCAAAGAGATGGTCTTTGCATTGGAAATGATAGAACAAAAAAAGACTAACAGGAGTTGATTCCCAAGATAAGGAAAGAGATCACAAAATTGTAGGTTAGCTGGTGTTGATGAATTCAAGTCATCTGACCTACATTCCCTGAACCAGAAGAAACTGACACATGTAATTATTGTCCATCATCAGGGATTTTTTTGAAAGATTATGGGAAACATGAAGAGTTACCACAAAATTAAAAGACTAATTCCCAAGTTTCAAGAAAGAGAGTCATCTACAAATTATAGTTTAGTGAGCTTGATTTCAACTTCTGAGGAAATTCTAGCATGGATCATTAAGGAAATGGTTGGAGAACCTCTAGAAAGAGAAATAGTTGTTATGAGGAACTAGCCTGGCTTCGTCAAGAACAAGTTATGCCAGACTAATCTTATTTCTTTTTTCTATGGGATAACTAAACACATAGATGGGGGGAATTTTGTGGATGTAGTTTACCTAGACATTGGCAAATCTTTTCATAAAATCTCATACGGTTCTTGCAGAGAAAATGGAAAGATACAGATTAGATAAATCTATTAAAATAGATTTAGAATGGATGAATGGACTCAAAGAATAGTTCTTAATGGACATTTGTCCCTGTGACAGAAGGTCTCCAATGGAGTACCATAAGGGTCTGCACTTGGCCTGTGCTATTTAACATTTTTATAAGAGAATTGGATAAAAGATGTAAATAGAAGTACATGCATCAAATTTATAGGTGGAATGAATATAGACAGGCAACTTATTGGATAATAATGAGGGTTCAAAAGAATGTTGATGGATTGGAAAATTTGGCTGAATCCAATAAGATAAAATTCAGTCAGGATAAAATTTTAAAGTCTTACACTTGCACAAAAACCCCAACTTTGTGAGTTTCATGATGAGGAAAAAGTGTGGTTAGATGGTATGTATTCTGAAAAAACTGGTGGGGGCAGGGTTAGTGGATAATAAATTCAATATGTCATCAGCATGTTCTGGGAACCTCTAAAGCTAGTGAAATCTTGGAGTGCCTAAGTGTTTCCAAAAATAGGGAGGTGATAGTCCCGCTGGTCTCTGCCCTCATCAGACTTCATCTGGAATCTTGTTTTAGTTCTGGGCACCAAAGTTTAAGGATGTTAATAAACTGGTAAGTATCTGGAGGGATGGTAACTAGAATACTAAATTAATGTGATTGTGAAGATTGGTTGAAGGAACTGGGACTTTTTAGCCTGGAGAAGTCTTGGGGTGACATGATAATTGTCTCCAAGTATTATCACCATGGAAGAAAGATAAGATGTGTCCTATCTGTCCCTAAAGGAAAAAGCAACAAGTGGCAGTTGTAAAGACACAACTTTACTTTTGCTATCAGGAAAAGATTTCCTAGTAGTCAAAGCTCCCTAAAAATGGAATGGACAAGCTTGAGAAAGTGGTGGCTCCTTACTCCTTAAAGGTCTTTAAGTAGACACTAGACAAGCACTTACTGGGTTTGTTACAGTGTGGATTACTTTCGCATATGAAACTACATGACTCAACAGCCACTGAATAAGTCCCTTCCAACTTTCAAATTCTGGGATTCATTGAATTCCCATATGAACCTGTAAAGAAAGCATATACGGGAGTGAAAGCTTAGTCCCTTCAAAGCATGGAAGCCATAGTTGATCATAACTAACCTGTGCTGAATTTTTACATGTTGGTTTTCAGTTCTGGCAGAGAGATTTTGTATTGTCACAGATTCTTCTGTATCCTACATAGTCAACAAGTGTGGAATCCAATGTTGCATGGGATCCCCAGAGTTTGAGCTTTATCTTATATCCATATGCTTACCTCTTTAGCCTAATCACCAGTCCTCACTGTATTTGGCATCAGAATCCCAATGCATTCCTTTCTCCCACCATAGCCAGTCAGTTTGATTAGTAAAGAACTCTAACATCTTAAATTAAAGACAGGTTGATTTAAAATGCTCAATTTGGGACCAAACCTGTGATTTCCTCGGCTTGACTGAAGCTTACTTTGCATCAGGGGTGTATAAATCTTTCTTGCTTTCCTCCTTTTGCAGATGCCACAATTAACAAGATTATTTCCTGTGGTAGACTTGCTATCAGACAAAGAAAAAGGAAAAAAATAAATCAAAATATCCTCAACACCTTTGTGTTAGCCATACTCTTGAACAATTTGCTAGCCTATACACTGAAAAGTATAACTAATTTTTTCTCTAGTTTTCTTTCATAAAATGACTAATATGAGGAAATGTTTTACATGATTGCACATGTAAAATTTATCTCAGATTGCTTACCATTTTGGGGAAGAGTAGAAAAGAAAGAGGGAGGGGAGAATATGGAACTCAACATTTTGAAAAATAACAAATGTCTACAGTTATTACATGTAATTGAGGGGAAAATAAAATATATAAAAAAGAAAAAGTATAACTGATATTCAGGAAACATTTCCAATTATTAGAACTTTAGGGCTAGAAGGGACCTTAGAGGTCAACTTGTCTAATCTTATTTTATAGCTGAAGGAACTAAGACCTGAGAAGTAGATGACTTTTTTTAAACCCTCACCTTCCATCTTAGAATCAATATTGTGTATTGGTTCCAAGGCAGAAGAATGGTAATGACTAGGCAATGGGGGTTAAGTGACTTGCCCAAAGTCATGTAAGCCAGAAAGTATCTAAGCCATATTTGAACTCAGGAGTCTCATCTTTAAGTCTGGTTCTCAATATATTGAGCCATCTTTATGCTGCCCCCAATGATTCCTTTAAGTCAAATGCATCTTAAGCAGCAGATTCAAGATTTTAGTCCAAGTCCTTAGACTCCAGATACAATATAGTGGACTACATTTTCCAATAAGGTAATAGGTTAATGACACTGTAAGAGGGGAAACTAGATATTTAAGGTATGGTCACCAGGAATCAGATCAACACGATTCCAAATTAATAGACCCAAGTCAGGATGGCTTTTATGAAAATTTATTTACAATTAGGAAGGTTGAAGGTAGGGAAATAAAGAGAGAGAGACTCTGGCTTGGACCAGAGGTCCTGAAGGGATAAGAATTTAGAGACTCCAGCAAAGGAGCACAAAGGTTAATTAAACAAGGCTACTAGCCACAAGGCCTTTTACAATTGGAGAGGCAAGAGAGGCTTCCTTGAGGGTAGAGCCTCCAGAAATGCCAAGGGAGGAGAAAGAGAATCAGCCTAACTTACCCACGTGACAATTCAGAGGGAAGCCACCTGAGGTCTCAGTAGAGATCCTTCAACACTAAGTTCAAAGCACCAACTGCCTCCACAGGAAGTTACCATCATATTTGAAAGGTAGCATCTTTTCATCACTTCCTGCATCCACCTTCAATTTCAAGTGGACAAATGGCAGCCTCAACACGGTTTGGACTGCCCAAAGGGCAATCCCTTGTTCTTGGATTTGTTACCTATTGTCACGTGTGGGTAACTAATCTTCCCTCCCCACTAAGTTGGGTGAGGTGACATTATTTCTGATGGCTGGAGTCTAACAATGAATGAGGATGAGCTAATTCTATTTACACAGCACCCAAAAAGATTTGAATGATTAAAGCTATGCATTGCCTCTGATGTGCAAGGAGCTGATCAGACTAAAGGTAAATCACCTTTTACAAGGAAATATTTTGTATGCTTTGGTGTTTGTCATGGGATTTGACCTATATAATATCAGTGGAAAGAGTGGCGACAGGATCAGAAGACCTAGGTGTAACCCTTGGCTATATATCTCACTAAATCCTCTGACCCCCAGTTTTCTTTTTTGTAAAATGGGAATAATAACATTTGAACTACCTATCCCTCCCAAGCCCACCCTCCCAAAGGTTTATTGAGAGAAAGTGCTTTATAAACCCTAAAACACTATGTAACTGTGAGAAGTGATTTTCATTATCACCAGGAAAGATAGGCTTATCAGTCTGGAAAGAATGCTTTACTTAAGACTGAATTTCCTGCGTCCACAATTTGTAGCTGTATGGCACTAATGAGTTTGCTACACAATCTCCCTGAGAGTCACTCAGTTTCTTTATATGTAAAATGAGGAAAATGAAGTGCTACAATGCAACTACAATGTTGTTGTCAGGCTCAAATGAGGAGATGTATGTGAAGCCATTTGAAATCTTCAAGTGCTATAGAAATGTCAGATGCCACTAGTTTAAAGGAGGGGTTCTTAACATGGCACCTAGGAACATGGTTTTTAAAAAAGTATTTTTATTTATTGTATATTAGATAACATTATATAATTTATTATATATCATATAATAGCATTTCATTTATTATATCTAATTAGTATATATTTTATTTATTCATGTTTGTATTTATAAGTTATAAATGTATATATAAATACTATATATTTATTATAAATAAAATTATTTATTTACATTCAATCACATTTCATTTATTTACTATTTTTAATTGTTAAATATATTTAATTGTTACTTGATAGGTATATTTCAAAATAATTGGTTTCCTTAAATCTAATGCATTTAAGAGCATTATTCTGATGAGTTCAGAGACTTTAGCAGACTTCCAAAGGAACTCATGAACCATACCCCACTGTCCCCAAACTGGTTAAGAACCCTCTCACTACAGAACAGAAAAGAAAAGATCAGAAGTGAGAGTAAAGTATTATTTTTTGTTAAGAAATCAAGTAATGTTATTTACTTGTGGGACGACCTATATCCCCAGAATAATCCAGAATGAGTATTTAGTAAATATTTGTTCAAGGAATGAATGAAAAATTAATGGATGGATAAATAAATGAAGTCTTACTTTAAAAGGGTGGGGATAGAGGAAGCTATATGATTTCCTTTCCTCAGGGCTTTGAACACAGAAGTCACTTGAGAAACATTTGTCTCGCTTCTTGTCTTCACTGACCTCTGAAACTCTCATTTACCAGAATTGCTTCGGTTTTCTCATTTGTCAAATAAGGGAGTTAGAGTAGATGACCTCCATCCCCTTTTCCAACCTGACATCTATTATCTCCCCAGATCCAAGTCTACATTAACACAATGAAACATTTCCAGTCATTACATGATTCAAGTGAAAGTGGGTGGAGGTTCTGGGAGTAGCCATCCCATTGGAAGAAGGGACCAAAGTGTGAGGGTTCTTCTGAGGTGTGAATTACAGGGATGAAGTGATTTTGCAAGATCAAGAGTTCTCTGGGGCATGATCAAAGAGTCCAGATTGTAGCTTCTTCTATGTAAAATATAATTTTGAGCTTACCGACTGTTGTGTCCTACTTTCTCATGATTTTTAAGAGTTGCCTGGATTTTCTTTGTTTAACTCAAATCTTTTATATAGCCCCAAGTTAAGGAGTTAATAATGCACCCTCTTTTTAAAAGAGTTTAGTTTTCATATTTAAGTTACAGTAGGGCATAAAGAGAGGCAGCTACATTGTGCCAAGGATAGAGTACCTGGCCTGTCAAGAACTCTCATTGTCTTATCTGGCCTCAATCACTTACTTGCCAGAAGATCCAGGGAAAGTCATTTAACCCTGTTTCCCTCAGTTCTTCATCTGTAAAATGAGCTGAAGAAAGAATTGGCAAACCACTCCAGTATCTTCGCCAAGAACATCCTAAAAGAAGTCACAAAGAGTCCAATATGTCTGGAAAGACTGAAGAACAAAAACAATGACATAAAGGCAGCCAGGTAATGAAGTACACAGAGTTGCACCAAGTTAGGAAGACTTAAGTCTGAATCATAACTCCAACATTTTAGATATGTGACCCTGGGCAAGTCACTTAACATTGCCTTAGTTTCCTCATTTGTGAAATAGAGATAATAATAGCACCCATCTCCCAGTGCTGATGAAAGAGCCAAATGAGATAACACAGGAAAAGTGCTTTGTTAGCTATTGTTTTTGTTATTAGTCCCTCCCACTCCTGACACATATTGTGTCTCTGACCCTGAGCAAGTCACTTAACTTGTCACCGCTTTAGGCAATTTTGTAAGACATGTGAAGTTCTGCATTGGTAGAAGTAGTTTCTTGTGCCATTGAAATCATAGATCTTAAACAAACAGAAAAGAACTATATGTAATGCCTAATTTACATCTTGAATTAAGACTTATTAAGGATCAGACTTGAGGCAGGTAGGTACCACAGTGGATAGAGTGCTATGCCTGGAATTGGGAGAACCTGGATTCAAATCTGGCCTCAGACTCATCCTAACTGTGTGACTGTGGGCAAGTCATCTTTGCCTCTCTTCTCTCTTAGAGCTGACACTAAGACAGAAGGTAAAGGCTTTAAAAAAAAGAATCAGACTCAAAAGAATTCCATCGAGCTTACAAAGGGCTTTGTGCTGAGTTTATAATAATAAACAAGAAGCTAAAAGAAAGGTATGACTGCTAAGTGACATTCCATTTCCAAAGGGAGGAAGATAGAGGAATGGCGGTGGAATTAGGAACCACATAAAAAAAATAGCACAGAATGCAGAAAATCAAAGGAAGATTGCAATCTAGAGAATTATAAATATCTTTTCTCCACTTGGCACTCAATCACTTGCTGCTGGAGATGACTTGCTTGTCACTTTCTACTTGTAGGTTTCATACAAATCTCTGCGCCTGTCTGGCCAGAATCCGACCAGAAGAGGGCAGTACAAGCTAGTGAAAGGACAAATTTGGGCTAGTAGCTGCTAGATTCAAGCTCATCAAATCCCAGTCGGTTGAGAATTGGAAGGGATTTTAGAGATGATTTTAAAACTGTCAATATCATTTCACATGGACTTATAGATATATGTTTATACAAATATATATCATCTATATGTTCATATAAATAAAAGTTTAAATGGAACTTATAGAAAAAGCTTCATGCAAATAGATTTACATGCAAATATATGTATATAGAACTTTTATACAAATATATACAAATAGATGTATATGGAGATTATATATATTTATTTGGAAGTTATAAGGAAATATTTATATAAACATATTCATATTAATTATATTTATGTGGAACTTACATAGAAATGTATTTCCACAAATAGATTTATATGGAACTTATATAGAAATATTTATATAAATTATACTCATATGAATTATGTTGATGTGGAACTTATATAGAAATATATTCATACAAATAGATTTATATGGAAATATATGGAACATATAGAAATGTATACAAATAGATTTACATGGAAATATATTTATATGGAACTTATATACATATATGTATACAAATATATTTATTTGGAATTATGCTTATATGGAATTAATATAGAAATATATTTACATATAAATTATATATTTATATGGAACTTACATGTATTATATAAATATAAGAGTTTATATTTGAATAATACTTCAAAATTTACAAAGTGCTTTTCTCATAACTAGTAGGAGAATGTACTATAGAGACTAGAACACTGGCTTTGTAGTTACAGGACTTAGGTTTAAAGCCCCTGAGCTAACTGCCCCAGTGACCTTGAAAAAATAATTCATTTTCCTAGATCTTAGTGTTCTTGTCTGTAAAATTAAATAATTGGGCTAGAATATAGTTTCTAAATGGTATCCAATGTTCCTTCCAGCCTCAGATTTATAATCCTAAATTCAGATAGTATTATCCCCATTTTACAGCAGAGTAAATTGAGGCACAGAAATGCTAAATGACTTGTCATCAGTCAAGCAGATGGCAAAGGTCTGGTCTGGCTCCAATGGAAAGGTGCTTCATACTATATCATTATGTCTCCTAGGGAAGATTTTTGCATGTGCTGTGCTAATATCATCACTATATCTCAAGTTTTTGTGGATTATCTGGTAGATCAGTTTTTGCTTCAAAAAAGTTAACAAAAAGTCATTTATCAGTGAATTCCAGATGCTTCAACAAAATCATAAATAAAATTAAGAACAAAGATCCTAGCAACTTCTATCTTTTCAGGAGAAAAAAATATCTGAATTGATGATTGAATGAATATACAGTGACGACAGGGGAAGGATTTTAGAGCAGAAAGAGAAATTCATGTTCTTATCCCAGCTTTACCTCTAAGTAACCATATAACTTTCAGAAGGTCATAACTTCTTTGTGCTTTAGTTTTTCATTTAGACTCTAAATGAATTCCCAATCCAGTGATTCCCAAAGTGGGCGCTACTGCCCCCTGGTGGGTGCTGCAGCAATTCAGGAAGGCAGTGATGGCCACACTTTTTTTTTTTTTTTAATCCCTTAACTTCTGTGTATTGACTTATAGGTGGAAGAGTGGTAAGGGTAGGCAATGGGGGTCAAGTGACTTGCCCAGGGTCACACAGCTGGGAAGTGTCTGAGACCAGATTTGAACCTAGGACCTCCCGTCTCTAGGCCTGGCTCTCAATCCACTGAGCTACCCAGCTGCCCCCTGGCCACACTTTTTTTGTATTACATTCTATTCTGAGTTCAATAAATAGTTTCATAATTTCCAGGGGGCGCTAAGTAGAATTTTTCTGGAAAGAGGGTGGTAGGCCAAAAAAGTTTGGGAACCACTGATTTAGAATAAAATAAGTGAAATAGATTAGGTCTTTTCTACCTACAAAATTCTTTTTTTTTTTCTAATCTAAATTTGCTTTTTTTGATTCATTAAAATAATTAACTCCCTCCCTTCCCCCACCCCACTAGAAAAGGTATCATTTGACAAGAAGATATGTATAAAAAAACTACATCAGGCTTATTTCTATTTATCAGTTCTTTTTCTGGAGGTGGACATACACGTCATTCTTCTAACTATTTTTGTTGCTATATATAATGTTCTCTTGCTTCTGCTCTTTTCACTCTTCATAATTTTATGTAGGTCTTTCCACGTGTTTTTCAAATTCACTTGCTTGTCATTTCTTATGGTGCAGTAGTATTCCATCACAATCATATGCCACAACTTGTTTAGTCATTCCTCAACGGATGGACACAGCCTCGGTTTTCAGTTCTTTGCCCCCACAAAGAGAGTTTCTATGAATATTTTAGAAGATACAGGTTCTTTTCCCTTTTCCCTGATTACCTTAGGAAATAAACCTAATAGTGGTATTGCTGGGTCAAACTCAGGGGGGCAGCCAGGTAGCTCGATGGATAGAGAATCTGGTCTAGTGACTGGAGGTCCTGGCTTGGAATCTGATCTCAGATATGTCCTACTTATGTGACCCTGAGCAAATCACTTATCCCCAATTACCTCTTCTTCCTTGGAACCACTACTTGGAACTGATTCTAAGAAAGAAGTTAAGGGCTTAAAAAAGATAGATAGAGCTTTATAACTCTTTGAGCATAATTCCAGATTGCCCTCCAAGTCTGGTTGGATCAGTTCACAGTTTCTATGAGAGGAAGAGAATAAATATTTATTCAGCACCTTCAAAGTGCCAGGCACTGTGCTAAGCAGTTTACAAATATTATCTTATTTAATCCTCACGACAGCCTTGAGAAGTAGATACTGCTATTACTCACATTTTACAATTGAGGAAAGTGGAGTAAATGAGCTTAATTGACTTGCCCAGGATCACACATCTGAAGCTGGATTTGATTTCAGCTCTTCCTGATCTAGGCACAGGGCTTTTATCCAAAGTACCTCTAGAAGTAGTGACAGTTATTTGTTGGCCTTCACACAATATGAAAAGTAACATAAGCAAGAGAGAACTCTATAGTAATAGTGTGTGTTCACTCTGTTCAATGTGTTAACCTCATAGGGTACTAGAAGGGAATATTCCATGTGTGTTTACACTTGCATGTGTATGCACACATATTTATATATTATGTGCAGTTGTACGAATAAAAGGATCATTTTAGATTTGTAAGGAATCTAGTAGGTCATCTAGTTAACTCAGTACTCTAATATTTTATTATTATTATTATTTAAACACAAAACATTATTTATTTGATATTATTACAATTAGGTTTACATCAGTTAAAAATCACTACACTCTCAATCCTGAGCTCTCTAGCTGCTCCAGCTTCATCTACTCTCAACACCCTCTCCTTTATCTTAGTTCTCTTATGCTATTCAGTTCATTTAGTCAAGGAGGAAAGCCATCTTGGCAATGGGATGAACACTGGATTTGGAATAAGAGCTGGGACTGAATCCTGGCTCTATTACCAAAGTTCTGACCAGGTAAGAGCGGAAAAGAAAGAGGTCCTTCACACTGAAAGAGAACTCTCTCAGAAGGGAAGGATGTGATGAAAGACCGGAGGAGATGGATTAAAGGGTTATTGCTGAATTTAGTAACTGCATAGAGGTAGCCTTTGCAAGGGAGGAAAGCATAAAAGAATACTACAAAGTTTTGGATCTGGGTAAATCAGAAAATGATGGTGTGATTATCAGAAGAAGGAAAGTCAAGAGGAAAACCAGATTTGAAAAAAAAAAAAAACAAAGCAAAACCTGACCTATTACCAAAGTAATTTAGCAATCAAAAACTTGATATTTCTTTTAACTAATTTCCTCTGGGATTTAAAAAAGTTTTAGTGGGAATAGACTCCACTATTCTTGAGGTAAGAACTTACCTTTGTAACATTTATAATGACTCATTCAAATATCAATTTTTTTTTAAGTTTTAGGAAGGAAATCCATGTCTCTTAGAACTTAAAATGAGACCAGGATAGCTAATCACTTGTACTTTCAAGATTGATTTCAAAAGAAAATCCTACTGGAATTCCTTTCTTGACCTCCATTCCCATACTAATATTTCCTTAAACAGTTTCCATTTTGGAATAAGGAAAGATACAGAGCTGTAACTAGTGTGAGTTGACTGGGGCTTTGCACCAAGGTACTAACATGGGATGGGATGGCAGTATTTCTTCTCTGTAGCTGACTGCACATTCCTCAGCCAATCACAGCCTTGCCATGACTTCTTATGACTCTTTTTTAAAAATCCTTACCTTCTTTCTTAGAATATATACTAAGAATTGGTTCCAAGGCAGAAGAGTGTTAAGGATTAGGCAATTAGGGTTAAGTGACTTGCCCAGGGTCACAGAGCTGGGAAGTGTCTGAGACCATATTTGAACTCAGGACTCCAGATCTGGCTCTGTATACACTGAGCCACCTAACTGCTCCCTTCCTCCTCCTCCTCCTATTTCATCTAACCCCAATGCTACCCCAAATTCTGTTTTCCATCATGAGTATCTTTTAGAGGCCTGACCTCACTGCCATCAATGCATCTATCCCTTATTTTGCTGTACTAAATGGTGATGGTGGCATAAAATGACCAGCCTTCCCATCAACAATCTTAGGCTCATGGGGTCTCTGTCCTGTACATCCAGTCAAATGAATCTGTCCCAGGTCCCAGAATTCCTGTTCCTTGAAGGCAAGGATTGTTCCATTTTTGTCTTCATAGCCCCTAGGCTTAGCACAGTGCTTGACACATAGTCAGGACTTAATGAATATTTGTTAATTGATTGATTGATGGAGACCAATGGGGAAGCTATTCTAATGAGTGTTAATGAATCTGTAGCCCAAGCTGGAAACAATGAGTGTCAAGGAAGGGAAGGATTTTAAGAGCCAAAGAATCCTCCTTTCTTTAGGGGACACAGAAGTCTCCTCCCTTCCTGATAATTTCCTTCCCCTTTGGGGTCAAAAAGATAGGGCTAATGCAGGGTTTCCCCAACACTGTGGATTATGAGCTCAGTTCCTCCCAGCTGAGGCAGCTTCTTCCACACTGACACCCTGGAAACCCAGCTGGCTTTTTCCCACTTAATCATAAGGGTTGGGAGAGTCACCCAAATGTGGCTCAGCTGTATGCTTGTCCAATTAGGCCTGGCCTTCAAATCCAATGGAAGACCTCTTAAAGAGGCATGGCACTCACCCCTGCCTGCCACACACAGCTTTTTCCATTATGCTTTGGGGTGTGAAATATTCAGCCATTTAGTCTGTAGTCATTATTATTATTTTTAATCAAATAGAAGTTAGTTGATTGCTTTTGGGTAAATAAATGCTCCATAACCAATATAGTACAGAGATACTTTTGGTTTCCTAAGAGCAACATTAGAAATCTCTTTATGATTTCTTACTAAAAAACGTTTTCCATGTTGCATATTTTATTATCTCTACTTTTCATTCTCCCTTGGCTAATTCCTGTGTCACTGTTTTTTTAATTAATTAATTTGTTTGTTACATTAAAATGCCCAGTTAACTCCCTCCCTTCCTCCTCTCCCTCCATTAGAGAAGGCATCATCTGAGAAAAAGATATATCCATATATAAAACTATGTCTTATTTATATCTATATATCAGCTTATTTCTGGATATGGGCATATGCAAGTCATTCTCCAAATAATATTTCTATTGTTATATGTAATATTCTCTTGGTTCTACTCATTTCACTCTTCATTTAAAAAAAAATAAAAACATTTACAAACTTCTAAAATCCTCTCTTATTCCTTAAGGAATAAATTTTTTAGAACAGTAACTAGGGTGCAAGTTACTAAAAGTGGTTGTTTTCTCCATTCTGGACTTCCCCAGAATTCTAAAGACTTTCATTTTGGGATCATATCCTTAAAATCTAGACTTCACCAACTAGTTAGTGTAAGTTAAAATGCTTTGACCGCATGGCTACAGTTAATTCTGATTGTCGTTGAAAATATGAAGAATATTTTTGAATTTTAAAATATTCAATCCATGAGCCATTCTTCTTACTCTGAATACTCTTCACAAGTTTGGATGATGACAATAATGTATATATTCTGGCTAATAAACCAGGCAATAGTTGCCTGAAATTGCCTTGCCTATAAAATACAGCTTATGTTTAATGTGAATAAAAGATAAGACTTTTAAAAATCCAGAAATATGTCAATTGCTGATGACATTCTAAATTCTCTCTTTATAAAAAAGTTGGTTTATTATTAGATTAGATTAGATTAGATTAGATTTTCCTCCCAACATGAAAAAAATCCCCGAACCTTGACAATTATTAAGTTTATATATTTTGTTCCCTTTTTTCCAAACAGCATGCGTGTTGGGGTCACAGTTTGTGAACAGATGGAATATAAGGAGTGGGCTTACTAATTAACATCAGAAACAGGAGACTCATTGTCTTCCTATATCTATCATCCATCTACCTTCATTTCTGTCACCCTAGTACTAGTTGCTCACATTACTGAATGCTATGGACTAGCAATTAAGTAAATTATTATAATGCTTATACATAGAGGCATGGTAGCTTTATCATATATTTGTATGTAATTTTAAACTATAGTATATGCTAGTATATAAATAAATGGCATAATATGTAAATAGTTTTTATATGCCATATTTAATGCATGCATTTATTTTAATCTAGTAGTTTCCTTCAAGATCTCAGCTTGCTAAAGTTTTGTTGAAAAATGAGGTGATACTGCAGGGGTTTTGTGTAAATTGTATGGTTTTGCAGTTCAGCAGAGTGAGAAATGGTAGTGTTTAGTTGATCTGTGGACCTTGTTATGTTTTCCTATTTCCAGTAGCTAAACCTGAAATGCCTTAGAGGTTTGGGTCAAATGAAGATGCAAAGGGATATCACTCTGTAAGCTGATGTCTTCTATAGAATGTTGGTGATTCAGAAAGATTAGCCATTCCCTGTAGGCAATTTACAAAGTCTGCTTCCTAACAGAATAGTGATTCTACCAGCACTTCTAAATGAAAAAAAAAATTTTTAAACTAAGAAGTTCTGAGGAGTGTGAAAAGTTTTCAGAATAATTATAGTATATTTCTTTTGGCTTTTGTTGAGACCTTTTGCTTGGGAGAACTGACAAGGTATTTCAGTTCTTCAGTATATTGTATATTCATGTCAGTATCTCACGTTAGTCATATTTTGAAGATGGTTAGTTCGTCTTTGCTTAAATCACTTCTGGAGTTTTATGTTTACTACGGGTGACACATTTTAAGAAGGAAACTGATAAGCTTAAAAGTTCAAAGAAAGGCAACCAGGATCTCCTCTTTGAGGAGATCCTTCTTCAAGAAAGGACCTGGAAGCCAGTCATTCATTCCACAGGTATTTATTAATTTCCTACCTTGTGCAACATGCCAAGTGTATTTAGAGGATGGATTGGGTGTGTCATGCATGCCTGTGCAAGGGATTGAGCTAGACACTGAGAATACAAAGATTAAAAAAAAAAAAAAAAGAAAACTCCATCCAGTTCCTGACTTCCAAGACCTTAAAAATCTTGCACTGTCAGAGAGAAGTGGTGGTGGGATAGTGGAGAGAACAACACATCAATCAATATACAATATATGCAAAGTGAATTAAAAAGTAACAGGAAGGGGAAGGTAGTTGGCTCAGTTGATAGAGAACCAGACCTGAAAATGAGAGATCCTGGGTACAAATTTGATATCAGACATTTCTCAACTGTGTGATCCTGGGCAAATCACTTTACCCTTCTACCTCTTCTGCCTTAGAACCTATATTTAGTATTGATTCTAAGATACAAGGTAGGGATTTTTTTTTAAGTGATAAAAAGAGGACACATAACTGAGAGACCAAAGAAAGTGATCATACCACATGAGCACCAGATAAAAGTTCAGGTGACACTTTACCTATTGAACTGAAGAGTTGTAAAACACGTAATGGCTATTATTAAGCATTTGTAAGGTTGTGGGGGTGGGGGTGGGAATTAAACTTCTATTTGATACCCTAAAGTCAGAACTAGGAATAATGAATGGAATTTGTGGAATCATATACTTAAAATATATACATATATATATATATATATATATATATGGAAAAGCTTTTTTAACAATGAAAAGTTATATTGTGCTCTGAGAAATGATAAGCAAGATGATTTCAGAAAAAGCTGGAAGGATCAGTATGAACTGATACAGAATGAAATAAACAGAACCAGAAGAGCATTGCATGCAGCAACAACAATATTGTATGATGATCAATTGTGAAAACTTGTCTACTCTCAGCAATGCAATGATCTGGAATAATCCTGAAAGACTAATGATGGGGAATGCTCTCCAACTCCAGAAAAAAAACAACTGTTGGAATCAGATAGATGCAGATCAAAGCATATGATCATTCACATCAGTGTATCTATAGTTTTATTTGGCAGTTTTAGTTCTATAAGAGTGTGTTCTTAATGTATCTTTTGGTGTAGCTGCCCCTTTGGAATCAATACCTTGAAGACCAAGGGAAATTAATGTGCCATTGTAGAGACAAAAGTGGAATCATTCTAAGTGCTCCCATTATGCCACAATGAAGACTTGGGACTGAAAGAAGAAGAAGACAAAATGATTTCAGGGCTTGGGATAGGTGAGAGATGGAGTCATGCAAAAATTGATGAATCTGGGACTTAAATATTGGGCTCCCTGAAGCACTAAGCAAGGTGGTATAGTAGATAAAGACTTAGCCTGGGAATTAGAAGTTTCATTTTCCTGACTTTGAATCTGGCCTGAGACCCTTACTAGCAATGTGGCTCTGGGCAAGTGACTGAACCCTGTCCCTGTTTGCCTTAATTCCTCATATATAAAATGAGATACAGAAAGAAATGGCAGATCATTCCAATATCTTTGCTAAGTAAACCCGAAATGGGATCATGAAGAGTCAGACATGGCTGAAACAACTGAACAAGGGACTAAAGAGTGGCTCGAAATAAAGACTAGAGTTCTATCTTTGGCTCCAGAATATTGACATATAAGTCCAATTTGGAGCAGAATCTGATTGTTTTCTCTTTTCCAGATCTGCATAACCAGGGGTGTGCTAGAGTCGTTTTGAACCAGAGGGACTAATTGTTAAATTTTCATTGTGAGGTTCATAATTTAGAAATTGGCAAATGCTACAAATTGGGACCTGATTTATTATTTTGTTCATTGTTTAGATTTAAGAAAGTGATGGCAAAAATGTTAATAATGCAGATTAAACTAAAACGTGTGTCATGGGGATATTTTTTCCTCTGAGAGCCAGCTGTTAAACATTTACCAGCATAACCCTTCCCAAAGCTACCTCAATTAGGAGTAACTGGTTTTATTATTAATAGCACACCCCTTCCAAGCTTACTGACTAAACATAGGCAAACAAAAGGCAAGGTAAAAGACACGCTGGTGAGTAGTCTGTAGATTAATTTCATTTCTATTAAAGGAGACATTCTTTTCTTACAGGGGAAAAAAAGAATTTTCCTCATAATTAATTCTATTTAAGTTGCATTCCACATAAATGTTAGGAATGTGAAAAATAACTTATTTCATACTCTGTCTTTGTAAATTTATTTTTATTTTAAATGACACAAAAAATAGGCATTTCCTATAAATAGAACAGAAAGAAGATTATACACAAAACTGCAGTGCTTTATCATGTACAGACTGCTTCCATGCCCTTATTTTCAAAGATGGGCATAGATTTAGAGATAGAAGGGGCTTCAAAAACCATTTTGTTGAATTCTCTCATTCCACATATGATAAAACTAAAGGGAAGTTAGGTGACTTATGTGAAACCATATTTGTAGTCAATGGCAGAGCAGGGATATAGACTGTGGTCCTAGGACTCAAACACCAGTATTTTTCCTCTACTTTGACACACTCCTTGTCGATAAATATTTCTGGGTCATCTAGGTGGTTCAGTGGAAAAGACACTGAGCTCGGAATCAGAAAGACTCATTTTGAGTTCAAATCTGGCGGCAAACCCTTACTGGCTCTGTAGTCTTAGGCAAGTCACTTAACCCTCTTTGCTGTGTCCTCAAATATAAATGAAGTGAAGAAGGAAATGGCAAATCATTCTAGTAACTTTGTAAAGAAAACCCCAAAATGGAGTCACAAAGAGTTGGACATGACTGACACAACTTAATAAGAACAAATATTGCTTGGATCCTATATTTAGAAGTAGAAGAAACCTTAGAATTGAGATCTAAAGAAGTTGTGATTTCCCCCAGGTGACCAGATAAATATTAAAACTCAGATCCTGTGACTTCAGGTCCATTGGTCTTTTGATTGCCTTGATATCCTTCATTTGGGACAAATCGTGTTTTAATTTAAGCTCTCAGAATAAAGGGATTAATCAATCAACAAAAATCTATGACAAGGGTTTTGTCCCCTTTTCCATTGTCGACCCCTTTGGCAACCTGATGAAGCCTATCAACTCCTAAGATTATTTCTCAAATGCATAAGATAAAATGTATAGGATTACGAAGGAAACCAATTCTTTTTTTAACTCTTCAAATAATATTTCATTTTTTCCCAATTACATGTAAAAGAAAATTTCAGCATTTGTTTTCTAACAATTTTGAGTTCTAAGCTCTTGCTCTCCTTCCTCCCCACCCTGACAGTAAGCAATTTGATATAGGTTATACATGTGCTATCATACAAAACACTTATTAAGAAAAATAATTTAATGAAATGCAGTTATCAACACTTTTTTTTCTAGGTCAGGTAGAGAATTACTGCTGTATTCGATGTTTGCTCTCTGTGACGTATTGTTATAAAAATCCTCTTTTAGAATTAAACTAACAGTAGCTCTAAAACTAATCCATTAAACAGACCAGTACCAGGCAGCCTAATAAAGCTTTAGACTGCATTTAGATCCCCTGGTTATCATCCTTAACTTCTAAGAGGACTGTGACACAAGCCCCAGGTCTACAGACAGGAGAGCAGCATTAACACTGCCCCACATAACCTTTCATGTGCCAGCCAAGTGCATTATTGACCACCAAGGGCCTGAGATGCACGGTAGGAGCAAGTCAGATTGCTGCTGTGCGAAGGGTGTGCTGACAGTCCCAAGCCCATAATGGGCTGCTTGTCCATCTGTCGTATAGTTAGCTTTCTATAAAATAGGGCAGCTTTGGAGACATTAGATCAGGTGCACATCCTCAGGGGCTATGGAAGACCTCATTAACAAGAGACTCAGAGATGGCCCTCACTTCAAGTACTCCACGAGAAATGGATGTGGGGTTATGTGACCTTCAGAATGCTCTCTCACTGCCTAAGCCTATTTTTTTTCTTAAAATCATGACTTAATAGTCATATTTTACAGAGGAAGTTTCCCTAATGAACCCCTGGAGCTGAATGATAACTGTGCCTCAAAGTGTTAGGGGCTGTAAAACAACATTTTTTAGGAATAGTAAACAATGTTCTGTCACAGATGTCTTGGTCTAAAAGTTCTACCCAGAAATAATATTCCTATGGAGTGATGCCCCTGGGCTACCCATCTCAAGTTTCTCTCATAGTTTGGGTTCTCCAGGACATTAGTATCCCAAGTCCAAGGTTTATGTGTTTTCACTCTCAAAACCATTGTTTATAAACTCCTTACAATATCTTTGCCTTTAATAGTTACTCAATTTGACATTAATGCATTGCTGGTGGAGTTGTGAATTGATCCAACCATTCTGGGATGGCAATTTGGAACTATGCCCAAAAAAAGGCTTTAAAAGACTGTCTGCCTTTTGATCCAGCTATACCATTGATGGTGTTATACCCCAAAGAGATCATAAGGAAAAAAATTGTACAAAAATATTTATATCCACACTCTTTGTGGTGACAATTGGAAAATGAGGGGATGCCCTTCAATTGGGGAATGGTTGAACAAATTGTGGTATCTGTTGGTGATGGAATACTACTGTGCTGAAAGGAATAAAAAATTGGAGGATTTCCATGTGAACTGGAACAACCTCCAGGAATTGATGCAGAATGAAAGGAGCAAAACCAGGAGAACAGTGTACACAGAGACCAATATACTCTGGCACAATTGAATGTAATGGACTTCTGTACTAGCAGCAATGCAATGATCCAGGACAATTCTGAGGGACTTATGAGAAAGAAAACTGGCCACATTCAGAGGAAGAACTATGGGAGCAGAAACACAGAAGAGAAACAACTGCTTGATCACTTGGGTCAATGGGGATATGATCGGGGATGTAGACACTAAGTGATCACCCTAGTGTAAATATTAATAATATGGAAATAGGTCTTGATCAAGGACACATGTAAAACCCAGTGGAATTGCTCATTGGCTATGGGAAGAGGGTGGGAGGGGGAAAGGGAAAGAACATGAATCATGTAACCATGGAAAAATATTCTAAATTAATTAATTAAATAAAGATTTTCAAAAAAATTAGTTACCCAATTTATACAAATAGTTCAAATTCAGGTATTTACCAAAATAGCACAGTAAGAAAGGTAACTATAAATCATCCCCACAAATCTAGAGTATAAATTTCCCAAAATATACACAGCATAATTGACTAGAGAACCATGCAAATGTAAACACCCACACTTGGCCAAAGCAACTCACAGCTGCAGGACTATAGGGCTCCAATGTCCTTTTTATTCCCATAATATCTTGGTTGCATCTTATTTGCTTTATGGGTTGCCCCACTAGATTCCATGAGCCATTTCCTCATTTGACACAGCATATCTGTTCTGTGATTGAACTCTCTTGGACTACTCTCTGCTAGCTGCAAAGTCTCCAATTGGCATAGTTGTTTTATTGTGTGATACCATTGGTAATGAGGAAAGGAGGTGAGAAGAAAACTCTTCCCTCTAAACTCATATTCCTGCTGCACTCTGGAAGAGGCTCAAGGGAACAAACAAAGAATAATTGCCTTCCAATAGTTTGATTCCTCCTCCACAACAGGCTCTGTTCTTTATTGCCAGAGGTAAATTTTTTGACTGATAGAGCTCCTCCTAGAGTTGGAAAGTTTCTTTTTTTCAAAAGTCATCAGGGGCAAGGTTTATTCTTCAACTAGCCAATGGCTGCCAAAGCGATTTATCTAAAAACCAACAAACTTGTCACTCCTCTGCCAAGACTCTCTCAAGTAATACCAGTGGTTCCCTATTACCTCCAGAGTCAAATATAAAACCTTTTCAGTATTCAAAGCTCTTCACAAGCTTTCTTTTCATCTTATATTCTACACTCAATGGTGCCCTTTGTGGCCCAGCTATGGCTGGCCACTATTCTTCACACAATTGTCTCTCTCCCATTCCATGGTTTTGCTCTGCCTGATCTCAAACTTATAATGTTCCTGCTCCTCACCACTTCTTAGTTCCATTGGCTTGTTTCAATTTTGGTTTAAACCATTCATCAGAAGGCTATTAGTGCCTTCTCTGAGATGACCTCCCATCTACTCTTCATATAGCTCCTATCAACCTAGTTATTTACATGTTATAAAATCTATTAGGATGTGAACTCCTTGAAGGCAAGTACTATTTTTTTGTTTATTTGATTTCTTACTTTTTCTTTGTATTTACTCTGTTTAGCGCAGTACCTGGCATATAGTGTGCACGTTTTTTAATGGATTAATTGATCAGTTCTGAATTGTTTTTGACTCTAACTATAATATCCCTAACATTCATCTCCTGTCCACTCATATTGTCATCACCTAATTCAGGTCCTCATTACTATTCAGCTGGGCTACTATAATAGTAGCAATGATTTTGATATATTGATTATGAGATGATTATGGCAATGATTATGAGATATTCTATGTTCTCAGACTATACTTGGCAAATATATACAAGATCCAAATATGCACTCATAACAAGTAACTGAAGAAAGGCACTGCTTAATTGGTTCTCTGCATTTGGTCTCTTCTCTCTCAAATCTACCCTCCATTCTACCACCAAAAAAACCTTAAATGATTCCCTATTGCCTCCTGAGAAAGAATATGAAACTCTTCATCCACAGCCTTTATTTAACCTACAGCTTTATTTCACATTATTCCTCTTCATATGTTCTTATGCGTATATAAACTAACTACACATAGTCATATCCCTGCCAAACTTGATCATTAGCTCTTTCCTAACCTTCTATTTGCTGCCTCTGCTTTTGTATAGGTCATCTCTCATATGCTCTCATCCATGCCTTTTAGAATCTCTTTTCAGTCCATTTCCCACTCTTCTTCATGAAACCTTCTCTGATCCCCAGAAATGATAATTTTCCCTTCAACCAAATATCATCAAAATCCTTTGGTTTTTCCTTTATCTTTCATCACATTCTACCTTGAGTTATATTCATCTCCCATACCTGCCATGTTTTCTCAGTAGAATATAAATGGCTTGAGTGTAAGATCTGTTTGTTGGTTTTTCTTTGTATCTTTAAAGACAAATATAGCATCTTGGACTTGGTCAACACTTAATAAGCATTATAATAAGATTGAATTAAGTGTTGCCAGAAAAGGATTCCATTAAGAGTAAACTATAGATATGTCAGATATTCAATCATAGATATAGAGACAGGAATGATACCTGTGATTTCATTAGGTAGAGGACTTCTGGATGAAGAAAATCCCTCTACAATGTAGTTTGGAATTTTATTTGTAACTTATAGTTTTAGAGAATTGGCCAGAGCATTGAGAGTTTCAGTGACTTGCCCAGGATCACCTAGCCAATATGTGTCAGATGTGGGAGTTGGAACTCCCCAGCATTTCTGGCTTCAATGCTTCTTTCTTTATTTTTCTAAACTATTACATTCCACATTAGAATTTATACTAAGTATTGCCTCTAAGGCAGGAGAGCAGTAAGGGCTAGGCAATTAGGGTTAAATGACTTGCTCAGGATCACAGAGGCCAGATTAGAACCCAGGACCTCCCATCTCTAGTCCTGACTTTTTTTCTATTGAGCCACTTAGCTGCCTCTGATCAGTTCATTTCAAATATTTCTAAGAAAGTACATGAAAAGTGCAGTTTGCTCACACTTCCCCAAGGTGTTTTAAACTCCCTAGGTTAATATAAATTTACATGTGACATTTTTATGAAGTCACACAGGGACCATAAGCTTCTATGACTTGATAGTTACAGAGGTCAGCTCATCTATAGCTTTCTGATGAATGCTAAATGGAATTTTAAAAATGCTTTTGAATTGTTTTTCCAATGATTATGAAATATTCTCTGTTCTCAGGCTATACTTGACAAATGTATATAAGAACCACATATTCGCCCACAACAAGTGACTGGAGAAAGGCACTGCTTACCGACATTCTCCAGCACCATTCCTCTAAACTTGTGTTTAACCTTGTATTCTGGTCATTCTTCTAAAATGTTAAGAGGATGCTTTTGGTCTCTCAGCTTTGAATGCATGGTTCAAGTTTATTCCTGATTTCAGAATATCAGTAACCAATAAGCCTTCATTTCTGAGCTTTCCCCATTTAAATTTGTAGAACCTAAAATAAATTGCTTTCTTGTTGGCTTCCTTTGACATAGAGGTGACCCAGGGCTCTTAAAGGCTACCCAAAGGGGAATAAGCTCTGGGATACTACTGATCCAATAAGCAATTATTAAATGTCTAATATATTAGAAGCACCAGTTTAGGTACTGGTGATAGAAAAACAAAACCAAAATAGTTCCAGCCCTCAAGGAGTTTCCATTATATTGGGAAAAACATAGCACCAGAATTTAAATGTTTTCTATGTGAACCTAACAATGAACTGCATGTCTTTAATCTGAGGACCTGCTTAGATAAATTCATAGAAGCTCATCATTAAGTTAATTATTGAGTAATGAATGTTTTTAATTGTAACAACTTACTAATAAGAATTACATACTAAAACAGGATCAAAGGATCCTAGACTGACAGCATATCCGGATCTTAACGTCCATGAGTCCAACTCCCTCATTTTACAGAACAGTAGACTGAGTCTCAGTGAAATTAACTGATATACCTTGTGTTGTACTGCTCCTGTCACATATTTTTCTTTTCCCTAGAATGACTTTCCTTACCCTTCCTAGAGCATAGATAGTGGTAGAAAGTTAGAATAAGGTATAGGAATAGATTTTTATGTTGTTGTTAAGTAGAGAACATAGATTTAGGTATAGAGTAGAGAAAGTTAAAGTGTGCAAGATGCCTGCAGGATTTCAGTGGAAATTCTATGTACAAGAAAACTGGGATTACTTAACATGATCTTGATCCTTGCTCTGACTCCATTACCAATCATTGCCAATCTGAATCAATTGTTCAGCCTTGATAGGGGAAGTAGGAAGGTATTGACACTGATGGAAAAATGGATTATCAAAATACAAATTCAGATCCTATTGGGAGATTGAACCCTAAAGCTCATTCAAGTTTATTCAAACCATTTTTGCATATTATGAATCTTGCATCAGGTATGACATCAACATGTCAAAAATTACCAAATTAGCTGCAACTCCGGGAAGTGTAATGAACCAAATGGAGAAAATATTCTAAAACATCATTCCTGACTCCTCTGACAACTATTTTCAAGTCAGACAATCCCAGGGATACCCAATATATCCATGTGACTATTTCCCAAGTCTCAGATGGATTCAACACTCCCTGAAACAGTTACCATTAAGATGTCATCATTCTGACTCTTCCTAACAAGCATCAAGCTAATAATGTTTTTTTAAAAGAAAGGATGACTTTAGTAATTCAGTTGTGAACACAAGATATCCAACCTTCTAATAAAATAGTAATGCTGCAAGCTCAGCCACTCATAAAACATTTATAACATACTGCTAGTAAAGTGCAAACAAGAGATTTAAATGTAGCTGCCGTTCCTCCTTGGGCAAAGGGAACACAACATAAGCATAAATTCCACTCAAGAAATTCCAAACCCAGGAAAACAATGGGAACTGTCTCTTTTGGAAATAATGCCTTTCTGTAATGGTTACTTGGCAGCCCAAAGAGTTAACAAGAGTCCTCAGAGATTATTTTGGTATATGGAGGTGACACTAGGTTCTCAAATGCTATTCTAACAACATGAAAGCCTCAATAGGATCTACCATACTGGAAAACTTAAAATATGGGGCTCAAAAGAAAGTGTGGCTCTTGGATGAAAGCTAATTCAACCAAGGTTGGAGAAGTAGTGTGTTCTAGCAATTGGTGGCTTAAGTATTGAAAGACCTGGATTCGTGTCCTGTCTTACTAACTATATGACCCTAAAGCTGGCCATCTCATGTCTTTGGACTTAGACTATTTGCCTTCTAAAGTCTTTTCTAGTTCTGAATCTATTACGTTATGGAGTACATAAAAGATGGGTAATAAAATTCAGTGAAGAATTTGACAAACTCTTAAAAATGAACTTAATACATGTTGTTCAGTCATTTTTTGGTCATATCTGACTTTTGGGGAGTTTTCTTGACAGAAATACTGGAGTAGTTGGCTATTCTCCAAAGGAGGCAAACAAGATTAGGTGACTTGCCCAGAATCACGCAGTTTGCATTTGAGGCCAGATTTGAACTCAGGAAGATGAGTCTTTTTGAGCTCGGGGCTAGTACTTTATCCACTGTGCCATATAGCTATACCCTTCTTTAAAATGGGCCTTTTTTGTATATGTTGACTCTTGGAATCTTTGATGCAAAGAAGAGCACAAAGGATGGAGCAAAGAAATTCAGTTCAGGACCTAGAAATCAAGGGATCAAAATCTTATAAGGCCAATCAGAAATTTTACACTTAAACATCATAGATACTGTCTTCAAGTGAAAATTAAAAGCAACTAGGCATGTTGAGCAACACATGGCCTCTCTCTCTCTTTCTATCTCTCTCTGACTCCATACATACACACATACACATGCAGAGTACTTTAATGGACAATGGTTGCTTATTGACAAGTTCTAATTCAGAATCATCTGTCTGTGTCTAGTAGATGAACAAGCAGAGCAAAAGGAAAAATAAAGAGAGCAAATTAGAAGAAATGATAAAGATGAGAAGGCAGAGTTTATAATTATAGCAGCTCCAACCCAACTTGTTTAAAATTTATTAAGATCCCCAAATGGGAAATGGCTAAAAATGAAGACATTGTCCCTAACTGCTAGCATTTCCTAGAGAAGTTTATTCAATGCAAAACAGTTGGCTTGATGAGATAAAAAGAAACCACAGCCTCAGTCAATCACCATGTGATCTCCTTGCCAAGTGGGGAAATATGGCCTTCATGAGTTGAGTTCAAAAAATAATTTAGAAAATATTTCTTATAATACTAATATCTAGCATTTATGCAGTACCTTAAAGTTTGGAAAACGCTTTACAAGTATAATCTTATTAGATCCTCAAAACAACTCTGGCAGGTGTTATTATTGTCATCATTTTATTGCTGAAGAAACTGAGGCAGACGGAGGTTAAGTAACTTGCCTCAGGGTCACAAAGCTAATAGGAAACTAAGACAGGATTTGAACTCTGAATCCAGAGCTTCCTTACTCCATTTTCAGTGATCTGCCCACTGCACCACTGAGTTACCTAATGAAGAGAGTCAATTAATAAACTTTTATTAAGTGCTTAAGAGTATATTGCCCCAGCAACTATGTGAGCTACTATGCCCACAAAGACAAAAAAATGAAACAATATCTGTTGTTATTCTATTAGTGGAAACAACATGTACATGTATGTTTATTCTCAGAATAAATACAAACTAGCTAAATATAAAGTTTGTTTGCTGTTTGGTTGGTTGGTCAGTTGGTTGTTGTCTTTCATACACAAAGTGGATCAAAATGACATCACTGGTGATATATGTTGACTTGTGCATAAATTGGATTTAAGTGAGACAGAATTACACGGTCAAAAAGCCTTACTCTCTCTTCCAGAGTCATTGAAGTCAGTGTCAAGATAAAAGTCAAGATGACTGATGATGGTCCCAGATGCAATGGGACTGACCTTGGCATCTTTGTTGTCTAACCAAACTCTAAGCACCCCATAGTGACTGCTTCAGCTGCCTTCATGGTCATTCGAACAAATGATTCTCATTTGCAACTTCTGCCAGGGGAAGTCTTCATATGCCTGAGGTGGACATCCCCCTAACTGACTAATGGGTCTGAGGCCTGTTGGTTACCCTCAACCAGGTTTAAGATGGTTTTACCAGGCTGTGACCTCTGTACACGCTACAGCTTCTTGAAACCATAAGTACAATCTGGGTGACAGGTAGACACCAAAAGAGGGAAAGCACTCTGAAAATTTGGCAAGCCCTCCCACCAGAAATATTCACCTTCCCTGAACACCATTTTTGCCTCTAAATTTAAGGTAGATTGGAAGGGAAAACATTAACTTTGAAGGGGAGGAATCAAGAAAGGCTTCATGTTGAAAGTTGTGTTTTAGCTACATCTTGAAAGTGAAGGATTCTGAAAGGTGGAAATGAAGAGGGAATATATTCTAGACATGCGGGATGGCCAGTGAAAAAGCATGAAGGCAGGAGTTGAGTGATCCTTGAGAGAAATGATAAGAAAGATAATTCAAGTGGACCATTGAATGTGGAAAGGGGAGTAATGTACAAAAAGACTGGATAGGCTGGTTCTGGAAGAGGCTATAAAAACTTTAAAAGATAAACAGGAATTTGTATTTTATTCTAGAGGCAATAGGGAATCACTAGAACCTTTTAAGCAAAGAAATCACATAGCTAGATACCTGCTTAAGGAAAACTATTTTGGCAGCCATAGAGATGATGAATTAGAATAGAGTGAGACTTGAGATAGATAGGTCAATTAGGAAGCCATTCCATGACCTCAAGGGCTTTCATTCCAATAGGAAAAGACAATACATAAAAAGAAGCTGGAATTGGAGGGATGGCTGTGTGAGCAGATAGGAGACCAGGCATGAGACATCATAGAATTATATATAGCAGAGTTTGGCAAAAAATGGAATATGAGAAGTGATAGAATTAGTGTACAAGAACTATGAGGTTATGAATTGGGGAGACTAAATGAATAGTGGTGTCTTCAGCAGTACCAAAGAGAGGTCTCTTTGAGTTGTTAGAACATGCTAAGTTTGGGATGTCTCTGTGACCTGAGTTTAAAATGTCTTCTAGGCGTTTAGTGACTCAGGGCTAAAACTCAGAAGAGAGATGCAGAGATAATACTGGGAATTTCCAGTTCAGGAGCCAAGATGATAGAGTAGAAGCAGGGAAACTCAAAACCACCATGAGAATCCTCTCCAACCAATCTTAAAATCAAGTCACAAAATGAATACAGGAGTGAAAGAACCAACAAGGAGACAGGGTGAAGCAACTTTCATGAAGAGAACAATTTGAAAGGTAGATGGAAAACATCTGGGGCACTGGGGTAAGAAGAGAGCACAGCCAAGTAGGAGGCTACAGTGAAGAGTAAAGAGCAAGCCAATAGCAAGCCGCCCCTCCCCTCCAACATACATATCTACTGTTCCAGGTTCTGAAACTGGAACCAAGCCAACATCTAGATCCTAAGACCCTACTTGGGCCAATAGTGGTCCAATCCAATGCAAACTCCTTAAACTTCCAAATAAAACTGCAGTAAAGTCCAAAATTCCAGTCCAGGACAATCTGTGCTGTACAATCTGAGCTATGTAAGCTCAGAACGAGGCCAGGAGTTCCAGTCCAGGCTTGTGGTGAGGGCATAGATCCCAGGTTGGGGCAGTTGGTAGATACAGAGCTGGGCCTTCCCCCATCCCTGGCAGGGGCAATTCCCAGGATGCTGACTTGAGAGAGCCTGGCTGGCCTTTGCCAAAGCATAAGGTGGAGCCACAGGGAAGGGCACTCTGCCTGTGTGCTGTGTTCCTGACCTGATCAAGCCCAGAGTGAAATCAAAAGTCTACACAGCCCGAGGCTCAAATTTGAGCTATCAGTAACTTTTGGGGGTAATTGAATCAGCAGTGAGAGGTGATTCTCAGAGCTCCCAGCTTACAGGCTATCATACCATCTTGGAAGAATTGAAACTTGCAGAAACTCAGAAACAAGGGTAAGGGTAGCATCAAGGAAAGACTGAAGCTTAGGAGGGTGCCCTAATCTCCCAAAGAACAAAGTTTACCTTTAAAAAATGGGAAAATGAGCAAAAAATAAAAAAAAAAAAACCACATAACCTTAGAGAATTTATATGGTGATAAAGAGCAAGGCACAGACACAGAAAGGGACAGGAAAGCAAAGTAAGCACATGTAAAGTCCCACAGAAAAATATGAATTGGACTCAGATTTTGGAAGAACTCAGAAAGAATTTCAAAAATCATTTAAGAGAGGCAGAGGCAAAATGGGAAAGAAAAATGAAAGCAAAGCAAAAAGAAATGGACCAAATGAAAAATGAGGCTCAAAAGCTGACAGAAGAAAATAATTTCTTAAAAATTAGAATTGGGCAACTAGAAGCTAATGATTCATGAGATATCAAGAAAAATTCAAAAGAATGGGAAAAGAGAAGAAAATGTGAAATATCTCATTAAAAAAAAAACTGACCTGGGAAATAGAGCTAGGAAAGACAATTTAAGAATTTATTGGACTACCTGAAAGCCATGATTTAAAAAAAAAAAAAAAAAAAAGCTTGGACATCATGATACAAGAAATTACCAAAGAAAGCCAGTTATTATTGAATAAGATAGTTAAATGGAAATTGAAAGAATCCACAGAAGATAATTGCTAGCAAGATAATAAAGAAACCCCTGGTAACTGATAAAATTACCAAGAGGGAATAAGGAGAGAAAAAAGAGACCAGGTTATAGTCTTGAAGCATACCCAAAGTTCAGGGGCATGATATGGATAAAGAGTCAGCAAAGAGGATGAGAAAGAGAAGTCAGATATATAGGAGTACCATGGGAAAGAAGTGTCACACAAATCAAGCAAGGAAAGAGTAGTTAAGTCTATAGTGTCAGTTGCAGCAAAGAAGCCTTGAAGAATGAGAACTGAGAAAAGGCTGGATTTTTATACTCACTTTGGAAAGGGCAGTTTCAGTTAAAGGGATAATGTTGGGAGGCAGATTGCAAAAGGATCAAAGAGTAAGTGACAAAAGGGAAGGAAATGAGTGTAGAAATCTTGGGGTAGGCCAGTGATGGGCAAACTTTTTAAAGAGGGAGCCAAAGGAAAGGAAATGCCCATCTATTCATCTGTTTCTAAGGCAACTCTTTCGAAGTTTCATTGTATTGTATTTTACTCATTGTATTTGTCAGATTAGGAATCATGTCACCCAGCCAGATAGAACATTTCAGGGGGGCCACATCTGGATGTAGTTTGCCCATCACTGGGCTAGGCATTTAGCTGAAAAAGAGAGAAGATATATAGAATGCTGTCTTGAGAGGATTATAAGATTTAGTTAGTTACTATTGCTATGTGGCAAAATAGATAGAGTGCCAGGATCAGAGTTAGGAAGACATTTTACTGAGTTCAAATCCAACCTTAGGCACTTACTAGCTGTGTGACATTGGGCAAGTCACTTAACCTTTCCTTCAGTTCCCCATTTGTAAAATGAGCTGGAGAAGGAAATGGCAAACCACTCCAATATCCTTGCCAAGAAAATCCTGAATGTGGTCACAAAGAGTCAGTTAGGCATGACCGAAACAACAAAAAATATATGTGCACGTATATATTACATATATGTAAAATATACACACTTTCAGGTATATAGGCACATAAACATTTATGTAGACATATGGATGTACAAAATAATTATAAGACAAACATCACAGATGGTATTTTTATAGGAAAAAGGTGAACAAGAAGACATTAGCAACCATCAATGTATGCATGTACTGTTCCATCTCTATAAAGTCTTTATGAGAATGATTTATATTTATGCACGTATCCAGGGTGAAAACATAAGAAAGAGAGGAGAGGGTTTTTTTGGAAATCATTTTCTATAATAGGTCACAACATCAATCACAAAATTGACTGAGGGGTGGAACACGTAAGATATTGCTGTTTCTATTGTTAAATGATTTTTTTTTAAATCAACTTGGTAGAACAAAATGAAGACTCAAAAATCTCTTCTTCAGCAAGGAGTCTCGTCTAAGTAAAATCATATTCATTATTAAGACAACCATAGAAATAACTCTTCAAGAATCTACTAAGGAGGAACTCATAAAAACCTGGAAAGACTTAACACGAAATGAAGCAGAATGAAATAAACACAAGTAGGAGAACACTGTACAGTGGCAAGAATACTTTAAAATGAACAATTGTGAATTATAGCTATTCTCTGCAATTAAAAAAGATCTACAACAATCTCAAAAGACTCATTGTAAAAAATGCTATCCACTTCCAGAACTGAGTCTGAATCCAGACCAAAGCAAACTGGTTTTTATATTTTTTTTTCTGAGTTTCCTTCCACAAAAGGATTAATATAGGAAAATGTTTTCCATGTTTGTGCATGTAAAATAAATCTATATGAGATTGTTTGCTGGATCAAGGTGGGTGAAGTGTTGGGGGGAGGGAAGGAAGAAGAGAATTTGAGGCTTAATATTCTTTTTTAAATGTTGGAATTTGTTTTTACATGTCATTGGGCAAATATATTTTTAAAAATAAAATTTAAATAAAAAACGGTACTTCAGATATGGAAATTTGCCTGAGGACACAGAGAGATTAAGTGCGCTTGGTCCTGACACAGTTTGGGCAAAAACTTAGCCTGTGTTAGAGGCAGGACTGGATTCCAGGTTTTCCTGAAAACCAAGATGGCTCCCAATTCACTACTGCTTGGTGACATTATGACAATATACTGTATTCAATATGCTATATGTTATTTTGTAGAGTACAGGTTTGTAGTTTCTTGAACTGAGTGCAAATTTGTACATGGTATGAAGAATTGTTGGAAGTGAAACTGGAAGCAGGAAAACCAGAAGGCCATTAAATAAATTTAAAAAAGAAAAGAAACAGTTGATTATCAAAATCAAGGAATGTATGACTTTATTTAATTAGGAAACTACAAATGTAAATTGTCACCTTCTCTACAACTTATACTTTTATAGGGTTTCCAAGAGCGCTTAAAGGCTAAATGAATTGCTCAGAATCACATAGCCAATAAGTTTCAAAGGCAGGACTTAAATCTAGGTCCTTCTCATTTGGTGGTGGTCTTTGGTAGGGGGATGGATTCTTTATGAATTATGCAGTTTTGCTGTTTAATATCAAGCAAGATTTAATAGGTAGATACATAAAGGATGTAGACTATATTCAGCTAACTTAATTTATGCTTTAACAAATGCCTTTTATTCTAAAGTTATTGTTCATCTATTATGTAAGTATCATATATATGTATATATACATGCACATACACACGTTGTCTTGCCCTTTAGAATGTAAGCTCCTTGAGGGCAGGGACTCTCTAGCTTCCTTGAATTTTTATCCTCAGTGCTTAGCAAAGCTCCTAGAGCATGGTAAGTGCTTAATAAATGCTTATCACCTGAAAGATGGATTTCCCAGTGTCATGGAACCAGCCCCACTAATACAGTACAGTGTTTTCTATTAATGGCAAAGTTCTCCAAATGTTCCTACTTTCAAGTGCTATACCACTAATGTGTCTCCTATTCATACATCAAAATGCTGTAAAATGTCTTGAAAGATATAAAAAAGAACTTTACTTGGCATATCTCTAACTACTGATATTAATTGAGGCATGATACCAAATTGGAAAAAATTCCCTGAGGCTAGTCAAGTTCTTTATATTATCATGTTTTTGAATGACATTGGGCTGATTCTGTTAATCCCTGAAGTACATTAAATTTTTTTCTTATCTTTCTTTCTTTTTTAGTTAATTAATTAATTAATCTGTTGGTTACATTAAAATCCCCAGATATCACCTCCTTCTTCTCCGCTCTTCATCATAGAAGGAACCACCTGTCAAATGTATAGTATATATAAATTTTGTCTTTCATGTTTTTATTTATCCATCTTTCCTCTGGAGATGGACATTCACAAGTTATTCTTCAAATATTGATTTTGGTTCTACTTGTTTCACTCTTCATAATTTCATGTAGGTCTTTCTCAGTTTTTTTTAATTAACCTGCTCATCATCTCTTATCTGTAGAGCCTTTTAGAAAAGATCTATAACCATTCCAATGTGTTCACATTGCATGTTCACACAGGGAAAACCAAGTGGTTGAAGAATGCTTATTGGCTAGGCTATGATATGTTCTTAGAAAGACAATGTGAAGAGACGCTTGTCCTTCAGTGTACACACACACACACACACACACACACACACACACACACACACACACATCTATATCTATATCTATGTAAAACTCATGGAGAAGATTTAAAGGTAAATGACAGCAGATGAATATGAATTAATGGCATAGTACTAGAAAAACAATGTCATGACTGGCAGATATCAGAATAAATTGAGGCTGGAGATGAAAGAATAATTGAGATAAAGAGAGTGAAGTCAATTGATTATTATTTTATGTTTTTTTTTCTATTAATGAAGATGATTATAGGATAAAATAAATATAGCTGCTAAGGAATCGATACCCAAGATTAGTATATTAAGAGAGCTTCTTGGAGTCCTTATGGAGTTCAAGTTATCTGGTCCAGATTAATTACATTCTTGGGTTGGTTGGCAGCTTGTTGCCTTTCATACTCAAGGATGACCAAAATGACATCACTATATTGATGTGCTTTATATAACTCTTTGAGATTTGGAAATATTATCTTATTTTATCCACACAATAGTCCTGGAGGGTAGGTGCTATTGTTTTCCTCATTTTACAGAGAAGGAAACTGATTTAGACAGGTTAAGTGACTTTCCCAGGGTCACCCAGTTAAATGTGGGGCCGGAAAAATACTTAGATCTTTCTGACTCTAAGTCTGGGACTTTGTACACTGTGTTATCTAGCTGTCATATTCCATTGTCACTCTCTGCACATAGCCAGACAAACATATTTCTGCCAATGTTGTTAGTTAGCGATCTGGTCGCTGTCTAGGATGTGGGGAACAGGGTGAGTAGGAATATGGGAAAGAATCCTGTTTTTCCATCAGATGTTGAATGTGTTTTAGTGATTACTCTGATAAAGCTGCTAAAGAAACTAATTTTGATCAAACTAATTAAAAAAAAAAACCTTACCTTCTGTCTTAGAATCAGTACTGGGTATTGGTTCTGAGGCAGAAGCGTGGTAAAAGCAATGGGGGTTAAGTGACATGCCCAGGGTCGCACAGCTAGGAAGTGTTTGAGATTACATTTGAACCCAGGACCTCCTGTCTCTGGGTCTGATTCTCAATCCACTGAGCCACCCAACTTCCCCCCCACACACTTTTTTAAAACCCTTACCTTCCATCTTAGAATCAATACTAGGTACTGGTTCTAAGGTAGAAGAAATGATCAAACTAATTTTTGATCAATTAATACTATTAATGGAGACAATTCACAAATGTCACTATTTGTAAAATACACACACATAATATTTTTGCAGTTTTTATAAAACATTTTCCTCTGATTTTACCTGTTGAATTAATTGTTGTTAATGCCACCATTATCCCCATTTTACAGCTGAGGAAATTGAGGCCCAGTGAAATTAAAGTACTCTATTAGGGTCACAAAATTCTACTATAAGAGCAATTTCAAAGGACAGACATATGTGTGGCAGGAGGCGTGTGTAATATTTCCTTTTCTTTCTCTTCTGTTTTCTCTGTCATTCTTTGCAGACTTCCCTTTTCACTTGGTTGCAGTTTCTTAAAAAACCACCTTTGTTTGGTCAAGCCCCTTCCATAAAACACAAATGGCCATTTTTAACTGAATAGAATGCTTTTACTGCCCATGGCACTTTACCCAGAAAACCACTAAGGAGCCCCAAGGCTAACCTTTAGGGCCCAGGGTCACATAGAGTATCAGCAGCAAAAGTGATAATAAAACCAGGTTGTCTGATTCCCAATACCAGGTGCTTTTAATGTGCCTCCCAAGTAGAAAGTAGGCTTTCTACAGTAGCACATAACAGCCACAGTCCTCCATCAATATGGGCAAATTAGAGTCCAGGAAGAGAAAAAGGAAACAAGGAATTCCAACAGCAAGAAAAATGTATAGATGATTCCAGAAGGAATGAGGAAAAACATATAAGCTGTAGAAAGAAAGGATAAAGGACCAGGACTCTACAACCTAAGATTATGTTAACCATCTGGCCATAAATATGGGAAGAGTAAAAATGCCAAATGTGGATAAACAAAAAATGCAAAAAAAATAATCATGGGGAGAAAAAGGCACATGCAAGGTATAAACCATCTGGTCCAGAGGAATCCTGGAAAGGTTGTAGAATTAAATTAAAAAGGTAAGTATCTTGTAAGGTAGAGAATGATAGAAGCAAGAGAATAAATGGAAAAAAAAATGTTCAAGTCAATACAGGGTAAAAAGGTCAGTGAAGAAAAATGGAGAAGCCCTAGGGATTTGTAAATGTATATGGAGAAGTAAACAATACTGGATGGTGAGGAAGGGGGTTAGGAATGATGCAAAGCAAAACATTTTCTCTGCATCAGTGGTAGTAGTAGTAGTAGTAGTAGTAGTAGTAGTAGTAGTAGTAGTAGTAGTAGTGGTGGTGGTGGTGGTGGTGGTGGTGGTGGTGGTGGTGGTGGAAGTGGTGGTAATTAGCATTTATATAGCACTATATATGTGCCAGACACTGTACTAAAAGCCTTACAAATATTATTGCATTTTGTCTTCACAACAGCCCTGAAAGGTATATTCTATAGAAGAAATAGAAGGAATGAACAAGATGATGTTTATGTTTTATGTTTTATGAAAACTGCAAAAATGTAATAGAAATGTGTTTTATAAAGGGAGAGACCTGTGAATTGCCCCTAGGAATAGTTTTGAATACCTGCTTATTGATTAGAAATTAGGTGGAAATAAAAACATGTCTGAAGAGAAGTCAAGATAGGTCTCTGACGATAATAAGGGAGGGAAAATAGTAGACTTTTATCCCTATTTTTTCCATGTTGGAAAAGAATTAAATCAATTCTATATTTACTGAGAGTTTTAAGGTTAACTGATTGACTATCTAACCAGCTATATGACCCTAGAAAAGTCACTTAACTCCTCAGGGCTCCAAGCAACTCTCTAAGACTATATTAAATTATAGAATAATTGCCTATTGGAAGGAGCTATCTCACAGAGGAGTTCCTTGTTTTGAAATGGACTTCACAGACATGGAGGATGAATTCAGGGAAATATTAGCCCAAAGCAACATAAACAAGAGATATTTATTGGAGAAGGGGTGATTTAGTGAATACTTAAAACTGCTCAGTTTCATGGGACCTTACATCCTTTACTTTTCTTTCTTTCTTTTGTTTTTAAACCATTACTGGGACTTCAAGTTTTCATCTTTCGTTCACTTTGACACTTCAGTGTATTTGCAAAGAAACATTATTATTACAGATATTGAATTTAACAAGGAACTTGATCCTGTTCAGAAACTCTTTGTAGACAAGATTTGTTGTCATTGTTCAGTCATTTCAGTTGTGTCTGACTCTTTGTGACCCCATTTGGGGTTCTTTTGGCAAAGATACTGAAGTGATTTGCCATTTCCTTCTCCAACTCATTTTATAGATGAGGAACTGAGAACAAATAAGTGACTTCCTTAGGATCACACAGCTGGTATCTGAGGCCCAATTTGAACTCAGATCTTCCTGACTCCAGGTCTGATGCTCTATACACTTTGTCACTTAGTTCCCCATAGACAACTTTAGAGAATATAAATCCAAGAAGCTTTAGTTGGAGGACCTTTTGATATGGGTCTTGAATAGTAATAAGATCTGGGCTGGAAACTATTCAAGTTCAAGCAGGTGTATGGTAAAGTAGACATGAATGCATCCTCAATATTCACATTTTTCCCCAATTACATATAGAAATAATTTTTGAAAAATTGTTTTCTGACATTTTGTGACCTAAATACTCTCCCTCCTTCCACCCCTTCACCCTCTCTGACATAGAAAATGATCTGCTATAGGTATTATCATATAATATTTCCATATTCCTCATGCCACAAAAGAAAATGTATAACACACATACACACACACACACCTCATAAAGGAAATAAAGTGAAATAAAATTCTTTCTATGACGGTGGAAAGCATTTTTCATCATGAGTCTCCTGGGGTTATTTCAGATCCTTGCTTTGCTGGTAATCGTTTAGCCTGTCACAGTTGATCATTGTGCAATATTTTTGTTATATATACAATGTTCTCCTAATTCTGCTCACTTCATTTTGCATTAGTTCCAGAAAATCTTTTCAAGTTTTTCTGAAATAATCCTTTTCATCATTTCTTATAGCACAATAGTATTCCATTACAACCATATGCATAACTTATCCAGCCTTCCCCAATTGAGAGACGTCTCTTCAATTTCCAAAAGAATTACCATAAATATTTCTGAACATGTATGTCCTTTCCCCTTTCATTTGATCTCTTTGCTTTTCCTACCTGAATTCTTGAAAGATAACAAAACAAAGTTTAAAAGTTGCATTATTTCCCATACAATCAAATTTTAGAGCTGAAAAAGATGTCTTAAACAAGACATTATAGCAGAATGTATATTTCATCCAGAAATGTTTCAGGAATCACTGTCAGTTTTTGTGTACCCTAGGGAGTGAGATTTTATAGCTGTCTCTCATATGGAATCACAGAGTGAAAGTTTGCAAGGAACCCAAAAGTTATCTCCCCTGGCAGGAGTCCCCTCTATAATAAACTAAACACATGATTAACTAGCTTTTTCTTGAAGGCTACAAGTGAAAGAGGAAAACAACCTATTTAACTTAGGGGAAAGTTATAGCTATTAAAGTTTTTCCTTTTATAAGCCTAGAATATACCTCTTTCTTTTTCCTCCTTCCTTTCCTTCGCTCCTTTCCATTTTCTTTCTTTTTTTTCTCTTTCTTTCTTTCTTTCTTTCTTTCTTTCTTTCCTCTCTCTCTTTCTTTCCTCTCTCTCTTCCTTCCTTCCTTCCTTCCTTCCTTCCTTCCTTCCTTCCTTCCTTTCTTTCTTTCTTTCTTTCTTTCTTTCTTTCTTTCTTTCATTAAGTGATTTGTTCAGGGTCACACATCATCTAAGAAGTGTCTGAGGCATATTTGAACCCAGGACCTCCCACCTCCAAACTAGACTATCTACTAGCCACCTAGCTACTACCCCAATGTGCATACATTCTAATTTAAGAAATAACATGTAAAATAACTAGGTATATTCAAAATTGTGGCTTAAAACTCAAATAGATAAAAAGGTTTTCTGAAAGGGGAAGGATTTAGCAGCAGAGGGAGCTTATCTCCATCCAAATAGTCCCTATCTAAGTTCAAAACATTACCACCTTTCATTCAAACCACTGCAAAAGCTTCCTAAAAGTTCTCCTGAATGCAGCTTCTCCCCTCCACATGGATACAACCTCCATATGGCTGACCAAGTAATGTTCCTGAAGCACAGTCTAAACATGTGTCACTCCTCTGTTCAAAAGGCTCCAATGACTTGCCATTCTCTGTAGAAAAACCTTTCCGGATTTATTGCACATTATTTCCTATTCACATACTTGGCAGCCAAGCCAAACTGGCCTACTTGCTATCCTTCACACATCTTCTTCTCCTATCCCTATGGCTCTGTATAGGTTTTCTCCCATGTCTCCTTACTTCCATAACCTTGAACTTCTAGCTTCCATCTAAGTTCAGCTCAATTGCTACCTCCATGAGGCCCTTCTAGATCTCCCGAGTCATCGATGTTTTATCTGGTCTGAAAGAACCTCATTTATTTTGCACAATTTTTATAATTACTTATCTGTATACATGTTATTTCCCTTAATTGTGCATTAGCTCCTTGAAAGCAAAGCATATTTCATTTTTGTTTCTGTAACCCAGAGTCTAACACAGTGCCTGGTACAGACTGTAATAAGGGCTTAATAAATATTCATTGATTGATTCCCCTTGATATAAAAGTATTAGAAAGTTTCCTGTGTTGATATCTTCCCTCCTTTCCATATTTCATTCTAAGTGACCCTTGCCTTTGTTTATCCCTGTTCCTGAATTCAGTCATTCTATGTAATATAAAATGAACTTGACTGGAAAGTAAAAGAGGTCCAAGATCCAAAGATAATAACCTTCACAAATCATTTAACTTAATTGGGCCTTAGTTTCTTCATCTGTAAAAATAAGGATTTGAATCAAAATGGTGTCTAATATGGTTGATTGATATATAATGCCAAAATGGGAATATAGAATTAGCCAATAATCACCAAAGTGACAACTAACATAAGAATTTATGAAAAGATCTTTTCCCTAAAATTTAAGGACTATAGACCAGTGATGGTGAACCTTTTAGAGGGGTAAGGGGTGTGAGAAATATCCTCAGGCACACATGGAGAAGAGGAGGGGAGCAGCCTGGACCTTATCCCTCTGACTTTCTAGTAACAAACTCTGGTGAACTCTGTGCTAGGGTAATGGTGCATGTATCCACAGAGAGGCTTCTGAATGTCCCCTCTGGCACACGTGCCATAGGTTTGCCACCATAGCTATAGACCATAGTGTCTGTGCCTGATCCAGTAATTGTGAACTACAGAGTCTAGTTTTGTTGTTGTATTAATGGACAACTTTTCAAATAACTCACAAAGTATATAATGCTTTTATGCAGTTCCAAGTCCCCTGTTGCACTAAGCAGATAGCACCCTATATTAGCCCAATACTGTGCTGAAGTGTGATTCACATAGTCATTTCACTAGTGAACAGGAAGTTCACAAATATTCACATGCTTTTAAATGCCCTCTCCCAAGTAATGAATGTTAGAAGGGATGTGACAAAACTGGGACATTAATGCTTTGCTGGTGGAATTGTGAATTGATCCAACCATTCTGGATGGCAATTTGGAACTATGCTCAAAGGGCTTTAAAAGACGATCTGCCTTTTGATCCAGCCATAACACTAATTGGATTATACCCCAAAGAGATAATAAGGAAAAAGACTTGTACAAAAATATTTATATCCATGCTCTTTGTGGTTGAAAAAAATTGGAAAATGAGAGAATGTCCTTCAATTGGGGAATGGCTGAACAAATTGTAGTATCTGTTGGTGATGGAATACTATTGTGCTCAAAGGAATAAAGAACTGGAGAAATTCCATGTGAACTGGAAAGACCTCCAGGAATTGATGCAGAGTGAAAGGAGCAGAACCAGGAGAACCTTATACACAGAGGCTGATACACTGTGGTACAATCGAACATAACGGACTTCTCTACTAGCAGCAATGCAAGAACCCAGAGCAAGGCTGAGGGACTTATGAGAAAGAAAACTAGCCACATTCAGAAGAAGAACTGTGGGAGGAGAAATACAGAAGAAAAACAACTGCTTCAACACATGGGCTGATGGGGATTTTATTGGGGATGAAGACACCAAATGATAACTCTAGTCCAACTACCAATAATATGGAATTAGGTCTTAATCAATTATATGTGTAAAACCCAGTGGAATTGTACATTGGCTAAGGAGGGTTAGAGGGGTTAGGGAAGAGGGAAAGAACATGAAACATGTAACTATGGGAAAATATTCAAAATAAAAATTAAAATATAATTTAAAAAGTAAATGTCCTCTCCCGGACAGATTGTGAAACATGCTACCCATGCTCTGACAGAGAAAGAGGAAGGATTAAAGATGTAGAATGAGACATATATTTTCAGACATATTCAGTGTGGGAATTTGTTTTGCTTGATGATGAATATTTGTTAGAAAGGTTGGGTTTTTTTTAATTTTTTAATTTTAGAGTTCCTCCCTTCATAGTAGGATGGGATAGAAGGGAGAGGGGGAGAGGAAGAAAAGAGTCAGTGAAGATTTTGTTTGGTTTTGTTATTTAAAACACAGAAGAAAAACCAGAAAGAGTCAAAAGTATTAGACTTTTGAAGAACACATGACAAATTTAGTATATAATTTTTTGAAAAGCAAATTATAAATCACAGTTTCATTTAAAAGCCTTTTCCTGATCTATTATGTATATGGAAAAGTCAATCCTGTTTGGTACTCATTAAGTTCAGAATATAAAGGAATAGCATTTTAAAATGCCCTCTGTTACCTTCTTCCTCATTTTCATTAAAGTCACAGGTGAATCCCTAATGGTCACACACTAAGGGATTCAATGAATTGGCAGGCACCCATTTCCCACCACCAGCCTTTCCAAGACAGGGAGGAGTATGTCATTTAATGGAATGGGTTATAAGTAAGAATCCTTTGGGAAGGTGGAATGAAGAATGATGCTAGTCAAATCCCAGATGGGGAGAGATTTGGAAGTTAGGATTTTAGCCCATTTCACACAATATGTTAATGAATTGCAAGGGGATGGTGCAGTAAAGTACTGATATGCAGTGAAGCTATAAAACTGGGGTGGGACTAATCATTACAATGAGGGGGCAATAAAATTTATACCGCGTATGGGTGGCCTGTGTAATTCTGTGAAACAGAAACTAGAGGAGGAGGAGGGAAGGAGAAAGACTTGATGGCTACAAGAAATACTAGATTTCTTTTAAAGAGACAAAGATGATCTTACTGAAGTAGTCTAGCAATACATTAACAGAATTGAACTACCTCCTTCAAGAACACCATGATATTAGACAGAGTCATTCTGAGGCTAAATTATTAAATTTTACTTTGATGTCCTTCATTCCCACTTTTTTGATACGTCTTTGCCCCCTTCAACATCCATTGCCCAGGTGCATGATGTCTTCCTAAAGCCCAGGAATTTCTTTTATAATTTTTTTTTTTTACAAAAAATTGTAAATTTTTTTCTGTAATATCCACTCACTCAGAAGAACATATCCTTCCCTGAGATGTACTCTTCTCAGGAGACTTAGGATTTCAATCTCATTTTATCAATGGTCAGCTGTGTAACCTTGGGAAAGCCAATTAATCTCTCCATGCCTTGGTTTTGCCATGTATAAAATGAGCTGATTGGATCAGATGATCTAGAACGGTGTTTCCCAAACTTTTTTGGCCTACTGCCCCCTTTCCAGAAAAAAATATTACTTAGCCCCCTGGAAATTAGGTTTTTTAAATTTTAATGAAAATTAATAGGAAAGATAAATGCACCTGTGGCCATCGCCACCCCTGGATCACTGCAGCATCCACCAAGGAGTGGTAGCGCCCACTTTGGGAATCACTAATCTAGAATAAGGAGTTCTTGAAATTTTTGTGCCATGGATCTCTTCCCAGAATAATGTTTATTCACTTCATTGATATTTGGAGTGAAAAATTTAAATAAAAGTTAGAGACATAAAGATATGCTTTTCTTTTCTCTATCTTAGACCATAGAGTCAGTACCTGATCAAGTAATTATAAACTACAGACTCTTCTGGTTTTATTGTGGTATTGATGAACAACTTTTCAAATAACTCACAAAGTATATAATGCTTTTATGCACTGTCACATCCCCTGTCACATTAAGCAAACAGCACCCTTATAATTACAGGGACCCTGTGATTACACATATTGAAGTACAATTCATATATGGACATTTCACCACTGAATGGGCAGTTTACAGGAGTTCATGTGTTTTTAAATGCCCTCTCCTGGACAGATCATGAAACATGCAACCCATTCTCTGACACAGAGAGAGGATAGATTCAAGATGTAGAATTAGGCTAAAATCTATCCAAAGGTCTGGGGTTAAGAATCCCTGATCTAGATGGTGACTACCAGCTCCAAATGCTGAATTTATGAGTCATTAGTTTCTCCTTGATGGCTTCTTCATTCCCAACAAAAGTTTATCAGTCTGTTATGAATAACATTCTCTGTTCTCACTCTGGGGCAGTTATAGACTATAGCTCAGAGCTTTCCATAGAACAGACTACAATGGCTGATTGGACAACTTAGTTTTGGTGAATCACTGTGAAATAGTTTCAGTATCAAAGGATCAGAAATAAGTGATGGGCGTCTAAGGTAAAGGAGAGAATCATCTCAATGTAACAAGCTAGCAAGAACCAGAGCTGGGGGGATGGATCCATAATCCAAGTGTACTTCAACAATGTTGCAGTATCAGGATCTAAAGAGCAAAACATGAAAACACAGTCTCAGGTCATACAAGTTTCTAGCAAATTTTATGTTGGAATAGCTTTAGCTTACAAGATAGATCTCTTTGAGCCTAATTTTTAAGCTCTTTTAAGCTGTTTCTCCTTCCTAACTCCATCCCTACCATACTACCTCCATCTTTTGAATGAACTTCAGCCTTGGACTGCTCCCTGTGGTTATAAATTTCTCCTCATATTGGGAACCTTTGAGATGCTCTAATTTTTTTGAGGTTTACAAGTGAATGAAGAATAATAATATTATAAACTTACTTTAAACCCTAGAAATCCAAATTGACCATGTACCACACAGTTTACAGGTAAAGCAGTAGAGGTAAGGCATCTTCTCCCATCATTTCTTTTTTTATAGGAAACCAGAGTTTAACTCTGAACTTAGGCTCCTTATATTTGATATCGGAGTGATATATTTCATTGACATTATGTAGGAAGGCAAATTTATTCTGTTTAGTAACAAATGTAATGACCTTTGAGCATTTCACAAAAATAAAATTTAATTATGAATACAATTGATATAAATATGTGAGTTAAAAATGCAAATGTAATCATTTACTCCCTTGCCTGGAAATTGGCTTTGGTCTACTTTTGGAGCTCTATTAATGAGAGAACTAGAATTTACATAGTGATAGCTGACACGTTATATTACAAGCACAGTCCTGTAGGTCTCTAGTGAACTACAGATGTACCATGCCTATTTCTGTGCTACTATCTTTTCTTCTTTTTTAAAGAAAAATCCTTAACTTCTGCCTTAAATGCAATACTAAGTATTGACTCCAAGGCAGAAGAGCAACAAAAACTAGGCAACAGGGGTTAAGGGACTTGTCCAGGATCACAGAGCTAGGAATTATCTAAGGTCACATTTGAACCTGGGTTTGACTCTCAATCCACTCTCAATGCCCTCTTCTGGGACTTTCTACTTGTATGTGAACTTGGGCAAATCAATTAAACTCTCCTAGCCTCTGGTTTATCATCTGTCAAATAAGGGAGGTAGACTAGATCTCCTTACAATTCCAGAGCTATGGACACACTTAAGAGTATTTAGCAGAAATTACACCAATTCATTTTAAGAGAGTGCTTAAATTCTTTGTTGACACAATATGCCTCATTTTAATAAGTATCAGTAGACTGGAGGGGAAAAGTAAGACTAGAGAGCAGTATTCAGTGGGCAAAGTATGATGATGGTGAGCCCTTCCAGCTTTGCCACTGGCTTGAGCTGTGGGATCTTGAGGAAATCACTGAATGGCTCAGCATCTCAGCATCTTCATCTCTGAAATGGGAACAAAACTTCTCTTATTTCACCAAGGATTTCTAAGGAACAATTAATAAAAGTCATGTTTTTTTTTTTTAAAAAAAAACAACCTCAAAACTGTAGAGAGCCTTGTGGAGTCTTACTGCAGACTCATAGGAGACAAGCTTTACTTTAAATAAGAGAAAAAAAAGAAGCCCTGTAGAAAACATAGTAAAACTGCCTCAATTCTTATCATACCAATGTGGCAAGTAGTAAAAAGAACAGCATTCAGCGGGAAGCTTGGATAGCTACAGCATAGGAAGAGTTTGTATTCACTGCTTAGATAGAGAAAACTACCTGTAATTATTTCCTTAGTGGGACAGCATAAAACTCGTATTGCATTTAATCCCACACAAAACAATTTCTATATTTCATGTCGTGAGTTAGAATGAAAATGGAGATAGTTCATCAACACTGATCTGGGATATAAAAAGAGCCGTGAAGCCAAGGGTATGAGAGTGCATAAAAATGTTTTGTGTTCTGACCAGTACATTGCTTTAAAAAAAATTTTACAATCAGGCCCAATTGTTCATTCTCACCATGCAGAAGATACTAACATATTCATTTTTAAAAGGGCAAATCAACCATAATTCAGTTTATAAACTGTGAAGCTGGTTGCGAATGTCTGGATGAATATTCATTAGAATCTCTTAATCTGCCATCGACTGTGATTCATTAGGCATATGTAAATATCACTCACTTTAATTGCCCCTAAACTGACTTAACATAATATTGTCATTAGCAAATTATTAGTTATTTGTGTAACTAATGGTACATTATGGTGGGCACGTTAAACCGCCAAATATATGATTACAATTATGGTGATGTTTTATGCTGGGTGCTTTCTAAACTATTTGATGAAATATAATGGAGTCGAATCAAATCTGGTATGTTAATAGGACAGTTGTTGAACTTTTTTTTTTTTTCTTACACCTTGGTAGCTGCTCTACTGCATGGGGCTGTTTACTCTTCTAATGCTTGGTCAGGCTACAGATTCTCTTTGGATCCTTTTCCTAAAAAAACCCGAAGGTTGTAGACTTTCTTGTCCCATGTTTTACCCGATCTCTCTTTTCATTTATTGGTGACCGGGACTTGATTTTTAGGGAAATTGCTTGTGTAATCAAGCAACTCAAGCTGAAGGTGTTGAACAAGGGGAGACGTGGAGAAAATACAACCAAATGGGTAAAACAAGAAATTCCAAGGGAACCTTTGGCACCACTGAGATTAAAGGACAAGACTATCACTAAGTTGTAGGATTGTCATATTTTACTAGGTTCATACCCAATGTGATTATATATTTCTTAAAAATTCTTACCTTCTATCTTAAAATTGATACTAAGTATTGGTTCCAAGGCAAAAGAGCAGTAAGGTTTAGGTAAGTGTGGTTGTGACTTGCCCAGAGACACACAGCTAGGAAGTATTTGAAGCTAGATTTGGACCCAAGATTTCCCATCGCTGGGTCTGTCTCTCTAACCACTGATCCACCTCTAGTGTGGCTATATTTTTTAGGGACATGTCTGACTCGTATAAACCCACATAACCATGAGCTTTGTTATGAGAGAAAACTCAATACTTCCTTAGTATCGCTATCTGTTGTGGGTTTTAATATAGCTTGGAAACCCTCTTTTGTCTTTCCCCACATTGGGCACTTTTTTTTCTTTTTCTCATTTGTTTTGATGATAATGATAAAAATGCTGGCGAGAGCTCTCTCATATCATGGTCTCCATATTCCAGGGTGGGTGGAGTGGGGGAAGGGAGGTTTACTTTCAAAGCAAATAATTTACCCCTCATCACTTCTAATAGTGGAAAATTCACTGAGTGAGCTCAGAGGAATACGTGGCAAACTGATGAACTAGAGAACAAGAGAGGAGAAGACTGCAATTAGCTTTTTTTTTTTCCTAGCCCTTTTTAATTGCTGAACTGTCAACAGGAACATACTAGTCCCAAATGAGCTTGGTGCCCACAAATCCTTTTTATCATGGACTGGTCCCAAAGACTAGGACATTAGAGGGTCATTTATGTTTGTAAACAGAAATGAAGAAAACATACAAATCTTCCTCCTCCTCTTTGAAAATGTTTTAGATTAATTGTCATTTCATTTCTATTTAATAACAGATTATTTTACACAAATGCCTACGCGTGTAAAGTAATTATTGAGAATAACGACAAGGTATTGAATATGTAGATTGTGATACAAACCTCTTGTTATAGTGCGGAGATTCCAGAAACATGTTTTATAAACTCAAATAGTATTTTATTTAAAGCCGGGCAATTATCCCTTTTTAATCTAGCATGGCCAGATTTACTTCATTAAGATTAAATGCCCACTAACCATTTTTATCCTGATTGATTTTTTACCCCATTTCCCAAATATTCCCAAATAGCAGTCTCTCCTCCCATTGAACTGATTGGGGAAACTGAGGCCAAGAGAACAACTATTTTTTTATCATGGGATCATAGTTTGTAGAGATTAAAATTAATATTCAAAATACTAAATATCATATTTATAATTTTATGAATAATACAATAACATAAAAAGATACTAACCAGCCCACTCCCAAGAGCAAAAGAGGAAGAGGGAGGAATTACAACCAACTATAAAACAATAACATGATTATGCAAACGTGGAGGCACAGGAGAGATTAAAGGGAATTTTGGGAAATACTAAGGGACTTATGGGGGATGCAGTCCAAGGTTCAAAATCTCCATTTATACAAGTTAGGGCTGGATAAGACCTCAGAGGTCATTTTGGAGAGTTCTCTTATTTTGCTCATAAGAAAACTGAGATCCAGAGAGGTAAGGTACTTACTCAAGGAAACACAGTAGTAAATCAATATTTGAACCAAGTTTCTCCTGTTCATACTCAAGTTCATGAACCTAGCAGTTGAATCTGCCATCCTATAGGCAGCTGATTCTTTTCAGCTTTATTATTTCAGAATTATTGATTTCTAAAGAATCAAGTACTTGACCTATAGTTAAATTAGTTTAATCACTAAAACAAACAAAATATTCATTTTGCATCATAGAACTCAGTGTCAGAGGTCTCACTTGAGCTAAAATGACTTTAACCCATTGTCATTGTTTTAACTATCTTATTTCTTATGCCTTCCCCTTTTTTATTGTTTTCTATTTATCTAATAATTAATTTGTTGTGCAAACAAATGGGATTATGAGTTCCTTGACAGCAGAAATTAATTTTTGCCTCTTTTTAAAAAAATTGATTTATTTGTTGGTTACATCAAAATTCCCAGGTATCTTGATCAATGACATACGTAAAACCCAGTGGAACTACTAGTCTAGGGGGAAAGGAGGAGGGAGGAGGGGAGGGAAAGAACATGAATCATGTAACCATGGGGAAATATTCTAAATCAATTAATTAAATAAAAAATTTCAATTCAAAAATAAAATTCCCAGGTATCTCCCTCCTTTCCTCCTCTCTCCTCACTAGAAGAGGTACCATTTGACAAGAAGAATTTATACATAAACTTTATCAGTTCTTTCTCTGGAGGTGAACATATACAGGTCATTCTTCAAATAATATTTTTGTTACTATATATAATATTCTCTTGGTTCTACTTGTTTTACTCTTCATATTTTCATGTAGGTCTTTCAATGTATATTTTAAAATTAACTTCCTTATTATTTCTGATTGTACAGTAGGATTCCATCATAACCACGTGCCACAACTTATTTAGCCATTCCCCAGTTGGTGGTCATGTCAGTTCTTTGCCACCACAAAGAGAGCTGTTATAAATATCTTAGAACATATATGTTTTTTCCCTTCTTCCTTGATCACCTTGAAATATAGACCCAACAGTGGTGTGTACAATGTCAAAAGGCACATACACTGTTTTATAAATCTCTGGGTATAATTCCAAATTACTCTCCAGTTTTGCTTCTTTTTGTATCCTCATTGCTTAGCAAAGTGCCTACTTAGAGTTGACAGTAAATGCTGATCAATTGACAATCAATAGCTAAAAGTTTCAAGTTTTCAAGAGCCTTTGAGACAATCCCCAAATAAGTCACAAACCCAAGAAGAGTACATCAGATTGCTGGTAAGGTTTTTTTGTCAGTTATTTTTGGACTCTTAGGGATTACCGTTAGCACCAAAGAAATTCTTCTCTCTCCAAATGATATTACATGTTGAGTTGTTGTTCCAGCTTCACTATAGGTGTAAAGGTTGTGGAGTATAAAAGGAAAACTTAAAATGACAAATGTTGGAGGGGATGTGGAAAAATGGAAACACTAATATGCTGTTGGTGGAACTGATAATTGATCCAACCATTTTGGAGAATAATCTGGAATTATCTTGAAATAAAAATTCAACTCCCTGCCCCTAGTCAAGATCTAAGGACAATCTATGTATATCTTTTGACCTAGCAATACGACTATTGTGTTTGTTCCTAAAGTGATCAGGGAAAATTCTAAAGTATTTTTAGCAGCTCTCTTTGCCATGACAAAAAGCTAGAAAGTGAAGGGATGTCCATCATTTGAAGAATGGTTAAACAAGTTATAACATGTGATTGTGATGGAATACTACTGTGCCATACTAGCAGGATAATTTTAAAAGCATATGGAGGGGGCAGCTGGGTAGCTCAGTGGATTGAGAGTCAGGCCTAGAGACAGGAAGTCCTAGGTTCAAATCCGATCTCAGACACTTCCCAGCTGTGTGACCCTGGGCAAGTCACTTGATCTCCCATTGCCCACCCTTACCACTCTTCCACCAAGGAGCCAATACACGGAAGTTAAGCGTTTTAGAAAAAAGCACATGGAAAGATTACATGAAATTATGAAGAGAGAGAGATGAGCAGAACCAAGAGAATGTTATATACAACAATAGAAATATTGTTTGAAGAATGTCTTGTGTGTGTTTACCTCCAGAGAAAGAACCGATAAGCAGAAATAAGACATAGTTTTATAAATACATATCTTTTTGTTAAATGATGCCTTCTCAATTGGGCTGTGGGGGGAAAGGAAAGAGTCACCTGGGAATTTTAATATAAAAGATAACTAAATATTTTTTAAAGTAAGCCTTAGAAATTCTTGTTTCATAAATGACACTTTAGAAGTTTAGAAGTACCAACTAAATGATATATACACTATCAGTATGTGGTAAGGCCTCAATTAACCAGATTACCCAGTTAACCATTCCAAACTTGCTTACCATATTGTTGGAAGCCACCTTTTTCTATTGTCTACATATCCAGGACTATCAGTTTTTGACGGCAATGGCTATGACTTTCATGTTATTTGTGTCTGAAGGAAGAGGTGACTTAGTTCACATTGTTGCAAAGGGAGGAGAGAGAAGCACTTTTTCTCCTCTTCAAGCCATATGGCCCCTAGAAATGGATCTGAATCTTTGGGGTTTTTGTCCTTTTTTTAATTTTTCCCATTCTAGACAAAGAATTTGGCCTAGAAACTAAGGTTTCTAGAATCTGAGAATCCAGGAATCCAGACCAGATGTTGCAGCCACCTAAAGGAATACGGCTCCAGAAGATGCTAGCTTTGAACATAAGCTTAGTATAACATATGTGGGAACTGAGCTAAATTGTGAATCTAAAATCCTCTCTTCTAGGTGATATAGGGGAGATTATGCCACTGAGATATGGAGGAGAAATGTTTGTATGTTTATGTTTGTTATATTTTTGAAGTAACATCCTTTTGTAAAAGCTAATATAATGATAAATGATTAAGTGAAACTGAGCTGATAGTAGCTGAGCCCCTAAAGAAAGGGGAGAAATCAATCACTGGGGGTTCAAGATAATGGCAAGGAAGAGAAACAACTCCAATACCCCCTCCCTACCTTTCAAAGTATTGGAGAACACTGAAGGGGAATATAATGTTAATGAGCCTATCCTCAGGCTCAATCATGTTCTCCTAGAAGAGTGATGGTGAACCTATGGCATGGGTGCTAAAGATGACACTCAGAGTGCTCTCTGTGGGCATGTGGCCACCCCACCCCCACAAAAAGTTCATTACTAGAAAGGTAGAGGCACTCGGGCAGAGCTGCTCCCTTCTCCCTCTCTGCCATGCATTTTTTACATCACCCATCCCTCTGCCCAGCAGCCCAATGGTAGCACTTTCTCCCTCCCCTGTGTGGGGTAAGGAGGAGGCAGGACAAGCCCAGCACTTGGTAGAGGGGCAGGTATGGCACTTGGTCTGGGGAGAGGGGTCCAGCACTCTGTCTCTAAAAGGTTCCCCATCACTGCCCTAGAATGTATGTCCTACCATGCTTGCTGTTCTTTCTTTCACTGATTTGAATACTAACATGATCACTCTCTCCCAAAGTTCCCATTACTTCCACTTCACTGACATTCTTCTTTATTATGATTATTCAGTCGTTCAGTCTCTTCATGACCCTTTGAACCATACCTATTCTTGAGGTTTTCTTGGTAAGGATACTGTAGTGGTTTACCATTTCTTTCTCCAATGAATCCAGTAGATCTTTTGTCAGACAGAGGCTCAGTGACTTGCCCAGGGTTGCACAGTTAGGAAGATCAAATCTGAACTTAGGTCTTCCTAACTCCAGACCCTGTGCTCTTAACCACTGAGCCATAGCTGCCTCTATTTTTCTTCATTGGTCAGGATTAAATACCAAGACTCAATTCCAGATCAGGAGATTATAGAGTTGAAAGGGACCTTAGAGATTATGCATTCCAATTCCTCCATTTTGTAGATAAGCCATTTGAGGACCAGATTGTATAAGTGACTAATTAACCCAAAGTTAGAGACATAAAAGTGGCAAAGCTGGGATTTTAACCCAACACCACTGACTCCACACCCATCCTCTTTATTTTTATAAAAAAAATTAAAAGTATGTATTTATTTGTTATGTGAAAGTATCCAGTTAACTCACTCCCTCTCTCCCCTTCATTAGAGAATGCATCATTTGACAAAAAAAGATATATGTATATATAAAACTTTGTCTTATTTTTATTTATCAGTTCTTTCTCTGGAGTTGGGCATACATAACTTATTCTTCAAATAATATTTCTGTTGCTGTATATAATATTGTCTTGGTCCTACTCATTTCACTAGTCATAATTTCACGTAGGTCTTTCCATGTTTTTCTAAAATAAACCTGCTCATCATTTCTTATGGTGCAATAGTATTCCATCACAAACATTGTTTAGTCACTCCCCAACTGATGGACATTTCAACATTCCAATTCTTTGCCACCAAAAAGAGAGCTGCTATAAATGCTTTAGAACATATAGGTTCTTTTCCTTTTTCCTTTTTCCATTAGCACCTTAGGAAATAAACATAATAGTGGTACTACTAGGTCAAAAGTTTTATAACTCTTTGGACATAATTTCAGATTGCTCTCCAAAATGGCTGGATTAGTTCACAGATCTACCAACAATGTATCAGTGTCCCCATTTTTCCACCTCTCCTCCATTTGTTGTTTTGCCCTTTTATCATTATAATCAATCTGATAGGAGTGGGATGACATCTCAGAGTTCTGATCTCTAGTAGCCTCTTTCTAATACATCCCACTTCCTCATCTATATAATGCTGTCTGGGATTCATAGACCACTGCTTTAGTCTCTTGACTTTCCTTTCTGATAATATTCTCTACAATGGTGGGGGAGGGGATAAAGAAAAGACTAAAGACTTTTCAGATAGTATACTTTGATAAAAGTTAAGGAAATATTTATGATTTGGATCACTTCTCTGGCATTTTTATATTATAAAAGTATGAATCTGACACTGCATCCATAATTTCACTAGAGTTTTTTTTTTTTTTTAAGAATTCTTAGAAGACGGAGAGCAGACAAGTCTGAGCAGATTAGTTAAAAAGCAAGGTTATTTTCAAAAGCTACTGCTGCCCTGGGGGAGAAGAGAGTCATCATTACTACTCTCATCACATGCTTTATCATATAACCTGAGATCATTCCTCTGTATATGGATTTTTCTTTCAAGCTTCTTGATTTTTATCCTGAGAATTTATTACTGAATTCTCAGAATTAAAGACAAGATTTAAAATTCTGTTCAATCTCAAATATCTTTTCTCACATAGGGAAGTTGTGTAGTGCTATGGGGAAAGGGTCAGTTCTAAAGTTCAAACACTTGGGTTTAAGCCCCCAGTCATGCCTTTTCTTAGCTGTGTGTTTGGGGTGATAAGGCACATCTTTTGTGTCTCATTTATAAAACGGAGATTCTGGAATTTTGAATAAAAACTATGATTTATTGTTGTAAGGAACTCCAAGTGAAGGAATTCCCTCTAAAAACACAGAACAGCACCTATTCTATAATTGATAGCCGTAGAGAATTTTGTAGGGTTGCTAAGGTTAAGGAACTTGCCCATGGCTAGAGTTTGTCAGAGGTGGTACTTGAAGCAAGGTTCTTTAGCCACTACTCCAATCAATGGGAAAGATGATAATAACATTTGTATTGTCTATTTCGCAGGGTTTTTATGAAACAAGTACTTTGTTCATCTTAAAGTACTAGAGAAATGCTAATGATAAAATTTGATTCCTTCCATGCCACTACTGGGTTTGAATTTCCTCATCTCTAAAACAATGAAGTTGGATTTACTTACAGCTATAAATGTCATGACTCCAGATCATACTTCTTCTCTGTCTTCTCTGCTGGATCTTCCTCCAGATCATGTCCTCTAACCCTAAGTATCCCTCAAGCTTCTGTCCTGGATCCTCTTCTCTTCTTTCTCTATGGTATTTCACTTGAAGATCTCATCACTTTATCATTTAATTACTATCCCTGTGCTGCTGATTCTCACATCCACCTTTCTTATTCTAATCTCTCTTGACCTCCAATCTCATATCTCTGGCTGCCTTTCAGATATCTCAAACTGGATGTCTAGTAGATGTTTTAAACTCAGTATGTCTAAAATGGAACTCACTGTCTTTCCCCTGGAACCTTCCACACCTCCTTCCTACCTTCCCTATTACTGTAGAGGGCAACATCACCCTCCCAGTCCTTCAGGCTCACAACCAGGAATCATCTAAGGCAGTGGTTTCTAAACTTTTTTGGCCTACCGCCCCCTTTCCAGAAAAAAAATATTACTTAGCACCCTGGAAATTAATTATTTTTATTTTAATAGCAATTAATAGGAAAGATATATGTATCAATGTTTCTACCTTTTTCGTAAAATGTAGTAAAGAAAGGTGTAAATTAGAAACATTGAACTTTGAAATTATGAAACTATTTATTGAACTCAGAATAGAATGTAATACAAAAAAAGTTAAAACATTGGAAATCCCAAATGTATCTGTGGCCATCACTGACTCCCTGAATCGCTGTAGCACCCACCAGGGGGCAGTGGCGCCCACTTTGGGAATCACTGATCTAAGATTTCTTACTAACTCTTGCCCCCATATTCAAGCTGTAGCCAAGGCCAATGGAATTCACCTTTGTGATATATCTCTTGAATACACCCCTTTCTCTCCTCTGGCATTGCTACTACCCTAAGGCAGGTCTTCATTACCTCAAGCCAAGATTATTACAATAGCCTGCTTGTATCTGCCTCAAGTTTCTCCCCACTCCAATCCTTCTTCAATTCAGCCACTAAAGTAATTTCCCTAAAATACAGGTCTAATCATATCACACCTCTATTCAATAAACTTCAATGACTTCCCATTACCTCCAGGGGCAAATGTAAAATGCTGCTTAGCATTCAAAACTGAGCCCTGTCCCACCTTTCCAGTCTTCTTATGCCTTTCTCCCTGATATATGTTCTTCAGTCCAGTGATCCTGGTCTCCTGGCTATTCTACCAACAAGGCACTCCATCCCTGGGCTCCAGCCATTTTTTCTAGCTGTTCCCCATGCCTGGAAAGTTTTCCCTCCTCTGCTCTGACTACTGACCTCCCTGATTTCCTTTAAATTCTAAAAATCTTACTTTTTTACAGGAAACCCGAGTTATAAGAATAACAGTGGTCTATGGCTTGAAGTGACCTCATTGGCTAGCTAGTTGAATCCCGACATTTTACAGATGAGGAAACTGGAACCTGGGAAAGTTAGGTGATTTAAAATTAAGCAGAGATGATTTTACTCCAGAACCAATGTACTGTATTCATTAGAATCTTGAAGCCTGACTAGGTTTCCCACAATTCCCTTTCCCTTTCCTATGCATGCATTAATTTTAAATTAATGTGGTTTGCATATTAGTTGCGCTTTCTTCTCCCACTGCTGCCTCTTCCACATGAGTGACTTGGGTGGGTTCCCTCTAGTTTTAATAATAAACTTTATAAATACTAAACTTGGAGATATTGGATATTAATTTTTAAAATCTACAGTACTGTCCACTGAACTAATCAAGACAAGAGGCAAGTTGTACTTTTGGCTAATTCTATCATTCTACCTTTGCGTGTGGTTCAGGGAAGGTAATATAGATAATGTATTTTGTAAAACAATGTTAAGTTTGTTGTTGTCCAATCACATCTCCATTTGGGATTTTCTTAGCAAAGATATTGGGGTGATTTGCCATTTCCTCTTTCAACTCATTTTACAAATAAGGAACTTAGGCAAACAAGGTTAAGTAACTTGCTTAGGGTCACACAGCTAGTCAATGTCTAAAGCCAGAGTTGAACTCAGAGGGATGAGTCTTTTTGACTTGAGGTCCAGCACTCTAATCCATTATGCCACCTAGCTGCCCCAAAGAGAGAGGAAAGGAATTACAGGCACCTCTTATAGATAACCTTCTTAAGGAATTTTATCACAAAATGGTGAATCATTCATGTCTGGTTTTTTGTGACACTATTTAGGGTTTTCCTGGTAAATATACTGGATGGTTTGTCATTTCCTTCACTAACACATTTTATAGATGAGGAATATATTTTATAGATAAGGAACTGGGGCCAACAGAGTTTAGTGACTTGCCAAAGGACACACAAGTAGTAAGTATGTGAGGCCAGATTTAAACTCAGAAAGATGAGTCTTCCTGACTGGAGGTCCACTGTGATGCCTAGCTGCCCTAAAGTGCTATATAAATGTCAGCTATTATTAGTAATAGAAGTAATAATTCTCAGAGTTGGAAGCATTCTCAGAAGTTCAGTACAACCACTACTTAAACATGAATCCCCTCTACAACATAGCTGATCAGTGGTCATTCAGCCTTTGCTTGCAGATCTTCAGGAAGTAGAAACCCATTATTTCTGAGACCCTCCATTCTCCTTTAAATGACTTTACTTTTTAAAATTAATTAATTAATTTAGAATACTAGAATAGAATAATTTAGAAATAATTAATTTAGAATATTTAGAATTAGAATGGTAGAATAATTAATTAAGAATAATTAATTTAGAATGGTTACATGATTTATGTTCTTTCCTTCCCCTCTTCCTTCCCCCACCTCAGAGCCAATGAGCAACTCCACTGGGTTTTACATGTACAATTGTTCAAAGCCTATTTCCATATTATTAATATTTGCAATACAGTGATCATTTAAAGTCAACATCCCCAATCATGTCCCCATCAAACCATGTGATCAAGCAAATGTTTTTCTTCTGGGTTTCTACTCCCACAGTTCTTTCTCTGGATGTTGGTAGCCTTCTTTCCCATAAGTATGACTTTACCTTTTAGGGAATTTTTGCCACTGAATCAAGTTTCCATGTGTGCCTCTTCTCAACTTTGAACCATATATCCTAGTTCTGCTCTCTAGGATCCAGCAGAACAAGTCTAATCTTTCACATGATAGCCCTTCAAATAGTCAAGACTGTTCTCTTCATGGGACTTGTCTACTCCATGTTTTCCTCAAGCTGAATAATCCCATTTCTTTCATATGTCATGATCTTAAGGAGTCCCTCCACCTTTTTTCTTCTAGACTAAAATATCCCACCATCCGTAACTTTTCCTATTAGTTTAATGATGTCATTGGTCTTCTTGGAAAGAAAGGGCAAACAACCAGAACCAGTAAGCAAAAGGAAAGTTTATGCCCTAAAGCCCTCATTGGCCCAGTAGGTTAACTTTCCTCATTAAAAGCCCTTCAAATTTGAACTGGACAGGTGACCTAGCTCATTCATCTGAAAATGCCAAGACTCACTTAATGAAGGACTTTAGAATCTGCAGGGAATACAGAATTTTCTGGAGTGTCCCTGGAGAAATCTACATTCAAATAATGACATTCTCATGCCCCTAGTTTCCTTAGCTGTAGATTCTGGTGGATGAGTGATTTTCTACTTCTTGTCCTGAATTGTAAAAGGGTTACATGTGCTGCTGACTTGGGAGATGACTGAATCCTTTATACCTTAATATCAGAATCCTTTCACACATCACCCTAAGGTAACATTTTGACAGAATCAAAGGCTCCAGATGAGGATATATGACTGCTTGTGATAATCTCTGCCTTAGGGAAGCTAACCAGGCTATTTAAATGTATTTAACACTACTTGCCTCAGTTTCCTCACTTGTAAAATGACCTCGAGAAGGAAATGGCAAATCGCTCTAGTGTCTTTGCTCAGAAAACCCTTAATAGAGTCATGAAGGATCAGACAGGACTGAAAACAACTGATCAACAATTGCCAGAGACATCTGAAAGAAATTTTTTTGCTTGGTTTTATTTTTAAAAAATATTCAGGTATTCTACCATTGCGAATATGTATTTGTTTCAAAACTTAGGACTTAATATATGTATTATCTAGGACTTGATATATATGTAATATATAAAATATTAGAATATACAAGAATATAATAAGAAATATACATAATATAAATTATATATGATAAAGATATATAATATACATATGTAATATATGCCTATGTTTTATGTTCATTATATAATACATATAATATGTATATATTAGGGCTATATGTTAAAAAGTTTAGATTAGCCTTTAGAGACCCCTCACCCAAAATACTTTGAAGTATTCTCATCCTTTTTTCTCGTGAGAATACAAAGTGGTGACATGATGGCCAGGCTAAGGAAGTAGTATTTAACTGAAATGAAGACATTTGGTTACAGGGAAAACCTCTAGACCAGGGAAATGCATGGCTTATCAGGAACACTGGCAAATAGTGAAATGGAAAGGTTTACAGGTCCTTAAAGCTGGCAGGAAGCTATTGCTTATATAGTCTGATCATGTAAGCCATGGGTCAGTCTGCCCTGTGCTTGTAATGGCTGGGGAAATCAAACTATATTGAGTCCAATAGTATTTAAGCCCATAATTGCTGCTGATTAGAATTCAGCAGCAAACTTTGCATAATGCCAATAGGTGACCTTTCTTCTGGGGTGCATCGGCAGGATTGTTGGGACCTTGTAACAAATGCCTAGTGCCATTTAATGATGGAATGACATATCTCTGATATGCAAATTTTTACAGCAGAGCAATTAAGCAGTTTAGAATTTTACGGCAGTGTTTGGGCTTTTTACCACCAAAAAAAAAAAAGGAGTAGAAGAAGGAGAAGGAGAAGAAGAAGAAGAAGAAGAAGGGGGCCAATAAAGGCTCCTGATGTATGGGTTAATCCCCACTGGAAATACACCATGTAATCTTGTGGAGACAATGCATTATGGATAGCATTGTGATTATCAGTTGTTAATCTCTCCTCCCTACCCTTCCCCCCCTTTCGGCTCCCTCCTCCACCCTTGCGTGCACCGACAAAAACTGCATGGCTGCCACATTGTTGGGGCACGAGCCTGGGATACAGATGGGAAAGTTGGGGCATTGCAATCTGCTGTGTGCAGGGAAGACAGAAAAGGGGGCTTGCGACTAGGCAGCTTGTCAGCAGGGGACAGGACTGGGGGCCATATGCCTCTCTTCTTCTCCCTTCTGTCACCGAGTCTGCCGCCTCCTCCTTCTGTCAGGGGACACTTTAATGATGAACATGTTTTAAACAGTTTTGTTTACCTAGCAACAGCTTTTCTGTGAGGGGGTCTTAATTAGTCACCTTAAACAATTTTTGGTTTCGATTTTTTTTTTTTTGCGTTCATTCATGTGGTTGAATCTCTCTCCTCATCCTTCCCCTCCCCCACTCAGCAATTGCAGGCTTGTTAGTGTTTGTTAGGGTTTCTATACAGAAATATCTCTATTTCATAAAACTAGGAATAATAGCCAAATTCCATTTCCCCCCCTTTAATTCATTCTTTCATGTTACAGTTGGTTGTCTTGTAAAGTCCCAATTTTCTCTATTTGTCAGCTAAGGAAGCCCTTTGTGGAGCTCTCCAAATCGAGCCTGCATTTGAAAATAAAAACCTTGGGAGATGAGCGGGCTGGGGGAGGGGTGGGAATTTTGTAGGACTAGCTACAATCCCATCCCCTTTCAAAATGCAGTGATTTCAGTGACAGCCACGAGAATTTGAAAAATCTTTGAATTCAACAGTCAGGCTAATGATTCCTACCATTAACTCCTAAAGTATAATTGCTTCTCATACAGCATCCTGTACTATGATGGCTTCTCATACAGCATCCTGTACTAATGTATTTTTCCATTCCTACAAAGGAATGCTTTATATTATATATTCCATTATGTGTATTGTATAAATATTTATGTATTTTATAATACATTATGCATATTGTACAGATATTCATGTATGTTCTATGTGTGTGTTTGTACATGCATAGAACATACAAAACATGCATTTGTACATGCATAGAACATGCAAAAATATCTGTACAGTACACATAATGGATGTGTATAATATATGTGTGTACACACCATATATATATATATATGTGTGTGTGTGTGTGTGTGTGTATATATATATATATATATATATATATATATATATATATGTATGTATGGAAAGAGAGACAGAGAGGGGAAGAGACAGAGAAAGAGAGAGACAATGACAGAGACAGAGAACCTGGGTTTCCCCACCTTGCCCAGGCTAGTAGTTCAGCTGCCACTAAGAGCTGACCTCACTGCTTACTGACTGACTCAGTTTCCAACCTGGGCCAATTTGCTCCTCCTCAGGCAATCTGGTGGCTGACAACTCCCAGGGCTGACCAAATTGGTACTGATAACATACCATTGACATTAGCCCTAATGCAGCTCAGAACTCCCAAACTCAAATAATCCACCAGCCTCAGTCTCTCCCAGTAGCTGAGATTATGCCTGAACTAAATTTGTTTTTGTTTTTGTTTTTTAATCCCTTACCTTCCATCTTAAAATCAATTCTATTTATTGGTTCCAAGACAGAAGAGCAGTAAAGGCTAGACAATGGAGGTTAAATAACGAGCCCCTGAAACCAGTTTTGAACCTAGGACCTCTGATCTCTAGGTTTGGCTCTCAATCGACTGAGCCACTCAGCTGTCCCCTTGAGCTGAGTTTTTATCTTTCCTCCAACACTTCCTACATGACTATGAGCAAGTCATCTTAACTTCTTATAGCCTTACTTTCTTAATATATAAGATGGTGATAATAGAACCTATCTCACGGGGGTATTATATGGATCAAATGATATAAAATTTAATGTACTTTGAAACCCTTAAATTGTTATATAAATATTTGATTTGTTATTATTTATTCCTTTATGTATTTAAGATTCTTCTAAGACCCGAATTATTCCACTGTTGACAAGAGAAAGAAAATCAAGTAACTAACATTTTTTAGGTCATTTAAACCAAGTTCCAACTTAAGCTAAATGAGAAAAAGGTATTGAATAATAAACTTAGTACTATTTATGGAAAAAGTAAACATATATATTGGAATTAGAATGGGATACACACACATAGGGCAGCTAAGTAGCAGAATGGATAGAGCACTGGGCTGGAAATAGAGTAAACTCTTCATGAGTTCAAATCTGGCCTCAGATATCTACTAGCTATGTGACCCTAGATAAGTCACATAGCCTTGTTTGCCTCAGTTTCCTCATCTATAAAATGAGCTGGAGAAGGAAATGGTAAATGACTTTAGTATCTTTGCCAAAAAAAAAAAAAACAAATAGTACAACATGACTAAAAATGACACAACTATATAAATGATATATACACAGATAACTATAGGTATATGTATATATACTCATACATACATATATACACTTACAAATGTTATATACAAACACACATGTAATATATGTGCATTTAATAAGTATATTTAAAAAAATATATATATATACATACATACGTACTTTGTGGAATTAGAAAGGACCATACTCCTTTAGATAGAGATGTGATGCCATGGAAAGAGACCTGGAAGTAGAACTGAGAGACTAAAGCTCATATCCTGGGTCTGGAAGTTCTTTAAAGTGTCACCATGAGGAAATCACTTCGCCTCTGAAACCCACTTTCCTCATCTATAAAATAGGACTGATACTTTTACCATATACCTCATGGTGCTCTACTAAAAAAAGTGATCTATAGCTCTCCTTTACCAAACTCTAGTAATTCCCTCTTCTCTGAAGGATAATAAAATAAAAATCTTTTGTTTGGCATCTAAAGTACTTTGCAACTTTGCCCATTCCTTTTCTTTCTAGTCTTCTTAACACTCCTTCAGTATCTGTTGTTGATCAGTTGTTTCAGTAGTGTTCAATTCTTTGTAATCCCATTTGGGGTTTTCTTGGTAGAGATAGTGGAATTATTTGCCATTTACTTCTCCAGCTCATTTTACAGCTGAAGAAACTGAGGCAAACAAGGTTAAGTGATCTGTACAGAGTAACACAGTTAATATATGTATGAGGCCAGATTTGAACTCATGAAGATGAGTTTTCCTGACTCCAGACCAGACCCTACATTCAATTGCCACCTAACTTCCCCAGGCACTCTACAATCCAGTAACTCCTACCTTTTACTTGTTTCTCACACATGATTCTGTGCCTTTTTTCCTTGCTGTCCCCCATGGCTGAAATGCTTCCTCTCCTCATCACTGCCTCTTAGCTTCTTTTACAATTCAGCTTCAGATTTCATCTTCTGCCATAGGCTTTTCCTAGTGCCCCACAATGCTAGTGCCTACCCTTTGAGTTTATCTCCCAACGTCTGAGTAAATAATAATAATAATAATAATAATAATAATAATAATAATAATAGCAATAATAGTAGTAACAATAATAGTTAAAATTTATATGGTGCTTACTATGTGCCAGGCACTGTGCTAAGCACTTTACATTTATTATCTTATTTGATTCTCTCAATAACTCTGGGAGATAGGTGCTATTATCAACCCCATCTTACAGAAGAGGAAACTGAAGCAAACAGGGTTAAATCACTTGCTCAGGGTCACATGGCTAGTAAATGACTGAGGCTGCATTCGATATACATCATTGTTTGTGGGATTCTTGAAGGCAGGGATGGAGCTTTGCCTTTTTTCCCCTTTTGTGTGCCTGGAACACAATAAGTACTTGATAAATGTTAGATTGTAAATTCATTGAGGACCGGAACACTTTCTTTTTATTAATTGTATCCCTAACATTTAACATGTCTGGCATATAGTAGGTGCTTAATAAATGTTTATTGGATTGAGTAACAAATGCTTGTTAGCTGACCAAATAGAAGACAAAAGGAAGTTACAGATACATGGAGTTTCTCCTTAGAAAGGTAAACAGGGAGTTGGTTTTATTATGTATCCAATAACCATCATTTCATCAAGCATTCAGTCATCTAATAGTATGGCTCTCCCACCGTTCTCTCCAGGAGTCTTTTTGCTTTATGTCTTCTCTAGCCTCAATCCCCAGTGGCCTCCTCTCACTGATGAGAGCTCTTCCCAGAGCCACCATTTTGGTGAAGAGCTCATACCTACTGGACTTCCTTTTCTGGACCTCCCCACTGCTCTTGTATAAATAAGAAGAAGGGAGGGAAGGAGATTGATGGATGGCTAGATGAAAGGCTAGATAGATAGATAGATAGATAGATAGATAGATAGATAGATAGGTAGATAGATAGATAGGTAGATAGATAGATGTAGAGACATATCTGTATGTAAATATAAATATAATAAATATATAGAATGATATAGATAAGTATCTATATATAGAAGTAGATAGATATAGATAGATAATAATATAAATAGATATAGATATCTATACATTAGATGTAGATAGAGACAGATATCTATATAAAGAGATATGGAGATAGTTATCTATGCATAAATATAGATAGATAAGAGATATGGAGCTAAATATTTATAGAGTTAGATATCTATATATAGAGATAGATATAATTAGCTATATAGATAGATAACAGTTAAATATATATAATACAAATAAGTATCTTCTAGATTTATAGATAGAGATAGAGACAGGTATATAGACAAATATCTATAGAGACAGACAGATATAAATATCTAGGCATAAAGAGATAAATACAGGCATATAGATACTTATGTAGATATAGCTAGATGCCTAATCTAGCTATCTCTAGATATCTATGTAGACAGATAGAGGCACATTAGGTATAGAAATTGTAACCCTTAGAATGTAAGCTCCAGGCAGGCAAAGGCCAACTCTCCTTTCTTTTATTGGTATCCTCAGTCCTTATCATGGTGCCTGGCACAATAGTAAGTGCTTAACAAATGCCTGGTTACTTAACTCATGATAAATATTTGTAAAAAAAAAAAGCCAACCATGGAAATAATTGCAACTTATACATCAATATCTTTTACAGACAATGAAACAATATGACTCTTTAAATCACTACATATTTTGATACTTGAATATGGATGAGAAAAGTGGGGAGAAAATGTTAAAAAAATAGGCCAGAGTGTGCTGGTAAATGTTTACCATCTCAAGAAACGTGTATTCATGACATATCTACAGTATTAACATTTTCTTAAGACTAGATAATCACCCAAACAAGAAAGTCCTGATTTGTAGCATTCACCCACACTCAAATTTTAACAATTCTTAGAGCTCACTCCAGCATACTTCTGAATACAGAGTTTACAAATAAGAAACAGGAGAGACCAAAGCCTGGAAGCCTACACAAATACCTCATGCCTGTAAATCTTTAATACTTTCTGAAAAGAATCAGAAGGTGCTGAACACAGCAAACTCTAAATTACATCTCCCCTCAAAAGGAAGTGGGTTACATTTTAACAGAGGAAATTACTCTTTCCTAAGTGTGGGAGTTATTCCTGAATCAGCTGTCTATGGGTTAGATAACTAAATTGGTCAATTAAAGATCTAAGTTAATACAAAGCTGGAAGAAAGTATAAAATGAGAAAATATATGTTGTGCAATGAAAATAAATGAATTGATCTGTTTAAACAAGTAACTGACATGGAAAAGGGGGCAAGAGATGGAGAAAAAGGGTATTGACATCAATTATTAGAAATCCATAGTTTGCTCAATGTAAATCAGTTGCCACAAGAGGAGAAAGAAAGTCTAAAAAACTCCTTAGCAAACATTTGATCTACAGAGTGATCTGGTAGCCATGACCAATACAGGTTTGCAATATAAACTCAATTGTAAGATCTTAGGGATAAGAATGATGGAAGGTAGGTGCTCACTCTTAATACTTTTCACTTCATCAGTCTTGGACTATTTCAATCAATGTGGCTCTTCTCTTCCCTCCTAGGGAAGGGATTCATTTCACTACGCATCTACCTCATATATAACAGGAAGTTTTATTTTTTGAATCCTTTCTCTAGTACTTATTATCTTAGAGAAGCAGCATGTTATAATAGTTAAAAAATTAGTCTCAAGGAGTAAGTTTTGGAGTTCAAAACCCACTTCTGATCCTTACAAACTGGGTGACTATAAAAAGATCAGTTAGTGTCTCCTACAATTGTCTCCTTACCTGTGAAATAATAATAATAATAATAATAATAATACCCATAGCAACTACCTTATAGGTTTGTTGAGAGACTCAAATAGTATAATGTTACTTAAAACACTTTGCAAACTTTAAGACTATCTATAAATATCAATTGTTACTGTTACTTCTGTGACCTTGGAGAGAAGTCCCTTAATTTCTTTGAGCCTATTTCTTATCTGTGAAAATTAGAGGGCAAATAGGCACAGTGAATAGAGCACTGAGTTTGGAGTCAGGATGATCTGAGTTCATCTGTGACCCTGATCAAGTCACTTAACCTCGTTTGCCTCAGTTTCCTCATTTATAACATGAGCTAGAGAAAAAAATGACAAAACATTTCAGTATCTTTGCCAAGAACATGACCAAAAAACAAATAAACAAAAGCAAAACATGAGAGAGATGGGCTATATGATCTCTAAAGTCTCCCTTTCAGCTCTAAATTCTAGGATTTTATTTTAGAATGGTAGAAAGGGCACTGAACTAAGATAAAAAAAAAATCTTGAGTCTGGTGAGAGCTTTGCCACGAACTGGTTCAACGAATGACCTAATTTTTTTTCTTCCTCAACAATTAGCCTTTTGAGATTTCATTTTCTTCATATGTATGAAAATAGAATTAGACTGGGTGATCTTTTCTCCATGTTTTCTCCAGCTCTAAAATGTTATGACTTTATGAGTCTGAATGACATGTTTTTATAGTAAATATTTAACCCCTTAGTAGGCACTGCTGGCTATTAGTTTGAGCCTATTCACAATAAAAACCAGATACTTTTTCTACATTCTTACCATACTCAAATAATTATGAACTACACACAACACTAAAGAATACTCAGAGAAATATTAATTTTTTCATGGTTATCAGGAAACTACAGACCTTTGTTGTCTAGCTCTCTTATGAGTGGAAGTAGACCCTTCCTTAGTCTAGATATATGGTCTATGTGGATTTTATCCCATCAAACTCTTAATTAAAACTCTTACCTACTGGGAAAACTCCATCTTCTTCCTCTTCCTACTTCATTTCCTTTAAATGGATCCTGATCACATAAAAAAGTATGATGAGGTCAACCCCACAAACATGTCTTGATTGTACCAACATATTCTCTTGTATCAGGAAAAAAGGAAAAAATCAACATATATTAAAACCATTGCAGGCTACATACCAAAGGCTTCTTCTAGACCTAGGCAGCTCTTAACCCATCTATAGACATGTCTAAAACCCAGGAATTTAAGTGCCTATAGTCAGCTTTCCCGTGAGACATTCCCACTATGTGTCAAGCAAACATTCATAGAAGCTGTTCTAATCAAAACCTCCAGGAGGTTCAATCTTTACTTAATTGAGGGAACTAGTAATTGGGGTGAATTGGTTGGTTTCCACTTCCTTCTTAAGATCAGCCATCAACAAACAATTTGTATTCAGAGGATTCCTCCTTAGGTCCTTCTTCTCCCTATTCACTGTTTTACTCTGGTCCTAACTATATCTTCTCCTGCTTCCTTGCTTATTTCATTAGCTTGCTTTTGCCCAGAGGTTCAACTTCCCTATTATGGTTCCATCATGAAAAAATAAGTAAAGCCAGAAGCAGATTCTCCTTTCTTATCAAAACTTATCTAACCTTTTTTTTTTTTTATTTCCTCCCCAAAGGACCAACCCTCTCTTTTTTTCTGTGCCATTGGCCCATCCTGGATTTCCTCACTCTTTAGTTGTTTTGTTGTCTCAGAAGCCAGTTTTCTGAGTGGAGTCTGCCTTTCCAAGTATTTGGAAATTTGGTAGAGTCAACCCAAAAGATAGAGCACATTACTCATTCATTTCTCTCCCATTGCTCCCAATGTGAGGGGGCAGGGATGTCACAGATGTTAGTGTTCACTAACAACTTGGGTTTATATCTGAATAAGCTAGATGCCTTGGAATACTCTTCCTTTCTTTTTTTGTTCCTCTAAATTCTTATTTGGATATTTGGGCATTTGGTCACAGCCATAGATTGAATGTTAAATATTTTAATTGCTTGTCATTGACAGAATGGAAAAGCGGTTAATTATCCAGCAGCCAACTGAGTAGGGATTGATTTGTGACTCTGTCTTCAGATTTGGAAATAACAAGTTCCTAAACATGCTAAAATCCCACTTCCTACATGAAGCTTTCCATAACCCCCTTTAATTCCAGTGCTTTCCAGTATGAATGCTTTGTAAACTAAAGAAGATGAAAAGAAATTTCAATGATGAAAAATTAATATTTTATAATAATGGGGAGAATTATAAAGATGTGGTTATTGGTCATTAAAAGTATACAAATGTTCTCAAAGATAAGAAAAAAGGTTGATGGAATGCAAAATTTGAAAAAAAACATCTTTCTAAATGATATCAGACTAATTTTCAAGGGAGAAAAAAGAATAAATCTGATTTATGTTCTGTTTTGCTACATCTGTTCAATATCAATCCAAGCAGTTAAGAATTAAACAGTGTTAATTTTTGAATACTGAACAAATTTACATTTTGGTCAGAATTTTTTAACTTCATATTTCTTTGTTGTAATTTATTGTTCATTGTACTGTGGAGAACTTCATACATGTAGATAAAATGCCATTAAAATAAATCATTTTTGATGTGGTAAATAATGGAAAAAACAATGAAATCTCAAGTTGCATTAAAAGAAATATAATAATAATAATCCTGGATGAGAGAAATGATAACCCTACGATACTCTGCTTTGGTAGACAACATCTGGAATATTCCTGTTTTCAGTTTGTGACATCACATTTTAGGAGATTATATAGTATTTTGGAATATGTCTAGAGGCGACCAATACCAAAAGGAGAATAAAAACAATGTTCTATAGAGAAAACTTAAAAGAAATTAATAGTTTGTTTCTTCTTAAGAAGAGATAATTTTGTTGGACATGATCCAAATCTTTAAAGGATTGACAAATTGGAGGTTGACACATAGAAACCATATTACATCTGGATCTAGAGGGCTACCGATTCAGAGAAATTATAGGGAAGCCTGTTGCTTCTTATTATAAGGGGAGCTAAATTTCCTAGTTGTTCAATAGTGGAATGGGATGGGGCAGCTAGGTGGCTCAGTGGATTGAGAACCAGGTCTGGAGATGGAAAGTCCTGGGTTGAAATCTGGCCTCAGACCCACCTAGCTATGTGACCCTGAGCAAATTACTTGACCCCTCTTGCCTACTCAGTTTCTCTTCTGTCTTGGAACTGATATTTATTATTAATTATAAGACAGAAGGTGAGGGTTTGCTTTTTTTTAAAAGTGGAATGGGGTGATTTTCTATTCATTTTTTTCACCAAGTATTTATGAAGTGTCTATTAATACAATTCACTGTGCTTGCTGCTGGAAATACAAGAGTAAAAAGCAAATAGTCCATATGCTTATTTACATTCTTTTCTTTTCTTTCTTTATTTTTTTTTAACATTTTTTAAACCCTTAACTTCTGTGTATTGGCTCCTAGGTGGAAGAGTGGTAAGGATGGGCAATGGGGGTCAAGTGACTTGCCCAGGGTCACACAGCTGGGAAGTGTCCGAGGCCGGATTTGAACCTAGGACCGCCCATCTCTAGGCCTGGCTCTCAATCCACTAAGCTACATTCTTTTCTTGAGAAACAACATGTTCATAGAAAATGAAATATAAAATGTATGCAAAGTAATTTCCAGGAAGAGTGAGGGCAGCAACTGAAGAGATCAAGGGCCAAAGATTTAGAATTGAGAGGGTCATTTAGCCCAATTCCCTAACTTTAAAAATGAGGAATTAAGAGTTCAGATGTCCATGTCTTGACCAAGGCCACCATCTGAACCATAAACCTGACTACACTTCTAATTCTCCTTCCACAATACCACAGTGCCTCATTCTGTGGGAAATAGCACTTGAGATGAACTTTGGGAGAAGCCCGAAATTCTACAAAAGTAGAGAAGGCATTCCAGGAATAGGGGAACAGTTTGTGCAAAATAAAAAGACAGGAAATGGAATCTTAAGTATGGAGAAAACAAGTTAGCCAATTGACTAAAATATTAAGTGTGTAAAGGGGAATAATATGCAAATTAACCTGAAAAAGCAGGCTGGAGTCAGATTGTGAAGGGCTTTCAAAACCAAACAGAGGAGACTGTATTTTGTCCTAGAGGTAAGAGGGTGTCACTGGAATTCTTTGAAAAGGAATTGGCATAGTCAGACCTGAGGTTTAGGAGTATCAATTTGGCAGCCATGTAGAAAATAGATTGGAGAAGGAAGAAACTTGGAGTATGGAGACTAATTAAGGGGCTATTACAATAGTATAGGTGAAAGGTGATGAGAGCAGTGTGAGTAGAGAGAAAGGGACAGATGTAAGAGAGGCTGTAGATGTAAAATTAGCAAGACTTGGCAAATGGTTCAATGTGTAAAACCTCATGGTACGGGGATCTGGGGTACCCTCTCCCACTAAGGGTCCCTAATTTTGGATTTACAAGCTTCATTTATGCCCTGGGGAAGCTGACCCCCCAAAAGAGGAGTCAGGCTCTTTTTACATGTTCTGGGTTCTTAAGACTCCCCACCTTGGTGCTGTGGGGAAAATCCCTTAAAACTTAAGTTTGAATCGCATCTAGTGTTTCCCCAAAAGTTCGTTTGTAAAAAGAAATTCAGTATGAGGAGCTGATCAAGTGTAGGATAGGTGTTTATTTCCTCCATCATAAAAGACATGTTTAAAACACAAAAGACATATAAGCATGCATTGAGAAATTTGCAAAGCGTCATACAAATAACCTGCCATCTCTCTCATGTTCTCCTGGGAGGCTGACATTTAAAACATCAAAACATGAAATACTTTGTAAAATTGAAGAACAGTCATTTCACTATCATCAAACGATTTGAATAATCACCCATCATGATCTGATCAATTCATCAAGGTCTATAACTCTGCCAAACAATGGTAGCCTCCTATGAGAAATTGTTCAGAGACCTCTTCCTGCTGGTTATGCCACCCAGGAGCTGCTGTTCTCTCAGAGTCACACCAAGGTTGGAAAATCTTTAGTCATGCTCACTTTTGGGTTACCTGTGCCTAAAGAATGAAACAGATCAAACAAAGCAGTCGGAGAATTGATATCCACTCTCAGAATCATTTGGAAGAAACTCTCCTTGATGCTTGCAAGTAGCTGGCATGATTTCTGAGAGTGGAGAAGAGGGATGGACAGGGAGTACAATTCCTCTACTTCATCCCTTGTTGGAAATCTGAGGGCTTATGAAATTCTAATGTATTTAACAAATGGGGAAGAGGAAGAAAGCAAGGTGATGGAGTTTTCTCTCTCCTTTTAAAGTCCAGAGGGGCAGCCTTTCATATTCAGTGACTAATATTTTTTGATGCACCCTATTTCTTGCCATCATGGATGTTGGTTTCAGTAGCCTCAAAGATTCTTTTCATATCTAAATCTATGATCCTATGAATGCCAGACAATTCAAACTGAATGGCTAATAGTGTACAAAATAGAACCCAATTACTTTTTCCCTAATACTCATCCTTATTCTGAACTTCTTTCTTTCTTTTTTTGTTTTGTTGTTATTTTTTAATAACAAATTTACATAGTTTTCCAAAATTATATAATTCATGTTATGTCCCTTCCTTCTTCCCTTCCCCCCTCCCAGAGTTGGCAAACTTGGGTTGTACATGTATTATCATGCAAAACATCATTTTTATGAGTGAATAATCTTATTAGGCCCAAACCCCAAATCATATACCCAAATAAACAAGTGATGAATATTATGTTTTCATCTGCATGAACTTCTCTTTTGATTGAAGGAACCACCCTGCCACAGATAACTTTGACATTTTTTGGGCATATTTCTCATGATAAGAATCATTCTGTCATAGGGGCAGGTAGGTTGGCTCAATGGATAGAGAACCAGGCCTGGAGGCAGGAGGTCCTGGGTTGAAATCTGACCTCACACACTTCCCAGCTGTATGATCCTGGTCAAGTCACTTAACCCTCATTGCCTAGCCCTTACCATTACTCTACCTTGAAAATGGCACTCACTATTGATTCTAAGAGAGAAGGTAAGGTTTAAAAAAAATCACTGGGTCAAAGAGTATGAAAATTTTAATGAATTTTTTCCTTAATATTACAATTTGTTTTTCAAAAGAGTTGTACTAATTCACAATTTTGCCCATTTTCCCATCTGCACCTTCTACATTGATATTTCCATTATGGGTGGTCATTTTTTGCCAATTTTCTGGGTATAATGTGAAAACTCCAAATTATATTCATTTGCATTTTCCTGATGATTAATGGCGTGGAGCATATTTCCATATGTGAAATGATCATTTGCAATGCTTCTTTTAGAAGCTCTCTGTACCCTTTGGCCACTCATATATTGGGAAATGACTTTTGGCCTAATACATTTATGTAAATTTTCTTTATATTTTGTAAATCAAGCTTTTATCAGTGATACTTAATGAAAATGTTTTTCCCATTTAACTATTTCTCTGATTCTATATGGACTGATTTTTTAAATACAAAAAAAAAAAAAACAAAACGATCCTTCATTTTATGCAATCAAAATGATCAATTTTGCCTTATGATTGCCTCTGTCTCTGTCTAGAACTCCCTTCCTCTCTCCCTAGCCATCATTATGAAAGGTAATTCCATCTGTTTTCTCCTTTATATTTAAGTCATTTAAATATTTGGAGCTTATTCTTGTTAAGCTGGTTGAAATCCATCTTCTGTCAAACTTTCTTCTAGTATTACCAATAGTTTTTATCAATTCGAGAGTTCTATGTTCCTCTAATTCAGTCTTTGCTCTTAACTTTATCAAACACTGGGCTACCGTTTTCTGTTGCTTTTGGTTCTGGTTTATTTAATCTATTTCATTGATATACTTTTCTACTTTTAAGCTACTATCAAATAGTTTTCATAATCATTGCTTCGTAGTATAGTCTAAGGTCTGATAATGTCGTGGCTCTGTTTATTCTCATCCTTAAAATTCTAGCCCTTTCAGTCTTTCAGATATATATTTTTTTAACTTTAGTTCATCTAATTCTAAAGTATTCCTTTGGTAGCTTGGCTAGAATAGCCTTATTTAAATATTAATTTGGGTAGTATGGCCATGACCCAATTATGAGTACTAAATATCCTATTGTTTTCCAAAATTTCCATAAAAATATTGCTGTAGTTGTTTTCTTTTAAATCCTTTGTTGCTCTTAAAAGGTTATCTCAGCATTTTGTGCATTTTGGGAGTTATTTTGATGGAATTTCTTTTAGTAGTGTTTCTAACTGCTTTTTTTTTAGTGTTTTCTTTTTTAAATACTGTATAAAAATACTGATGGTTTTATGGATTTGTTTTTTATCCAGATACTTTACTAAAGTTATTAATAATCTCAGTTGTTTTTCTCATTGATTCCCTAGTGTTTTCTAAGTTATCTGAGGTGTTAGCATGTCTAAAAATGGAGAAAATTTAATTTCTTCTTCAGTAACATTTTTTATCTTTAATTTCATTCTATTATGTAATTGCTATAGAGAACAATTCTTGAACTGCTAGAAGAATTGTCCTTGTTTTACCTCTTGCTTGTAATGGGAAAGCTTTCAGTGTTTCTCCTTTATAAATAATATTGTCTTTTCATTTCAGAGATATGCTTTGATCATGGAAAAAAGTCCTTAAATGCCTAAGTTACTTAGTTTCATTTAAAAAGAATTAAAAAAGTATTTTTCTCAAAGTTTTTAAATATTAGAATGTTATTTTTGTTGCTTTATGTTGTTTATGATTAATTATGCTTATTGTTTTCTTAATATTGAACCATCATTCATTCTTTACCTCACATCATGTAGACTAACTTGATCATGGTAAATTATATGAGTGTATTATTTTAATATTCTTTCTAGGACTTAAATATTTTTGTAACATTAGTGAAATTTGTTTATAATTTCCATTCTCCTGTTTGTATCTTCCCAGTTTATAGTTCTTTCTGGTTTGTGTATAAGGACCTTATTTTGTATTAAAAAGAAGTTGGGTAGAGTGCCTTCTCTCTTTCTCTCTCTCGGTTTCTATCTCTGTCTCTGTCTCCCTCCCTCTTTCTCTGTTTTTAAAAATTCTATATTTAAAAGACATCAAATAAAATGAGCATTTCTGTATGTAAAGTGGAAAACTTGAAAAGAGGATCATCCATGAGACCACTAAGCTTTATGTCATAGAGCTTACTTTTTTCTTTTAAATACATAAGTTAAGCAAATCACTTTCAAAACTGCCCTACTTGTTTCCTTCAAGCCTTCTTTTTGCTCTTTTGTACAAAAAAAATTATTTCAATGACTCTCTTTTCTTTCTTTTCTTTTAAACAGATGTATTGCTAACCCTTTCCTTCTTTTCATCTCCCTATAAATTAGAAAAAAAAAAGACAAATCCCAAACAATTGTAATAAATATGTATATTCAAACAAAACAAATTCTTACATACCCATATCTAAAAATCTGTTTTATTCTGTACTTTGGATTCATCACCTCTCTGTCAGTGTTTAGAATGCTTCATCATTGATCCTATACGGAATTGTGTTTGGTCACCGCATTTATCAAGGGCAGTGAGGTGGTACAGTAGATAGGGTGCCAGTCCTGAAGATTGGAAGATTCAAAATTGTGAGTTCAAATCAGACCTCAGACACTTACTAAACACCTACCCGGGGCAAGTCACTTAACCCTGTTTACCTCAGTTTCCTTATCTAAAAATGTCCTGGAAAAGGAAATGGTAAACCACTCCAAAATACCTTTGCCAAGAAGACCCAAAAAGGGTCATGGAGAGTCAGACATGACTGGAAAAATGGCTTAAATGACTTAATGAGAAATATGCATTTAGCAGAGGTTTTTTTAAAACTCTTTTAAAGTTGTTTTCCTTTACAATATTGTTTTTACATTTTTATCAGTGTTGCTCATTTCATTCTAATACTTTATAGAAATCCTTCCCCTAACACATGTTGGCTGTGTGATTTTGGGCAAATCATTTAATCTCTCATTTATGAGCCAATTTTGCCTGCTCTCTTAGCTGGACCCTACCTCCTCATTTTGACAAAAGGGATGCTCTTCTATATTATTGTAGAACTGAATTACTCTAAGAACTCTCTAAAACAAGAAGATGAAGAGAGGGTGCTGACTTGTGTTAGTTGAGTGAGTTTCCTCACCTGAGAGTTCCCCAAAGTAATGAAAACAAGTCTGCTTTTTTTTTTAAGTTTTCTTTATAGCTCTGAATTATGATCTGGAGATTATCCATGACCCCCTCACATATGCAAGTTCTATTTTGTTCATGTGAATAGCATGCAACCCCATAATTAGGAAGGGGGTCTGGTCTGGTGGAGACATGGAGAGAATTGGCCAGGTTTGTGTAAAGTAACCATTCTAGTCAAATGTGAGGCACTTGGGGACCTTCAAAATCAGTCTTAAGTATTAGGGAAAGAGCTAGAACCAGAGTGCCTCAGACTTTCCAGTTGTTTTTTGTTATGGTTGTTGTTTGTTTGTTTGTTTGTTTGTTTTTACTGTAATCTGTGGCGAATTGCTTTGGTGCTGAGTTTTTGATGAGGAATCAGTTCATTGGTTGCTCTAGTAATTCATTTGGCCTGACTTTGGCATTATACCTGCTCCCCTTTCTGTACCCTACGTCCTCACTTTAACAAAAGGGTTGCTCTTCTATACCATCCCAGGGAATGGAATTAAGTCTTAATTACTATCACACGTGGTCTTTCCCCAAGATAAGACCTGAGAGAAATCACATTAAGTGCTTCCTGATGGAAAAATGTCCTGCGTATTAGCTCTTAGCCCAAATATTAGTCCGTTCTCTGACTCTGACAGTTTATAATACTAAAACTAAAAAATGGAGAAAGGCAACAATTCTAAGTATCTTTTGATGGATGGCCTCTGAGATCGCTTCCAAAGCTGAGAATCTGGGATTCTAAGTATCTTTTCCTGTTTATAAGTATGAGTCAGGACAAGTTTGCTCCTGCACTTTCCAAACCTCAACACAAACTGAATAGATGCGCCCTCCATTAGTGAGCATTGCTAAAGATAGCAAAGTATTAAAGGAAATTGAGATTCGAACACCACATTTTCCGTTTCCTCAATCTGCTGGATCCTTCATTTAAAAGTTTACATCTTTTAGTGGAAAAATTAATTTCTCTTTCACAAGTTCCACTCACATTTTGTTGCTAATAAAACCAAGGATGTAAATACTATTAAGTACAAAACAGCCTGCTGCGTAATTGTTTCAAAGCAATTACAGATTATATCGAGCCATTCGTTGAGCAGAAACAGTTTTTTCCAAGACACCAGCTCCCTGTACCTTGAAATTTTATTAGTCTAAGAATTTCATGCACCATATGTTGGAATATGAGACTAGCTGCAATTGAACAAACAACTTTCTGATATATAAGTGAATGATAACCTGATTTTAAATGTGTTTATCTAATGAGATAGTAACTGTAATTTACAACACATATAAAAACCCCCACTGTTACTCCTGGTGCACCTTTTGGCTAAAAAGGGTGATGCAGGGAGATATGCTAATGACTATCGTCTTGGTTTTTACCAAGTCAGTAATAAAATTTGCATTTGATATTGTGCACAGTAAACTGGGTTATTAGCCTTGAAAATGAGTCTCATAAAATTTAAATATAGGCTTAAATCATATTAACTGTCCTGTAGGTTTTCTGAGAGGCTTTAAAGCATTGTGTGTTGGTTCTATAGTGTATGGAATGCAGATGTCAGTTTGCCTTCAGGGGGTGCCCCCAAAAGGATGCATATTGGAGCTGGGAAGATGCACAGAAAAAAATCATCCACTCTTTGTTTCCCATGAAGCCTGGGAAAATGGTCCAGGGATGAAGGGTCTGGGGGAGGAGGGGCATGAAGGGAGGAGGATGGGTATACATGGGAGAAAACCTAAGGGGCCTCTAGCCAAACATTTAGCCATGTTATCACTCTAGTCACTTATACACACACGCACACACACACACACACACACACACACACACACACACACACATACACACAGAGTCGACTTCTAGGAACACTGACAACAAGACCTATGAGATTCAATTAAGTGTAAGAGTTGAGCATCTGCAGGAAAGTGGATTCCTATGAGGTGTTATTTTTTTTTAATCTAAAGTTAGAAAATGGAAAGGCAGATCAGAGGTGATACCAACTTCTTCAGTCACTTCTGGCCTCAATAGATTAGTTTTCTGGCCAATAAAACTCTAATTGTTCATCTCCCCTTGTAAAAACAGGTTACGTAGCACTTGATCTATAGAACGGCTTTTATCCATGGAAGACTTTTGCCTGGAATTAGATAACTTCTCTAACCTATCAGTACAGCCTTTGTCCCAGCAGTCCAAAGCACATTGGTGCGATGGCTAAAAGAACCCTGTGACACTTGTAATCATGAAGTAAGGCTAGATTTCTTCCAGGGAAGAAGAGTTAGCTCATCCTAGGCACTCTTCTTGTAATGTGGTAGCAGCCACCAGGGGGAGGGTGATGCCTGTTTAAAATAGGGAAACCTCTGCCTCTCCTTATTTTTGAGGCATGGGTAACCATATTCAGGAAAGCATGTCATACAATTTGTGGAGAAGGCAAGCAGCTGCAGCTGCTGCCAATAGCTCTAACAAAGATACCAGCTTCTCCCATTCTGAGATTGTCAGTAGTGATTAAGTAAAAGAAGGGAAAGTCAAGCTTTGGGGTTGCCGTTTGGTAGATCTATTGTGCTGGGGTAGTTCTGCTGGGTTTGTGGAAGAGAGAAAGCCAGATAGCCAGGTGAGACCTCCTGGTAACAGCTGTACAGCTCTGGGGAGTGGAGTTTTCTAAATGATTTTATTTTCATGGGACAGTCTTCAAATCCTATTCCGTGTTGATTGTGTCTCTCTGTGTTAGTCTAGGCTGAAAGCTTCGTAATGCTATAGGCACAAAATATGCCTAAAGGTCGGGCAGTTATGACTCAATTAAAAGGTCAGTGATAGTTGCATCCTTGCCATCTTTTAGTCTTTCTTTATTCTTTCTAGTTTTTCTGTCACACATTATAGGACTCTACAAATCAGTAGCTGCGGGAACTTCGTGACATGGATAACAGCTAAATGTTTTGGCTTCGTGACATGGATAAACATAGATCAGGTCCTAATTACAGATTTTTTTATAAAACATAATTAAAAATAATGATATAAATAATTAGCAATTATTAATTATCTCTTCTTGTTCAGTTGTACAGTCATATTCGACTCTTCATGAGTAATAACTGTTATCTTCATGACCTCATGGACTGTTGTCCTTAGGATTTTCTCAGCAGAGACACTGGAGCAGTTTGCCATTTCCTTCTCCAATGTATCCTCATTTTATAGAGGAGGAATGGAAGCAAATAAGGGTTAGGCAACTTGCCCAGGGTCACACAGCTAGCAAATGTCTGAGGTCAGACTGGAACTCAGATTGTCCCAACTCCAGCTTAGTTCTCTAGTCACTGTACCACCTAAATACCTCTGCTTGATATATTAATATCACATTAAAATATTGCTAGGGGAAAAATTTTAGTTTTAATTAAATTTGAAGAATTTTTAAATGAATTGAACAATTAAGTATAGCTAAACACCTTCTTTCATCATAATCAATTTTTATTCATCAATCTTTACTTTTCTCGCGCATTCACCCTTTTCACTTAAAGGAGAATGTTCTTAACTTCTGATCAGTCTTCACCTGTTCACAAATGCTGAACCTGAAGCTTTGATTGATTCCATTCAATGATAGAAGCTTGCCATTTTAATTCTTTGATTGACAGAATTATAGAATTCTGGTTTGAAAGAGAGGAAAAAGGATAAGCATTTTTATAGTACCTATTACATGCTAGGTACTTTGCTATGTTCTTTTCAAATATTATCTTTTTTGATCCTTACAACAACCCAGAAAGGTGGATCCAGTTATTATCCCCATTTTACAGTTGCAGAAAGAGAGGTTAAGTGATTTTCCCAGGGTCATAAAGGAAGCAAGTATCTGAGGCCATATTTGAGCTTATGTTTTCCTGAGTCCAGGGTCACTGCTCTATCATAACCTAACTTACTCGATAGGATAATTGTAAGATACAAAGGAGATAACATATCAAAAGTCCTTTGTAAGGGTAGAAGCCTATGCAATGAGAATATCAAATTATTGTTTCTTGTTCAGAAATTCTCCAAAAATGGGCTGGTGACCTTCAAGAAAAATGTATATCAATCACTGAATCTCATCAAGTGTTAAAAGTTTAAAAGAAATTTTTTAATTATTATTTTTCTCTGTTGTGCATAAAAATAATGGCAAAAGTATATATGGGCACTTCCCAGCTGTGTGACCCTGGGCAAGTCACTTGACCCCCATTGCCTACCCTTACCAATCTTCCACCTATAAGTCAATACACAGAAGTTAAGGGTTTAAAATTTAAAAAAAAAAGTATATATGGGGAGGTAGGAATGCTGGAGAACAAAATGGAGAAAAATTAAAATCTTTTAAATAAATGAATAGGTCAAAGAACAAATTACTGGAGCCATATATGTTATAATGCATTGGGAAATAGAATGCCTAATCCTTGGGCATCCCCTATGTACTGACTACCTTCTTACTTATCACTAAGACAGAATATTTTAGGGAAATAGATTAAGAGTTAAAAAGGAGCCTTAAAGGTCCACTATTCCAAATCTTTCATTTTTCAGATGAGGAAAGTGGAATCACCCAGTATTATACAGATGGTAAGCTGTAGTCAAAATTGGAACCTAGATCTTCTGAATTCTCTTATCTTATCAAAGAGGAAACACTAGGCACTATTCATTCTAATTACTTTTCATGGAAACCTGACCTGGGGACTTCCAATTCTGGTGCTAACTATCCTTTCATCTGCAACATTTTATCTTAGAGAACAAGAAAATCTAAGAGAAAGAAAAAATAATTCAGCAAGTTCTTTTCTTGGCTATCCTACTTTAAGCATTTTGATTCTCTCTTCCAACTAGGCTGTTATTTTTCTTCAAACTTTCCATGTGCATTTTATCATTTCTGCCTTGAATATCAAGAGAGTTTCTTCACAAAGTCAAAGAGACTAACCTGAAATTCACAGTGTAAACCTGTGGTGGTAGTTCTGAAGTTTCTCATTTACCTGAAACTTCTATTTAATCAATTAGGGTTATTTGTGCTGTTATCAAACTCTTCTTTCTGTTGTACAGAATTCACTTTAGCTAAACCCTCTAAATCCATAGGCAGTATATCTGTTAGTCAAAAACCAGTGACACAGTTGTGGATTAACTTCTTATATGACACTGATATACACTCAGCTGGATTTTTTTATCTAGTGGAAATACTATTTGACTTGTTCCCTCATTGCAGAAAAAATGAAGAAGAATGAAGATCTTGTTTTGCAACCACAAAATACAAATGAAGAAAGGTTTCTGCAGAATATAAATGATATTCTTTTTGGGGTATTTTTCAACATTCATCTATTTGTTATATTACAATACCCACATGCTAGGCACTGCTACACTATTATCTTCCCTCCTTCTCTCCACTCATTAGTGAGGGCATCATTTGACAAAAAAAAGATATATGTATATGTAACACTGTGCTTTATATCAGTTCTTTCTCTGGGGTGGGCGTACACAAGTCATTCTTCAAACAATATTTATGTTGCTATATATGATGTTTTCTTGATTTTGCTCATTTCACTCTGCATAATTTCATGTAGGTCTTTCTATGATTTTCCAAAATTAATCTGCTCATCATTTCTTATGGCACAGTATTATTCTATCACAAACAAATGCCACAACTTGTTTAGCAATCCCCCAATTGATGGACCTTCCTTCAGTTTCTAGTTCTTTGCCATCACAAAGAGAGCTGCCATAAATCTTTTAGAACATATACGTTTTCTTTCCTTTACCCTTGACACTCTTGGGAAATAAACCTAATAGTGGTATTGCTGGGTCAAAAGTGATACAAAGATCTGTAACTGAGCATAATTCCAAGTTTCTCTACAAGATGAGGGTAACTCAGCGCCTGGCAGACAATAGGTGGTTAATAAATGCCTGTTGTTTCATTGATTGATCAGTTGCACAGAGTCTCAATTACTGTTCCAAGAATGGAACTAAAGTTACTCTGATCTTTTGATTCTAGTCTAGCCCTTCTAGGGACCAATACCCTTCACCTGAATCATTACTTATTGGGACAAAGAGAGTTGTTGTATGCCAGAGATAAAAGCAGTGCTTCCTAGAAGAGATGTGAATATATCCATAAAAGGAGGATTATTAACAGCCTCTGTGCTAAGCACTGTGATTATTAAGAGTCCAACATGTGCTAGGTATTATTAGAAATATTACAAATATTTTTATTCCAAATATTATCTCATTTAATCCTCACAACAACCTTGAGGATGGCTATTATTATAATCCCCATTTTACACTTGAGGAAACTGAGGCAAATTTAAGTGCCTTGTCTGGAGTCACAGAGCTTCTAACCACTTGAAACCAGATTTCAACTCAGGTCTTCCTGACAACAGGCTTGGTTCTATTCATTGTGCCATCTAGCTTTGCCTATTAAAGAATCTGAGAAGCTTTTCTCAACATCCAGTAAACTGGCTATAGCGATATAACAAAATGAGGAAGCTGCTTCCTCCAAAAGGCAAAGAGGTCTATTAGATATTGAGCTTCTTTTTTTTGGAACAGCTGGACTAGGTAGAAGAGGATGACTTTATAAAGTCTTGAGTATTGCTTCAGGCTCTTCCCAATGACTGCTCTAGAAATGTGCCTGACCAGAAGTATTTCTGTGTTTTTCCACCATTGACAGCCCAACCACTAGAAGTTTGAGTACCGGACCATCACTGCTTCCAAAAGTGTTTTTAGTGGGATACTATCTATATAATGGTAAAGGCTGATTTCAAAAGGGATAGTCCATGATCTAGGTCACTTCAATAATAGAAGCATGGAAATAGGATAAAGCCATGGGACAGAATTATCAAAATGCTCTGCTGTCCCTACCAGGTGAAAGTGAACTGATTCTGAGTTTCTTCAGTGCCAGGGATGAAGAAGAAGACGTCCACTCTGTTAATCACATCATACCATTTTACTAGGAGCATTGTTCACCCGCTTTACTAAGAAGACAAATCCAGGATGAAAGGATAGAAGGCATTCAGTATTGATTTTCTGGTAGTCTGGTCATTTTCTTTTGTTTCTTACTGGCCAGACTTTGGAGTTGTATACCAATATTGTAGGTATAATGTCTCCTTATTCCCTAAGCTCATCGATAGTGTGAGACAGGTTTTTGGCCCCGGCCAGCATGTGCTACTACAGCTGTTTGGCCAACTGTTATGGCCAATAAAGCCCCAAGGGTTCCCATTATATAGGCTCCACAGTAATGGAGGACGTTAAAAGTAACCAAATGAACAAACAAAAAGCACCTCTTCCTTCCAAGCCCTAGCCATTGCCTTAGAATATTCATCTAAAAGAAACATTTAGGGCCAAAAAGAAAACAGGTTGAGGACATAAGACAAGAGGATAGATGATAATTCAGAATCTGGTTCTTTTCTCAAGGACTAATTATCATCTGTACCTTTAAAAACATACAATCAGATCCTAGAATTTGAAGGAATTCCCAAAGACCAGGATGACTTCAGCATTAAAAGCTCTAAGTGACCTAGGTAGAAAGTCTTGGGTCCCAGCTAGGAAGGGCAAGGATACTTCCTTTCCTGGGACCCAGATGCTCCATAATGGACCTGTATTGGATCAGAAAGAATCAGAAAATTTCCAGGGGTCCATGCCAGGGCAGCAGAAACAAATCACGGAGAATAACTCATGGCCTAGGTCTTGTCCTCTTGGGTAGTCAAGCCCTGATCTGTAGCATTTGCCACTTCTAAGGGAAATACACCTAAATTTGGCATTCAGAGCTCCTGATGAACTGGCTACAACCCCTAAGACATCTTCTATCACTTTTTGCTTGGTACCTTAGGAGGTACTTCCAGAAGGCATGTTTGGATGACTCCCCTCTAATTGCAAAATTCTTTAAGTATATGAGTGACAGGCAGTAAGATCTGGGTTCAAATCCAACCTCTGATGCTTTCTAGCTACTGGGTAAGTCCTTTAGCCTGCATAGCTCTCAGGCAACTCCCTAAGACTTATCATTTAAGTTATAAAAGAGTTCCAATCTGACTTGGTGGATGGAACACCTACACTGTGAGATCATTGGTAAAATACCAAATCCTTCATTTATTTATGAAGGAATGTTGTACAATTGTGAAGTCTGGAATATTAGCCTCAGAAAAAGTAGTTTCTAGAGCATCCAGAATACAGTGGAGAGATACAGAGTAAGAGAAGCATGAGTAAGTTCCTTCACTTTATGAATAAATGACTCAGAAGAAGCAACAGAAAATATATTACTAGAAAATTGAATGGTTAAAAAATGGAAAGTTTGCAAAGCCCAGAAATATGACATGGAAGCAGAACTTTCATGATATATTTCCTTAAATGTTCTACAGACACAGTAAGCAATTACATGGCACAGTGGATAGAGCACTGGACCTAGAGTCAAAGACCTAGGTTCAAATATGATCTCAGAATGGGCAAGTCACTTCTTTAAGTGCTACAGGTAAACCTCTAAAACTGTAAATTGCAGAGAAGTGACTGGCCTGAACTGGGAAAAGAAATTCCTCACTGAGAGCTCCCTACATCATGAATGTATAGGTCTGATTTTTTTAAAAACCCAAACACATCCATGGTTCTAATTTCATTCTAACAGGGGCTCATTTAGGCTTTAAGAAGCACCCCTCTGGCAAACAATATAATATTCTCCCCAGAAAATCTTGGGCAGCTAGGTGATACAGTGGATAGAGTGCCCATCCTGGAGTCAGGAAGACTCATCTTCCTGAGTTCAAATCTGACTTCAGACACTTACTAGCTCTATGTCCCTGGGCAAGTTAATTAACCTGGCTTGCCTTAGTTTCCTCATCTGTAAAATGAGTTGGAGAAGGAAATGTCAAACCACTCCAGTATCTTTGCCAAGAAAATCCCAAATAGAGTCACAAAGAGTTGGACATGACTAAAACAACTGAATAATTCTTTTAAGAAATCAAAATATTTGAGGTATGATGATTAGGATTTCCTCCTATATATAGCATTCCACTATATATGTTAAAATAAATTGATATCCTTATAAAAGAAACCAAATCTTTCATGTTGACTTGATCAGTAACAAGCTTTTTCTACAACCCAGGCAACCACATATATTTATTTGCTCCAGATCTGAGGGCCATAATCTAGACCAGTGGTTCCCAAACGTTTTTGGCCTACAGCCCCCTTTTCAGAAAAAATATTAATTTTTTTTTAAATTTTAATAGCAATTAATAGGAAAGATAAATGCACCTGTGGCTATCACCGCCTACCTGGATCACTGCAGCACCCATGAGGAGGCAGTAGCGCCCACTTTGGGAATCACTGGTTTAGACAGGAAAAGCCTGAGAGATGTCATTTGATTAGGCTGCTTGCCCACTCTGAACAAGAAGGCAACAAGTACCACAAAAGTGGAAGAGGACAGGTCTGAGATTGCTGTGTTGGAAAGCAAACAGGGAAGTAGTCAATGGTTTATATTGATATTTTTAGAAGAATGCTATCCTCTCCTATATGTAGACCTTATCTTCAATTAAATGTGTTTCTTAGAACACACCCCACTGTTTACACAGAAATTGCTCCTTTTGGGCATTCCTTGCAGCTTTATTAAGCACGTGCTATCAGAATTTTTACTGATCAATCTAAAAAAAGACAAATTATAAGCTTCCATTTTCTTCAGCTCTGTCTCTCTGTGTCTCTGTCTTGCTCTTTGGAAATATTATATTGCCACTTCTCTTTATTTTTAACGTTGCCGTCAAATGTCAAAGGCTTTCTGCCACCTCCACCCTCCCCAGTTCCAATAGAACTCTCCCTGGAAAGGTAATAAATAACAAATAAATAGATAACAAAATAGTCTGAGCAAACAAATTAACATTCCAAAGGAATTTCCAAATTCCAGGGGATTCAAAGGAAGGAGAGAACTAATGAACTCAAAATACAAATTAAAGAATAATTTTCTCAATTTTTTTCCTTTGTGGCATAGCTAATATGGAAATATGTTTGAAATGATTTGACATGTATAATTTATATCATGTTGGTTGCCTTCTCAGTAGGTGGGAAAGACTTGGAAGGGAAGAGAAAATTTAGAACTCAAATTTTTAAAAGAAAAGAATGTCTAAAATAAATCAATAATAACAAATTTTTAAAGAGTTTAAAGTCTTTCTTCATCCATGGTCCAACTTTCTCTAGTTCTGCTTTCTTGGCACCTATATTTGGGTAGTAAAGAAGGATAGAGAATGAGGGAAGCCATGGGACCCAACAGCCAAGCAATATAGTAATCTGACTTGTTTTAGCTTTCAGGAACCCCAAATCTATTTTAGATCTACCTTCTTGGAAACTAATCTCACTCAATAAATCAAAACTATGAGATTCTCCAGTTTTTGGAGAAATTGAACAAGTTTCACTTAACATAATATACCTAAAAAAAAATAAAACAAAGAAAGATTTAAATTAGAACCTCAGAATTTAATACAAACACCATCCAAAATCCTCACATATCCAACTTGCATTTCAAAATTGAAATCGTCCCCATTAACTAATTTTTAAAACAAGAGCTCAAATTCACATGCGTCATAGATCAATAAACACTTGCTTTAGCTGCAGAGTTTGCTTTGTTTTTTGACTTTCCTGCTCTAATATTTCACTAATAGAAAATTTAATATTTACTCCAACCTTCCTCTTAGGTCCAGATTCAATGTTTACTTGCACCAAATAGAGTAGTAAGAAAATGATAGATAGATAGATAGATAGATAGATAGATAGATAGATAGATAGATAGATAGATAGATAGATAGATAGTAGAAAGATTCCAGTAGCTCTGTATGGTAATTCTCTCTGTTGTACTCTGGGAAGCAGACCTGACCTCTCTATATTTATGATCGATCATTTGTCTTCCAAATCTATCTCACCCAAAGCTGCATTCATTGTACTCATCATAGCTTCATAACCTCCTCTACAGATACCATAACTCATTCTTTCAAATCCAATTCCTCTACCAATAGTGTTATAGCCTCTGCCGCCTGTGGATATGTCTTTAAAAGCTAGACATTGTGTAATTAGGTAATTCAGTGGAAATCATAATAAATATGAACTTCTACGTGGGTACTCTTTTTTAAAAAACCCTTACCTTCCATCTTAAAATGAATACTCAGTATTGGTTCCAAGGCAGAAGAGCAGTTAGGGCTGGGCATTGCAGGTTAAGTGACTTGCCCAGGGGCACATAGTTAGGAAATGTCTGAGGCCAGATTTGACTCAGGATCTCCTGTCTCTAGACCTGGTCTCAATCCACTAAGCCTGCTCCTGTATTTGGGAACTTTTGAATATTTCAATGAACTTGTGTTTTGTTCTTTCCATGTGTTTCTTTAGAGCCTTTCTAGCTATTTCCTAAGAAGCAGATCACAGAAAGAATTTCTTCATTTTCTATTTCTAGAAGTCTACTAGCAATGCTATCTCATTGGGCACGATTTCCATCCCTGAACAAAAAAAAACAAAAAAAAAAAAACTGAACTATTTCTTCCTTGCTCTAGCCAAATCAGAAACCTCAAAAGTTCACAAAGTCATCACTGGCAGAATCAAGACTCTTTGGACCAGTCTCCTTCAACATCCAAACTATTTCAACATGATTTGACTTGAATGTTTCAACATATCTGTCCTATACTTTCTCTTTTTTCAGTACTAATTTGATTTCACCTTACAATTCAAGTTCAACAAATGCTTCTTTATTTCCTCCACATGCTCTGGCATGGCTGAAACAAATGTTCAGTTCCCCATTTTGAACTTTACCTACCAAGAAATAGTACTGGACCTCATCTGCAGAGCAGGGTAAAAGCAAGCCAAAACCCTTCCATGAAGCTTTCTCTGCTTTTGGTACTAAGCATTATCTTGTGCAATCAGTAGCAGTCCCTCAATACTTGACTTTGGCATGAGTACAAAGAAAATCCTGTTTTAGTATAGTTCTAAAAATATAGTTCTAAAACTCTGTTTTAGTATAGTTCAACCCCCAACTAGGAGAAATCATAGCACTATTGGGAAACTGGACTAAGACTTTGTCCCTTATATATGTCTGTATACCAATACCCAAACACTATTTCTCTCATAGTAGTTGGATGGCACAATGGACAGATTACTGGACTTATGGTCAAGAAGAACTGAATTTGAATCATGCTTCAGAAACTTACTTTGTGACCCTGAACAAGCCACTTAACCTCTTCCATCCTTAGTTTACTTATCTGCAAAATGGGGTGAACAATAGGATTTATCTTATGGGATTATTGCCAGGATGGAATGAGATAATACTGAAGATATAAAGTGTTTTGCAAACCTTAAAGTGATGTATAAATGGTAGTTATTGTTATAGACAGCATTAGATGACCTGAAAAAATAAGTACAAACTACTTAAACAGAAATTATAAAAATGACTTTACAAAACAAAATAAGTTGTAAAATTGACTTCTGCCTGAATTGGGCAAAGAAGAAGGGAAGGGAAAAGGACAGCACACTCTTGTTACCAGTTTTCCCAAATGGGAAGTCAGGAACTCACTCTCATAGTCTGACTACTGAAAGCAGTAACAACTCTAGCATCTAGAGCCCAGACAATAGTCATCCTAGATAGCTGTAGCATCTCATTGCTCAGTTTCCCCAATATCTAGTATCTTGCTCCAGTTCTCACCTCATTTTCCTCACTCTGTTGAATCTAGAACATTCTAGATTCAATGGTCACTATTTCAACTGTTGTTATTTTTCCATTGGCAATATAGCAATGCTCAGTTCAGAAAACTCTCCAATATGATTTAAGTCTATTCCACAGTTTGTGCTCCTATACATGCTCCTAGTTCAGAGATAGTGACACTCTCATTCCTTCCCATTGTGGAAAGAAAAGCATTGTTTATCTAAGACTACATCTGTCAAAGCAGCCTTTTCACTACCACCACCATAGAACTAATCTCTGCCTGCAAGAATCTCTCTCAAGATGTGCTGACACAAATTTTCCCTAGTTTCTCTGAATTTTTCATATTCATCAATTATTTCATTTACTTAAAATCTCATATTTTGATCTTTTATTTTTTCCCTCAATTAAAATTCACCAATTCTCATGACACAATACTATCCCACTGAATTTCTAAACCAAAATAAATTTAGCTATTTGGCAGTCAATGGCCACTCACTTTGGTTCCAATTTTTACCACTCTAACAAATCTTCAATCCTCCTTAAGCTTTGAGCTTCAGGAAAATGGCTGCTTCTAAATTAACTTCCTCAATAATGAATAATGGAAAAGTTGGAGTTGTTAACAATAGCAAAATGCAGGTATTTCATTTCCATAGTCTACAGTCAATTCAACTAATTCTCTTGCATGTTTATGAAGATTTTAGGATTTTCCAATGAAACCAAAGAGTAGTTTTTCAATTTTCACTTTTCAGCTTTCCTTATGGTGTGCTCTTTTAATTTAGGGGCACTGATTACTTTTTGCCATTTGTTTGATGATTTCGATTTTATCTCTTTGTGCCTCAGATTGGACCAATCAAAGAACTGAAAAGTCAGAATGCCCTTTTTCCATGTGATATATATGAAACTGCATGAAAACTAGGGCCAAACTAAGGACTCCAAAATGCAAATGCATTTCAGAGCAGGCAATAAATTCTAGAAAAGCTGTTATGTTCTTCTTAATTGGTGTTGATGTTATGATTTTCATAGGAAAAGATTAGGGTGAGAGTTACATACCATCAAACAAATGTTTTACTAGCCAGTCAGCCAAGATTTCTCTCTTGTGGAACTTATCTAATCTGAATTTGATAGCGTAGGGCCATGTTGATGAACCTATGGTAAGCTTGCCAGAGGGGGCTTCTCCCCTCCTCCTCTCCATCATGCCTGAGAAAATTTTTTCACATCCCCAGCTCCTATGCACAGCAGCCCAATGGGAGTGCTTCCTCCCTCCCCTGTCTAGGATAAGGGGGCAGCTCACATGCTGCATGAGGGTTGCAGCTTGGGTGTGTGACCTCTAAAAGATTTGCCATCACTGGCATAGGGTATTTAGCAAATAGATGACATATTTTAGCAAATGGACTACACTTTAAAGAATCACATCCTTTGAGATAGAAAGGACCTAAGAGGTTATTTGGTTTGATCTGCATTGAACAATAATTCATTCTGTAACATCCTCCAAAATATAGTTATTTAGACATTACTTGTGAATTCTTGAAGTAATGGAGAATGCATTACCTTCCTATCCCATTTCTCTTTTATATAGTTCTAATTATTATGAAGTTTTTTCTTCAGTGTAATGAGCCAAAAATCTACTTCTCTGCCTCTTCCTCCCACACTTGTACTTCTTACCTCTGAGCTCAATAAGAACAAATCCCGTCTCTTTTATACATGTTAATACTATAAATATCTCCAGATTTTTATCCAGGCTAAACATTTTGTCCTTCAATTGATCAAAACTTGACTTATCATCCTCTCACCATCCTAGTGACTTTCCTCTGGATGTGCTTAGTCTGTTAATGTCTTTTCAAAATGTAGCATCTATAACTGAACACAAACTGCCTTATTAGCTAGCCATGCCTCTCCCATATTTTATGTGTAGACTATTTTTCAACTCAACTGGAAGATTTTACATTCTGTCTATTAGAGTTAGCTCATCATTCTAACCTGTTGAAATCTTTTTGCATGCTGACTCTGTCACCCAGTATATTACCCCCCCTAGCATTCTGTCATCTACAGATTTGAAAAACAAGCTATCTGTGTTTTCATTCAAAGCAACAAAATTCTAATGGTTCTTCAATGTCATCAATGTGGATATTGTCTTGAAAGATTTGTATTACAACCCATGTATGCCTGCCCATTCTCTGCCATTCTTATTCATGTTTTCCCATAAGTACACAATAGAGGAGTTCACTCTATCTGTTGATTATTCCTCCATCTTGTCATATGACCAGCCTAGCTTTCTTTTCAATCATATTTCTTTAGTGCCATCTTTTGCACTGATTTGCCCATATAATTTGTATTATTTGTACTGTGTTGTAGCACCAACCATTCATTACCCTGGTGGTGATCCTCAATTTCATTTTTTCAGCCACAGTGTTCCATAACTCATAGCCATATATCACCAAAAGAATATTGGCCCTAGAGAGATAAACCTTTGTTTCCTACAATCTAATCTCTCTCTTTTTTTAAAACCTTACCTTCTGTCTTAGAATCAATACTAAGTATTCATTTCAAGGCAGAAGAGTGGTTAGGACTAGACAATGGTAGTTAAGTGACTTGCCCAGAGTCCCATAGCTGGGAAGTATCTTAAATTAGATTGAACCCAGAACCTCCTATTTCTATGCTTGATTCTCTATCTGCTGAACTACCTAGCTGCTGAACCCTAGCTGCTGCCTAAGTTCTATTCTTGTATCATCAATAGTCTATTAGGTATTTTTTAACTGGCTGGTCAATGGGCATTTAAAACCTTCCAAGTCTACAGATTTGCAACTTTGGTATTTTCTTTGCCTTCACCTTTCATATTCAATTAGTTGCCAAGTCTTGTCAATTCTATGTTCACATCTGTCTTCCCTCCATGCACATTTTGCCACCCTCGTTCAGGTCCTCATAACCTCTTGAAGTAACCTTCTAGATGCCGCTCCTAGGAAGTACCACTATTGCGCAACTACAAAGAAGCCCCCAAAGTCTAGAAACTACCTCTACCATGGAATATTTGACTTCTTTGCCAGATGGAAATATATGGAAGCTAAGGCCAAGTGGAAATGACAGGGCAATTGGTAAAACATTATGGAAGAGAAGGACACAACTAGCATCATCTCAAAAATCATCAAATTAATCAACAAATCCTCATTAATTCCTCTAATTCTAGTCATTGTTCCCTCGCCAAGCCATATTCCTCCACATCTGCCTTTTGCCTTGAATGACTCTGGAAAAGAGAATGAGGCTGAAGATTTTGTGTAACTGCCTCATTTAAATCCAATTCATGAGAGAATTAAGACATCAGGACAAACAACAAAGGGCATAGCCAAACCTCACAGAAAAATCTTCTGACTCTTCCCACTGCTTCGTGCTTCCTCCATGTTATGTTTAATCTTGTGTTTTAAAATTGTATTCTAAATCTTTTAAAAGTTGGGGATCTTTTCATTGATCTAGAGGCATCTAAGTGGCCTCCTGAATATAGTGCTGAGTCTGGAGTCAGAAAGACCTGAGTTCAAATTGGCTTTCACATGCTTGATAGCTGTGAAACCTGGGGCAAAATTCTTAGTCTCAATTACCTCAATGGTGAAATGAAGATATTAACAGCAGCTTCCTTCCTGAATTGCTGGGGAATTAACTGAGATAACATTTGTAAAGTGCTTAGCACAGTGCTGGACACAGCAGGTGCTTAATAAATGCTTAATTCCTTCCTTCCGAGAGATGAAAGAGACTCCAGAAATCAAATTGCCCGATTGCCAAGTTTTACAGATAAGGAAACTAAGCTTGAGAGTGGTTCTTTGGCTTTTAAAAAATCTTTACCTTCTGTCATAGAATCAATATTCTCAATTCCATGATAGAATTGGGTAAGTCTAGGCAATTGGGCTCAATTAACTCATCCAAAGACACACAGATAGGAAGTGTCTGAGGCCAGATTTGAACCCAGGACCTCCTCTTTCTAGGCCTGACTCTCTATCCACTGAACCACCTAACTGCCCCAAAGGAGGAGGACAATGAGGAAGAGGTGGTGTCACACAGGCCATCAAAAACCATGTCATACATGTTTTTTTTCATTATTTTTCTCTCTCTCTGCATCTCTCTCTCTCTATGTCTGTGTCTGTGTTTGTCTTTCTGTCTCTCTCTCTGCCCCACCAATGCCCCTGCCCAGCTCCCATCATGATAAGACCCACCACTGAAGTTTCGAAGGGTTTTTGAAAGATAATTGACTTTCCCAGGGTCTCAGAAGGAGTAAGTATCAGAGGGATGATTTAAATCCAATGTCCTCCGCTTGGCCAGTAGTTCTTCATTTCCTGATCCTACCATATAACAGAGAATTTTCGTGTGGGGAATGGAATATAACAAAGTAACTAAATTCTTAAAAAAAAGTATCAGATCCTAAACAGTTCATGAGATCACCAAATGAACTTTATAACTATATAAAAATAAATAAACATTTATTAAGCTTCTACTAAGTGCTATGAACTTTGCTCAGCGCTAGAGATTCAAAGAAAAGCAAAAAAAAGTCCCTGCTCCCAAGAATCTTACAATCAAAAGTAAGAAACAACTTAAAACCAACCATCTATTGACATTGATATATAAAGTTTAAATTGGAGTAAGTCTCAGAGGGAAAGCATTAAGATTAAGAAGGACTTAGAAAGGCTTCAAGGTAGGCCTTGAAAGTTGTATCTTTTGGCTGAGCCTTGAAAGAAGCCAGAAAGGGTAAGGAGGCACAGATGAGGAATGGACGTCAGCCAATGAAAATACAATGGAATTGGGAGATGGGGAGTCTGTGTGAAAAAAAAGTAAAGAGGTCAGTGTCATAAAATTACAGAGAACACGAAAAAATGTAAGATGTGACAAGATGGTAAGGAAAGGCAGGGTTCAGGTTTTAAAGGGTTTTATAGCCAAACAGGATTTTATATTTGATCCTAGAAGTAATAGGGAGCCTCTGGAATCAATTGAAGAGGATGAAGGTTGATATAATAACATCCAAACTTCAGGAGAATCAATCTGACAGCTAAATAGAAGATGGACTGAAGTAGGGAGAGACTTGAGACTGAAACCAAGCAGAAGACTAAAGCAGTGGTTGAAGGGTGAGGTAATGAGGGCCTGTGCCAGAGTGGTGGCAATATCAGAAAAGAGAAGAGAACATATTCTTTTTTTTATTCCAAATTTTTAAAAACTAAATAAAACAAGCATTTCCATATACAAAAGGTAGGTTGTACATAAATGATATCACAGATCTCATATATTTAACTTACTTTTCTTCATATCTACATAATAAATCCCATCCACCAGTGTCCCAGCCCTTCCTACCCTTGTCACATCATAGAAAGAGGCATTGCCCAGGAGATTGACATGTTGATATAAATTAAGTCTTTCATGTTTTTACCTTTCAGTTTATTCTCTGGTAGTAACATTCACAATTTATTCTTCCAGTATTAATTTTGTAGCTGTATATAATATTCTCTTGGTTCTATTTATTTCACTGTTCATTATCCCATGAAGTTCTTTCCAATTTTTTTTAATTAGTCTGCCCATTGCTTCTTATGGGTCTGTCACAATCATATACCACAATTTGCTCAGCCATTCCCCTATTGATGGGGATAGCCTCAATTTCCAGTTCTTTGCCACCACAAAGAGAGCTATTGTGAATATAGAACATATGGGTTCTTTTCCTTTTTTTCTCTGATCTCCTTGGGAAACAAACCCAACAATGATATTGCTAGGTCTAAGGGAATACACAGTTTATAACTCTCTGGGTATATTCCAAAATGCTCTCCAAAATGGTTGAATCATATTGGGATAGAGCCAAGATGGCCACTTAGAAGCAGCAAAAGCCCACATCTCTGTGAAAACCCTTCCACACCAATCAAAAACAAAGTGCTTCAAGGGGACAGAAAACCAAATCTGACAACAGGACAGAGCCAGGGGATCCTCCAGCTCAATTCAACTTAAAAGGTATGCAAACAATGTTAAACTCTTGAGTTTAAGAAAAAGGAAGAAGGAAGGTTTCAGGACCCCTCCCAGACCTACTGTTCTGAGTCTCCCTTGGTATCTAGAATCTTGGGACAAGGGCTCCAGCCTGGAGGGAATGCTTTGCTGCCATAACTGTGCCAGGCTCAGGACTCTAACCATAGCCAGCAGGAAGGCAGATGGAGGAGAGGCATGGAGAGGAGGGCAGCCTAGTCACAGCCAGTACTCTCCATTTTGGGCATCTGCTTCCCCAGGTTTGGGCCTCAGAGCACATCCAGCTCCATAGATAAGCTCCACCCTAGCTTAATCTACTCTATCCACAGGACAGAGAAGAAGCCTTCAGAGGGCAGGGAAACACAATCTCCAACACCCTTCCCCCATGGACTGCATTGATTGCATTACTGCATTAAGAATCCTGCTGACTCTGATTCCAGGATGAAAACTGCAACCCTTACAAAATACCTTGATAACAATACAAGAAGCACAGCTCCATTCAACCTTCACACATTCACCCATACCTTTAGCTTCTGCTGCCAGCTAGGGAAGATCTGACCTCAGGGCTCATTAATACTCCATCAGCCTAATCTAGTCAGTCAGCAGAATAGAGAAGAAGTCCTTTCAAGAAAGAATATCCCAAACCCACAGATCCAGCAAATAATCAGAGGAGCAAGATTACAGCCAATGACAGGGGGCAAAGAAGGAAAAAATGTGAGTAAACAATAGAAATGAAAAAAAGAAATGACAATCGACAAAGAGCAAATGAAACAGAGGAGGATCAAGGAACACCAAGAAAAAAATGCAGAAACTCCAGCAAATTAGACTCAGGCTTTAGAAGAACTCAAAATATAATTCAAAAAACAATTGAAGACAATTGGGAAAAGAACTTAAAAAGCAAAATAAGTCATCTGGAAACAGAAACATATGAACTAAAACAAGAAAATAGTGTCTTGAAAGCCAGAATTGACCAGCTTGAAAACAAGGCAAAGAAAGTGAAAGATGACCTACAAAGAAAGACAGAACAGGAGAAGGATGACCAAAAAGCCAAGGATAAAATTCAGTCTTTAAAAACTGGAATCCAACAACTAGAAGCAAATGACTTCACAAAGCAGCAAGAGTCTATAAAACAAAATCAAAAGAATGATAAAAATGAGGAAAATATGAAACTCCTCATTGATAAAACTCCAGACCTAGAAAACAGATCCAGAAGAGACAATTCAAGAATTATTGGACTTCTGGAAAATCATGACAAAAGAAAAAGTATGGACATCATTCTATAGGAAATTACCCAAGAAAACTGCCCCAACATTCTTGAACAAGAAGGAAAAATGGAGATTGAAAGAATCCACAGATCACCTCCTGCATTTAACCCTCAATGGACAACACTCAGGAATGTTATGGCCAAATTCAAGAACTACCAGACCAACGAAAAGATACTACATGCTGCTAAGAAGAAACCATTCAGATCTCATGGAACCACATGTAAGATAACACAGGACCTGGCTTCATCCACACCGAAGGTCCAGAAGGCATGGAATATGATATTCTGGAAAGCAAGGGAACTGGGTCTACAACCAAGAATCAACTACCCTGCAAAATCAACTATAATTTTGCAGGGGAAAATATTGTCATTTAATAAAATAGAAGACTTCCAAGCATTCCTAAAGAAAAGAACTGACTTAAACAGAAAATTTGATGTAAAAACACAGAATTCAAGAGAATCACCAAAAGGTAATTAAGAAAGGGCAGGGGGAGGGGGAACACCTTTTTTAAGGGGCCAATAAATTCAAATGATTTGTATTCCTATAAGAAAAGATAATATTGGTAACTTAAAATTTTTCTTATAATCAGGGTAGCTAGAGGAAGTATACTTAGAGGGTACAGTGACAAACTGTATAGGATGATATGTCAAAAGATATATATATATATGTATATATATATATATATAAAACTAGGCATAAAAAAGAGGATAATACTAAGAGAAATGGAGAAAGAGAAAAAATGATGTAAATATATATATATATATATATATATATATATATATATATATATATATAGCATAAAGAAGCACATGGGGGAGGTGGGGAGAAGACACCAATACAATGGAGGGGTAAAAGAGATTGGAGACAGTCTCCAAGAAAATTTTAATAATTACACTGGGAAAGGTTAGAAAGGTTCAAATGGAAGGAAAACCTCCAACTCAAATTCAGTCATCATCATCAACATCATCATCTTCACCAATAGTATCATTAAATATCATCAACATCATCCACATCATCAACAACATCATCAGCATTATCAACAACAACAATATCATTGTCATCACCATCATCAACATTAACATCAACATCTAACAATCCATCTTTTCCTGAACAAGGAAAGATTTTTACTGGGTGACCTAAACTAATAGCATACTATACAGAGTACTGAATGAGAGCCAAAAGACCTAAACTCTAGGCTTGAGTGCTACTATGTGTCCTCTGGTGGTAAAAAAGAAAGCCTTCTTTTTCTTAGACTCAGTTTCCTCATTTATGTACAAGAGAAGCTTACCTGTACTCTGCATTAAGTTAATAAATTAAATCAAAGAATAAACCAGGTATAAACAAGAAAAAAAAAAAGCTTTCTGTAGCATAGTAAAAAAGTTCAGAGAATTAAAACTCCTGGTATAGCTTGGCTCCTTAAGTCCCTACATGTCTAGGACATTTTTTTCCTTCTCAGGTTGGAGATATTTACTGGGTCAGCACCTTTTCATTTCTATACCTAGGAGCTCCTTGCCAATGTAGTTTGTGCATAACATGTTCAAATTGATTCAATGCAAAGAGCACTTAATTAAAATGTAATAAAAAATTAAATAACAAGAAAAAACAATTACAAGTATTTGTTACAATAAAATTCTCTGGAGGGTTCCGGGTTAAGATGGTGGCAGAGTAAGAAGCAGCTCTTAACCTCTCCTGACCAAAACACACAAAACTCCTCAAGGGGACATAAAAACAAGTCCAGATGGACGAAGGAACCCCACAACCGGGCACAGCGTGGAAGGTATGTGGAATCGAGACATTTCCATGCTATAAAGACGTGAAACAGCTCTCACTAAATGGCGGGCTGAGCAACCACCCCACCCCCACCCCCTCCACACACAACACCTATAGCACCGAAGCCAGCTAAAAAGAAATAGAGCAAGTTTGGGGCACCCATCAAGTCATTGGCAGCTCCGGGGCCTGTTCTTGAGAGCAGTAAGATTTAGGACCCCAAAAAGCTAAAGAAAACACACAAACTCTGAGCGCAGAAGCAGGGCACAGAACACGGGACTCAGAGCGCAGGCACGGGCGGAGGCGTGGGTGGAGGCAGACACAACAACGAGCTAAAGCTCTGAAACCCTGAGTGGGGAACCAGTGCAGACGGGTATACGACTGTGGAAGCAGCGCCCTGAGACTTGTAAAGAAACCTCCAGCAGAGGATCAAGCAAGGGGGCCCACCAGGGGGCTTGAACTTGGAAAAAACCAGAACTCAGATCTCAGGAGCCAAAAGACCCCGGACAGACCCTGAGCGCGAGGATAAACCTGAGAAGCTGCTGGGCTAACGATGGCTACCCAGTCTCAGGAAGTTCAGAAGAGAAAGATTAA